>NC_081336.1:4215588-4579272 GCF_022539665.2 Daphnia carinata | reverse complement strand
TTGAAATTATTTGGGTAGTGAGCGAGTTGCGTTCTCATATACTCGAAGTGTTTACGTTCTCTTGGCAATGTGGGGTTTCTATCTGTACATATTTTACTTTTATTGTCAGCTTTATGGCACACTACAGCGTTTCGCACAGTACAATTTGTTGTACCGTAGAACCGCTGGATGCTGCGCGCAAATGTCACATCAAAAATGCAGTTTGAATGCAAGCGCTGCAATTACTGCAATGGAAGTACTGTTGTTTTCCAAGCATAACTTACTGCTTTTGTGTGTCGTTTCTCTAACCAGGTTGAACTCAGGTTTGGAACGCCTTTGAAGGGATTATGTGAGATTGAAAATAAGGCCAATTTCGATCCACATTTCTTACCTCAAAATGACTAGCGTAACGTAGAGCGCCATCGGAAATAATCAAGTTGACAGCAGGTATGTCCAACGGGCCACCCGGTGGCCTCGACGACCGATAGTCAATTCCACTTACAGTAGACGTTTGTTATCACGCTGCTTTTGTGACTGTATAGGCGGTTCCTGGCGAGGCTCGGGGACGTCGGAGATGCTAAAATCTATTGATTATCATTTATATATACATAAGGTTTCGTGAAAGCGATAGAACAGTCAGAGCGAATAGTAGGAAATGAAAACACACAGAGGAGGAGAGTACAGAAAGGAAAGGAGAGAAACGAGGATACAGGAGATGAAAAG
Source organism: Daphnia carinata (assembly GCF_022539665.2). Classification (NCBI taxonomy): domain Eukaryota; kingdom Metazoa; phylum Arthropoda; class Branchiopoda; order Diplostraca; family Daphniidae; genus Daphnia; species Daphnia carinata. The sequence continues at coordinate 4,578,570 of NC_081336.1, read as the reverse complement.
GGAAAAAAAAATAAAAATAAAAAATAAGAGGGGCAGGAGAAGAGGGAGGACAACGTGACCAAAGAGAGAGCGAGAGAGTGGAGGCTGCTGTGTTTGGAGAAGGCTCGTATCGATCTTTTCGTTGGATCTGCAGCGAAGGGACTATACATTTGATCAGGGCGGTGTTGATCCCGCGTATGGATATAGCGTGTACCGTTCGCTCCTATATTCTCATTCCTTCTGTGATAAACCTGAACCCATTTTTTCTATTTGTAAATTAAGCGGGGATCGCATTTCTGGTTATTCGGTGTCTTGATCGTCACACAGAGATGGACGGCTACTGTTGTTGATTCAAAACAAATACAGCTCTACGGTTGGATGCTCAGCTTAGTGTTGGCATTGAAAAACAAGTTTTTTTTGTGTGTGTGTGTGTGTGTTTTCGATTCATCACGCACAACTGACCACCACCGTCACACACTTTCTGAAGAAAACTCTGGATGCACTCGCTCCACTTTGCGCGTAACATAGCAAAATGGAATGTGATGGAAAACTTCAAGTATCACAGAGTGTTTCCATGGAATTCACTGGAATCTGAAAAATGGAGGGTGACCGATAGCATTTGTTTCCTTACTTTTGTTCGCTTAGATGCGTTTGTCCCTGAGGTTGGGCCCTGTGCGGTCTTAACCAATTCTATAAGCCAAAATTTGTTGGAATTGGACGAAAGCTTTCGGTTTGACACCTTTCTTATTTTTGAATCTTACGTGCTTACCTATGAGGCTGAAATTGCCAATCCAGATTTTCAATCTAGCCCTTAAAACAGATCGATGATTTCATATTTTACTAGGAGAGGAACGTCGACTTTGATATCATGATTATTGATTTCTAGTTCTATTTCTTACATTTAAATTTAAATTCTTTCTCGAGTGATTGAATTTGAACGACTGGTGTGGCAAAAAAAAAAACGCGAGCAACGATGAAAGACACATCCTTTTCGTATTCCGGTACGCACAACAATCTAGTCTATGGAATTACAATTCCCACAACTCGTTTTTTTCTTCCTTTTTTTTTTTGCCAGGCTTTCAAACGATTTCAGTTTGGAGGCGTGCATTTGTAAAGCTGTCTTTTCACTACACGGCAGGCTTGTGGCAGCAATAGCAAACAACAAGAATCGCATCGTTTCCGTTCACAATCTTCTTCCTGGATTGCCTACGTTTTTTTTGGCCTGCGCGAAGTAAGTGGGGCGAAAGTCGCATCGGGGATTTCGGCTACAGTGGATCGTATTTGAAATGGATAACCAACTCTAGTTTCCCAGTGCATTATGCTAGACTTGTTACACAGCAGATATTATTGACTTTGGCCGTTCAATTTTTGTTTCGCCTCCTCTACGCTGAGGCATTGAAATGAAAAAAAGAACCCGATACAGAAACAGGAAATAAAGGGGATAGAAAACCAAATGGATCGATTTGTAGACACTACAGGCTTTCGGATGCTGTCGAACAATTGAAGGAGGAAAAATCAGACGGAAAAAATCGAATGCCGTACAAGAAAAAGACACATGATAGCGTCAATTAAGCGGATCTTGGAACGTTACCAAGATAGCGAGCAGATGTAGTACGTCATTGCATACAAAGGCAATGCTTCATCAGGAATCAGAGAATTTTTACAGACTAAAGTCGATCCCCATTTTGGTTTTGTTTTCTTTTGAGTGGGGTGATATCAGCTTCAATCATCAAAAGAATAGGCTTTTTTTTTTATTTCTGCTCGTTATATACGTTTTCACTTTCATCGATAAAATGTAGTAGCCGCTTGTAAATATATTTCGTTACCTTTAAGGAATTGACGAATAAGGAACATTTTCGCATTTTCACCCCGCCTCGCAAAACGCAGCTTAATGATGACATTGTATTATTAAGCCGAAAACGAAAGTGGACTTGTTATTTTATCAATAAATACTTGTCTGATGAGACCGAACACATGTTGGATGTTTTTGCCACTATTGCTCTAGACGTGTTCGGTCGGGTTATAGACCAGACTAACTCAGTTAGAGGAATAGATGGCAAAGCACCAGATGCTAGTGCGTAGTCTATGGCGAATGTTTCCAATTAATGCCAAGCTGCTGCACGTCTATAGCAGCAATTATTAACTTTTTTTTTTCCATATGAGGAAAAGAACGAGTTTGTACGAGAACTCTGCATGCTTCCATCTACCTAAATATCACATTTGTAAATCGCCTGTGAAATTCGAGAGACTGTAACTTATTTTCAAGAAAACTTTTCTAGAAAATTGCTTAAAAAAGAGGAAAAAAGGAAAAACGAAATAAGGTTGGAAGCAGTGTGGAAAATCAATGCCGACAGGTTTCTTGACTGAGGTACGCACGAGAAGTATTTTGTTCGTAAATGGGTTTACTAAATGGGTAACTATTTTTTTTTCCTTTTTCCTTTTCCGAACACGTCATAAATTACCCGGACTGTGTTAAAATCAAATGGTTCTTTTTCACTCCACTTAACCTTTGCTTTTAGATAGTGCTATAATGCAAACAACGAAGTTGAACTCCAGGGAAGGCTTATAGGGATTCTGTAAGTAAAGCTTTAACTGCCAACATTGTCACAAATGGCATTTCAGGTTTTTGTTTATTTTCCTTTGTGGCAGAGTATTGTTTCATTTATGCATCATCGACACTTCCGTTATTAGGAAGTTTGAAAGGTCAAATGCAGATTCTGCAATAAAGGGTCGAATGGTGACGCGACACGTGTAACGTATACAGAATGTTTGATGTCTGCTAGCAGTTATACGCTATCGATGACGATTCACTTGGAAATGCCCGTCGCGTGTGCTTTGATTCCCTGGCCCTTCCGTTTTGAAGTGTCCAAATCAAAGGCCGTATGTGCTACGCAAGTCTGGCAACTCAGAAACGTTGATGAAGCACTTGGAACCCTGCCACTCCGTTTAACACGAACCGGTGATCAGTGAAGATCGTAAATCAGCGTTAAAAATAAATCTTAATTGCCGAGTCCAGCAAGATTCCTGATGACACAGCCACAATACACGGCCAGTCAGACGTGTATGCCTACCCAGGGGATATATTGCTTTACACGTAGCAATAATGCAATAGTCGCACGAGTTAATGCTTTAACAACGTTCACGGCTCACGTAAGACGCGATCAATCGTTCCATTTTCGTGACCTACCCTTCCTTCGTCTGATTCAACTTTTCACGATATACTGCAACGCATGTTATGTGCTTATCACGTGCATCTGGTTGTCGATTACATTTTTGTTACGATTTTTTTTTTAAGATTGTTCGATTAAACTCGAAATCTGCGTCGCATGTAAGCAACAGCGTGTGAGCTACGTATTGACGAAGCAGTACGGCATACAGAGCGATTCTTGCACATACGTAACAAGCAGACGTCAGTGTTGGTATAAGGAACGCATCTTTCATCCCGTATGTTTTTTAGGGGAAAAGATACACACGTTATCGTCGGAAGTGGGAATATTAACTGTACGTATGCAAGTGAAAACTTACGTTATTGATCAGTGGAAGAATACTGGTCGAGTGACGTAAACAAGGGCTGAAGATTAGCCAAGTTTCAGGCTGCAGCACAGCATTTAACTTTAGTAATCCATAAGCGATTGGCTATGGATAACAATGACCAATTATGCTAACGAGGCAGTTGTAGAGGACAACAACAACAAAACAGAAGGTTTGTTGGGCAAAAGAAGGGCAAAAGAAAGGCCTATAGTTACCCGGTCGGGCTCTGTGACAAATCAACTGGGTCGTCCAGCAAGAAGAGTTTACCTTTTGTATCTAGCAAGTGTGTGCGGAAAGGGGGAGGGGGAAGAGGAAACGGGGAGCCGCTGGATCCGCCCGCCGATGCGCATCAGCCGGGAGTCTGCGCTGCGCAGCAGCGTTTTTGTCGTCATGTATAGATTACAAAAAGAAAAGGCTTTATAGCATAATAGTAAACCCGTCCTACTATAGCTCCCTGCAGGGCCTGTGGCTTACGGTTTGATGGGCATTTCTTTTATTGGGTTTCCTTTTTTTTTTTTTCGTTCTTGTGTGCGTCTGTGTCATCTCTTGTCTCAGACAGCCATGCAAATCCAAATGAGACGCGTCCCTCTGACGTATTCAGCGTGATCTAATCTCCACCGCCGACTCTCATCATGCACCTATAATCGTTTTCTTCTTCTTCTTCTTCTTATTCAGCATCTTTTTTGGTGTGTTATACTCGACAATTCTTTTGTTGTCGATCATGCTATTATCACGTCTTCGGTTTTTCCTAACCACCCTTAATGACCTGCACACTTCCAACGGCAGACCTTATTTTGCCTGTGTCTCGTCGTTTCTTTATCGACAAAAAATTTGGCGTCGTCCATCACCCGATGTGACACGATCTACTTTCGTACGAAACTTCTCGTGCGGTTTGACGCCACTCGATGATGTGTGATGTCGCCTGACAGCTGCATCGTCAGCTATGTGATCCTGATCTGATCACCGTCACCTGAACCTGAATTTGCAACCCAAATTCATTTGTCATTTCTTTTTAGTGGCTGGTACTCTGACGTTTGCGTTCTAACAATTCAGCACGCCCATCAACTGTGTCTGTGCTTCTCACGATTAATTAAGTACGATCAAGATTAAAGAAGAAGATTGCGCTGCCATACATCGTGTATGCCTGACATCTGATTACCAGCCTCTTGTCCCGACGTAACGCGTAACGAGTTCTCTAATATTCTACTCCAAATAAAACGTTCACGTTTCAATTCGACTTATCGTAAATAGCTTCGAAGATGTGTGTGCAAGATCAATTGGATTGTTTAAAATCAAATAACGTTTTCCTATTCCAATTGTTTTCCTCTGGTCACGTCGAAACGAAACAAGACTCGAAAACATGTTTTCCGAGGGCAACATCTTCACGTCAAGCATTTTTATTCTACACATAAATCATGGCATGAATGAATTATAAAGCTGTTCGCTCTAGTAACCAAGTTTACGTCGGCTGTGTTGTCCGTTCTCGAACAAGCAGACTTCAAAAATTGAAATTCAAAACATTTGTCGCCATCTGAACAGCCTGTCGTCCTCGTTTTTAGTTTTTTTTTCTCATTTGAAACGTGTGTCGTGCCTTAAAAAAAAATGTACTCTCATATATTTGTTGTTTCATTTCAATGCCAATTCGCACTTATTGATGCAAACCAGCGGCTCTACCTTATTGGCACAATTGTTTAGACTGTGGTAGGAAATCATATTTGATTCAAATAAGGAAAACAAGTGTCGTAAAAACAAATGAAAATAGTGCCTGCCTCACTTTGAATTGTCTTTGGATATCAATTTCCTGTTCTGAGTTGTTTTTGGTTTTGTTTTACGTACTGCAGCATCCCTGCTATAAAAGTTCCAAACGGTACGAACTACACACACACACACATACGCTGTGTAAGGATATTCAAGACGCTCCCATGGCGCACGGCGCTGACAATGACATCAAACAAGTTGTGTTCAGCTGTGCATGTACCAGTGGCTTCGGGGGCAACATGCCATGCTAATTGATCACGAACAAGAACCGGCGATGGACTGTTGGCAACGTCGTCGACTTCATCCTAACTAGTCGACCATGTAGCGTCTTGTCTTCGCCGGAATAAACGTCATCCGCTAGTTTTACTTGAAAAGTGACGAATGGAAAGAAACGTGTAGTCATTTCGTTTTGGTACAAAGTATTGTCGAACTGCTCTCTCATGGCTGTCGATTGATTTTTTTAAAATTGGAATAATGCAACGGTGACAAATTGCGTAGCCTGTAAGTACGTAACATAACTTTAAGAAGCGATAAACCAAAATATAAAAAAAAATGGAATAAATTAAAATAACAGCCTTTTTATTTACTTAGGGCAATCAAATTTCGCTTCCGGGGTGGGTCACCGGGTAGGCTGCTGACAGTTCCTACATCATCACAAACGATTTAGAGGCCCATCACGTAAGAAAGACATGGTCGGATGATAAGGTTTAGCTTTCTTATAACTAAGGAACATAGGAATCTATAACGTTCGCACGACCCATTCAAAATCTGTTTAAGAAAAGGTTTATTTATTTATATTTTTCTCTTTTTAATTTTACTTAGAGGTAAATAAATATCAGCCAAAAATCGATGACAAGTGTGTTGTACGCGGATAGCTGGTCTTGTATAAAAATGTTCGAGCGGTTACAGTAAACTTGCAACGCAACGTGATACATTATGCGCGTTTTTCGCATTTGATTGTACTTTATCTTAACCGATTTGCATTAAAAAGCAATTCAGGTCCTAGTTATGGAGCAGTTTTGTATCTTTTAAAATTCACGAAAGGCCCCCTATTGTAAAGAATAAGAGCCGAATCGGAAGTTTACACTTTGGTGAAGCAAGCGGCGGAGCGAGGCGTGACACGAAACAAGGATGCTTTTCAAGGAAGGAGATACCGTATTATTTTTGGTCCATAAAGGATATGAGTAGTTTAGAATACGGATTTGTTGTCAGAACAATGAAGTTCCTTTTTTTTTTTGCAAATTTTGTTATTCTATCTACTTTGGTCGTTTTTTGATAATTTGCACTTCTCCGGAACTATAGGAAGCAAGTCACGCCCAAAAGGGAGTTTACGCATGCAAACTATCCAGAGTGCTCCATTTTTGGTTGGATTTTCATTGCACTTTTCAAACACGTATACTTGATGAGATAGAATAATTCACACAGAGAACGTGATTTCTTTATATAAATACGTGGTGAGTTCGAGTATAGATATCTGTGCGGGGGAGCAGCAATGGAAATCATACATTGACTATAAAAACGTGTGAGTCACGCGAACTGAACCGCATCTACGTTAACCTAAACGTGACGATTTTGCAAGGACGTCGGCGTCTTGCGTGATTAACGCGCATTACCTTGTTTCGTTTTCAACTGCTTTAAATTACGGGCGAACAAAATAAAAAAAAAAGGAAACCTCTGATAAATAACTTTATCTCCGTCGTTGAAAATGTGATATCGAAGACATAAAAGTGATGTATCACTTTCGAGTGATACATCACCTTTATTGAACTTTTTTTTTTTTTTGATAACTTTTTAGTATTGTTATTTAGCGACATTGAACGATGGATACACGTTAAGATAATGGGAAGGAGTTGAATTCGGTTACAATAGCCCTCACCTTGGATGATCCGCATTGGCTTGTAGTATACCACGATCAACTCGGACATCAGTATTGAAATATGTAGGCAGAGGTAGGGTAATTTGATCGCACCAAAAAATTAAAGAACTGCCAGTTTGGTGGGAAGAGGAATTTCAGAGCCACTAACCATGGGGTCACAGCCGTATTTAAAATTTCTGCAGACGACGTCGGCTACGGGAATGTGTACTTCGAAATCATAACAAATGGCCAAATACGGGATTGGGGATATAACACACATTGTGGCGAAGTTTTCTATACCCTGGGCTAGCTAAACTGTTTGTGATTGCCGAACTTCCCCAAAATGCATTAAAACACAAAGGTGAAAAACAAACTAACAAACAAAGAAAAACCAATTCTTTTCTTTTTTTTTTGTCTGGAGGATTTTCACTGTGGCTGACGTGCTGTCTGTGGCGTTGATGCGATCGTCAACCAGCGTAAATACCTCAGCCCAACATCTAAGACTCTCCGTCTTCTCTGGTCATCAAATATAGAAACCGTTGCTACAAAACAAAGGAAAGGGCTCGTGCTCTGATTGAGTTTGTAAGTTAATTTAATCACAAGTTCTCTCCTTTTGACTACTCGAAAGGTTGCGGCCTGGAGAGCGATGCTTTGGAATTTCTGTCTAGCACTGCTATATTTCGTTTTCTGGTCCCTTTGAAGTTGCTATTTGTGTAAACCCAATAGATCAAAAGATTGGTACCAGCAATGGAGAAGACCGAAAAAGAAGATCGAAAAAAAAGAAAAAAAGAAAAGAAAAGAAAAGAAGGTTGAGATGGTAGGGTCGATTATAGCATGAAGCGTGATGTATACATGCGATCTTTAAAACTCAAACTTTGATGTCTATCATGACTTTGTTCGACATCCTATAACGCTCTGCTCAATAGGAGATGCAGGAAGGGAGTCAGATATGAAAGTATACAAAGAGCTGCACACAGAAAATCGTGTAGGCGAACTGAGTAGGCGGGGACGGAGTCGTATTGATTACCACGCCAAACTTGTTTAGCGGCTGATATACATCGCCAGTGTGGATGGGGCCAACGTGCTCAGTCTTTGCCTTGCCTGGCATTATGGATTTTCATCACTCAGCAATGAACCGCCTCGCAGCTAAACGTCGAGCCATAATCAAGTGATAAAAAACATTGTCGTACGCGTTGCAGACGATACTACATAATTTCATTTAATCCTGCGATTAATGCGCAACGCCTGAGGTTACGCCGCGACGATGCGGGCATCGTAGATATATGTATCTATATATATATAAACGCCACTTACATCCTAAACAACGAAGACGTAGGAAGAGAAATTAAAAATAATAATAGAAATTGGGAATACAGACCAAGAACCATATTTCAACGACGTGGCCTACATTATTGTTGCCAACCACTTGGCACAATATGAAACACGCTAAGATAACAACAACAGCAACAAAAAAAGAAAAAAAAAAGAACCATGGAACGATACAGGGAAAAAAAATAATAAAAAAAGGGAGAATCACGCGCTTCTGATTGGGCGGGAAGAGAGGATCAATTTTTCAATGGCCATTCTCTTGATTGAAATTCGATTGAACTACGTGGTCTGAGCCTCCACGTTGTTAAGTTCCGTTGATTGAAGGTAGACCGCTGGCCACTGGCGGCTGTAACAAATCAGAGTACTGACAAAGTGCATCGCGGAGATTTCGTCCAATCCGAGCTGAATCTACGGCCGTCAGTTCAACCAAGTGCGGATACAGAGATATAAGTTGCCTCCAAGTCAAAGGGTTCACTGCGTCAGCCAATCCAAAGTGGAAGTGAAGAGCCATGAAAAAGAACATGAAAAAAAAATCAAAAAACAAAAAAAGAAGATTAGAGCAGATTTTAGCCTATTCTTAGCAACTCTTGTAGAAAGAGTGTTAAAGGCACGTTCGCAGACGCTCGTGCGAATAATCGAAAAATGCTATTTTTACCTTTATTGGTTGGAATCTTCTTTAGAGCGGATATTAGAGATGAAAGACCTTGTAGAGTGAATGCAATTTCAGCAGTGCGATACCTATCCAAAGTTATACAGACAGAATATTTAAACAATAGAGTTGTCGGTAAATACATGGAATGAGATGCTATCGTGAGCATCTAAGCCAACGGTCACGAACGCCCCCTGTCCAGTCTACGACAGCTTTAAATATAACGGTCAAGTCACGACAAATATCGTTTTCGGTATAGTCATGCTTCCTCCCTCCCTTTTATTTTCTGGGGGAATCCGAACAAAAAAAGCAAATTTAGTAGAACACTCACCTTGGCATGGGGCATTGACCACCAGTTTTACCGTCTTGAGCAAAGGCGGCAAGGACCTTATGAAATCGATCGAGTAGTGCGGTGATGGCGAGCTGATTAGTAACCTGGCTGGATTGGCTGGTAGACATTTTGTTTTGTTCTTGTAGCTGTCTTTGCTCTTCGTGGATCAACGAAAACTGCAACAACACTTCAAAGCAGATGCGGGCAAATTCTTCGCGCAGCTTAGAACCAGTTTCGCTATCTACTGTACGACGAAAGAAACGATTGATTAGGGAATTTGATATTGTCGCACCAAAAAATGCGGGCAATTCTGATTACCCGGTGGGACGAAATGAATGGACCCCTTGCTCAGCAGTCCCATTATTTTCGAAATGAAATGCGGCGGATAGAAAGTAGATTGCGGCAGAATTTCGTCCCGGATCAATTCCATTACTTGACAATCTAATAGTTCGTCCGACTGAATTTCTTCCGGTGTTTGATTGGCCAAAGGAACGCTAGAACAAGGAGGATAATTTTTTAGACGTCAACGGATGATTAATCTGGAGTATAATTGGTTTGAGTTCCTTATGAACTCACCTTTTGGGGAAGAGAAATTCGTCTAGCGCTAGGGTTATTTCAGTCCAAAGCGGTAGCATGGTTTCTTGTAAATTCGGATTATTCTCATGATTGTCAGTCTTGTGCCGGGCCATTGGTAGTCCTAGACGAAGCACGCGCAGTAGAGAATGAACCGCTAGCCGCCAAGTTGTTTGAGAAGTGCAATCATACTTCAAACTAAGGGGTAAACGCAGGCACTGGAAAAATGATGGCCGTTCTGAGAATGAATCGATTTTGTAAAACAAAAAAAAAGGTAGTCTAACTTACTCGAATAATACTGGTCAGGACTTGAGACTGATTAACGACTTCCTCTTGGCACGTTTTTCCATACAAATGGACAGCCATAGTTAAACACTTTTCTCCAAACGGAACGTAGTTTAATGTAACCCATTCTGCGGACTGCTCAATTGAAAATGAAAATAATTACAAAATGAAATACAAACTTAATGTAACTGCTCGAATGTTTGTTCGATTAGCACTTCATTATAAAATTGTTTAGGGATGTGAACTTCAACGAGACGTACCTGCATTCCCTTGAAAGAGTTCACCGATTTAGTTTTTAGTTGTCCGAATGTAGGAGCTTGACACGCAAAACCGGCAAAGACCAAAAGTTGATTAAAGAGAGCTGGTATCATAGATTTCATTAGCTCATTCCCAGAAACAAAGTCCTGTAAAAAACAAACAACAGTTTGTCAGTGTGTGTGTACAATGTACCCGATAACAGGGAGATTTTCAAATTACCCGCTGCAGTGTATCCATACAGAGTAAGACTCCTTCCTGAAGTGGGGTTAGCACAGGGTCGTTCACCGATGGAAGAATAAAAGGAGAAGCTTCACCATGTACGGGGACGCTGACTGCTGATTGAAGGACGGTACATAACATTTGAAGATTGTCCGATCCGAACCTGTTAAAAATGACAAGAGTATATCGTGAAATATACAACTTGGGACGGAAACGTTAATAAACTGAAACAATAGCCGAGGACCAATCTAGTGAAATAAATCGTCCTAAAATAAAATCTAGCAAAAATATATGTGCGCAAGAAGAAAAAGCGGCTTGAAGATGATGTAACAAGAGTAACTAGGAATAGATGTTGGAGATTGTACCTAGATTTTACATGTTGGAAGAGCCCAGGAAATATAAGAACTAAGGCAGTCAGGAATGGCTGTGACGGAATATAAGTCACTCGCTCTTCTTTTTGCGGACTTGTGGCAAGCGTTCCTATTTGAAGCCAGGCTTTCCATGCTACGTTCCAGATGAAATCATCGTGGCAACCAGTGCCATTGGATTCGTTGGAATTGCACTTGGTTGTCGTCGACAGAACATCTTGAAACGCTTTCAACGAAGCCAACGAAACCTAACACCACATCATTGCAATAACGAGGAATGAGCTTTACTGACGAAAACCAACGATACAACTTAGTAACTTAGTATTATTTACCTCTGAATTTTTACTCAACGCTGAATTTTCAATATGTTCAAGCAACAGAATCCAAGCTCTAGAAAACTCGTCCAATGACTGCAGCATGGGCCGCTTGGTCTGGAATACACGGGCAACGCCAGAAAGAGTCAACACCTATGGTGGTTAAGAAATACAGATAATAATTTTTGTTGTTTCCAAGCGTCACATTCAATTCGCACCTGAGTCTCTGCCCATTGCTTTTGTGCTGTATTACGTGAATGATGTATAAGCATACTTCCGGACGTATCCACCTTTACATCACTTGCTTGCCCCGAAAGTTTTTTCACGTTATCCAACAAGGGAAAAAGAACCTGCAGATTAGATAAGAAGAATGTAAACGGAAAAGAGATAGGAAATTATGACAAACGAACCTGCCACACCACGGCCTGCCAAGTGCTATGGTGCAGAAGATCTCCGTGAGCAGCAATAGTACTAAAGAGTGTTTGACCAGCTGATTTACGAACTGCTGGCCGTTCATCGATACATAATTCGCCTAAAGTAAACGCAAATCGAAAATTTCAATTGTAATTTTTATCCACCACGGCACGCCGATAATTCATTACCGAGTTTGGTATACAAACACATCCAGAGTTTGTCAAAGGCGGCCATGTTTGGCACTCCAGGAAAATCTGGGAAAACCTTATTTTTCTCGTCGCACAATGACGAACGTAGTATTTCTCGATTTTGGTAGAAATAGTCGGATATATTCCACTAAAATAGATTGACAATGTGGTAAAAAGAAGAATAAAAAAAATTAATTGAATAACCGACAATCGAAAAATCTTTGAATCTCTTAAAACCGTTCTGTGCTTTCCTTACCATAAGACCAATTGCTGTGAGAGAAACGTTGAGATCCTGTGTTTGTGATCCAAATTTTCCGGTCGTTTCGACTGCTAAAGGCAGGCAGTTCCATGGTAAAACAGGGAGATAATCCGTTACCACCAACTGTAAACACTGGAACGCTGAGCGTACTGAATTTTCTCTTTATGATTTCAAATTGAAACCCAAGAAATGCAAAGAAGACAGAAATGAGCGTCAACGACAAGGAATGCTCTTGTTCAATGTTACCCTTGAGAATTGTTGATAGCTCCTATAATATTAAGAAACAGAGGCCATCCAAAAGAGATTATGTCACCAGAGCTGTGCAGCAAATGCAGCACACAATCAACTTGCTTTTGCCGCACATCTGCAAAACTGGTACTAGACAGCTCATTTAATGGCGATATTAACAGCGTTTGCAACCTCTGTCAAATTTATGAAAAATAGAGGTCACTATTCGTTGACTGTCTTAAAAACAAATAGCTTAATTGTTGTTGTAATAAACACAATAAGCTAAATTGTTTCGTATAGTTACCTGGTTTTCTTTTAAAGGAGTAGAATATTCATATTGAATTGCTGATCTAACTAACGTAGTAATGGCCTCTATTCCCCATTCTCTCATGCGGTTAAGCGGGTGGCTGCTGACTTCCAGCAGGTGATTTGTTACAGGACGCCAAAGAACTTCTACCCTGTTCAGATTTACAAGGCCAGTTTCCAACAGTTTTGCTACAGCAAAAAGTGAGGGCTCCTGTAGTAAGTAGTGAATTGAATGAGTTCAACCTTTTGGAATTTCATCTACTTTTATCCAGATCGAAGCGGTACAAACCCGGTTGGAATAAGCTACTTCTAGAGCTTCCTGTGACAGCTGGCGCAACGCGTCGATCAAATGGTGTAAAGCCACGTCATCTAGATATTGGCTTGATTCGAATAGACGACTTAACATCGACGAAAGGACGGGCAAATCAGCCAACACCGCAGCCGTGCTTGGCACTAGCGTTGCGGAACTAGATTCCATCAACGGTCGTGACGATTTTAAAGAACCGCCACTGGAGGGTTTCAAACCCAGAATCCAAGCCAGATGCTATTAAACGGAAGAAAAGAAAATGACGAATTAATATCAAGTTTAAGTGTGTAGGAAATACACAGATACCTGTAAAGTGGTCAAAACCATGTGCCAGGCGGATCCCAACACGGCGCCGTGGCAATGGGCTACACTCAAGATGGCACGCATGCATTGCAGATTTTTTGCTGTTAAAACAACTGGTCCCTGCTGAGATCCTGCCGGTTGTGAAGGTGTAGGTAACGGAGAGCCGACAGCCACGATCAAATGCTGACGGAATTCGGTCTCGATATTAGCATTTGTATTTCCTCCAGCATTGCCGATATGCTGGTTATAGCTTTCCGTGTTCTGTGGTCTAGGCTGCGTGACTACTTGGTTCATCACAAGAAATTCTAAAGATGTATGCTAATACTTTAATCTATCAGTTTTTCTTACCTCGATTAGTGACAGTTCCTGGGGAGGACGCGTTTAGAACAGTTAAAGTGTAGTGCGGCGGCAGCGATGCTTTGCACAGAGCTGTTATGAAAGCATCCCGAGGTGTCGTCAATCCAACACGGCCACTAACACTGGCGAATGTCTGTAGAGATTTTAGTACATTTTCCGTGCTCGTTTCATCAGTGCTAAAAAAAAAAAATTATCCAATAACAACGCGTTGCTAAAGGTAGAACCATGTTAGATTCATGAAAGTGTACCTAGCCTCAAGTAGTAGGGTTAAAGCTGCTAGTAATCCACACCAGCTAGAGTTTACCAGCTGTATGCTAAAAGAGTCATCGTCAACGACAGCCTTCTCGTTTGGAAATCTATCCGATGATGCCGACAAGTCGCTTGTTGCGCTAGGCGTGTTTTGTACCACAAGTGAAATAGATCTGATAACATCCAGCAGGCAAGCGTATGCGACAGACATACAATAACCATCTTGAATGCCTGGAGGATCCGTTTTGTCCAGCATTTCCAAACTAAAAAAAAACAAAAACAAAATCTATCATTTAACATATCAACGCACAAAATCCAAACAAAAACCACACACACGTACATATATATGTACATGTGTGTGTGTGTGTGTATAAGTTATGTAAATGTAGCGTATGCCTGATGTTTTAAAACATACAATGTAGCTTTGGGTTGCCCGCTAGTGAACGCTGTGCATATTGGTATCCAAACGCCGCGATAATAAAAGCCAGCTTGAGGAGTGATTCCCGGTCCAATGCTAACGTTGTTGATCAACGGCGCGGAAGAGGAGGTTGATCCGGTCAAGGCCACTTGAGCTAAACACAAATTCTAAACATGACGACAGAACACAGATTCAATAGATGCCCACCAACATACCTGAAGAAGCAAGACCGGGAGGAGTCGTCACAAACAGCGACTGTATGCAAGCAGCAAGAGAATTGACCGTGTCTTGGAATATGTTTGTTGCGTGCGGTTTCATATCATAGCTTTGACAAAAAGATTTCACCAATAAGGGCTGAGCCAATAAACGATGAAGGATTTCCAAAGCCAATGCTCTCTGCCATGCCGGTTTATCAGGATCCAAAAATTTTATAATTAACGACAGAAAAATTTCGCACTCTGTAACCTAAAATATAACAAAATCGCGGATAAGATTTTCCTTATGTAAACGGAAAAACCCTTAAAGGCCAATTGGTTCTTACCAGCAATGAATAATATTTCTGAACCAAAACCGACACTAGTCTCAACAGTCGCATGCTGACAGGGAAAAATGG
Organism: Daphnia carinata; assembly: GCF_022539665.2. Classification (NCBI taxonomy): domain Eukaryota; kingdom Metazoa; phylum Arthropoda; class Branchiopoda; order Diplostraca; family Daphniidae; genus Daphnia; species Daphnia carinata. The sequence goes on along the minus strand of NC_081336.1, from coordinate 4,563,479 downwards.
TTTGTCTGTTGTTATGGGTTGCTGCGCCTGTAACTGCTGTTGCTGATGGCCGATCGCAAGTCGATACTGTGACTTCACATTAGGGGAGAATAATTTGATCACCAATGCACATACTCTCTCTTTCAGTAACGAGCTAAATTCCTGGTGCTGTCCAATTATTAAGTATTACAATTTTATGATTCTTTGTTTTTTCTTCATAACAACAATTTTAGAGGTACCTTGAAGAAAACGCTGTAGAAGGTAGACAAAATATTCTCCAATAATTCTATCCCAAATGTTCGTGTCATTTCAGTCATGCCGACCAGCCAGGATGGTTGATCACCGTTGACTAGCATAACTAGGTCCTTTGGGAACAAATGTAAATTTAAGAAGAAATGTAATTAATTGGAAAATTTTATTTACTTGAAAAAGAGCAAATGCATCTTGCGCAATTGGATTTAGCGTCTTTAGCGGAGAATCTGGTAATTTAGTAAATTCTTTGTTTCCATCGGAAAAGTTGTTATCGCCTGTCACGGGCGCTTCCTCATTCGATGAGGCATCTTCTATAACCACCCTTTCAAACACTAGCGATACAAGCTGGCGAACTGTAGCTCCAGCCGTGTTTCCAATTGTAGTATCTTTTGCAAAATGAAGTCGGAAGCAAAGTACCAAGCACTGTAAACATTATACAATGATTTTTTTCATTTCACTTTAAAAAATTTTGCATTAGTTATACCTTGGACAGAGAATCTCCTCGTACTAAATTGCTAGTGGTAAGCAATAATGCAGCAGTTTGAAGAACTTTAACTTCATCAATGCTGTTCTCCATCAAAAGCCACATGACATTAATGACATATTTAGCTCCTTTCTCATCTAGTAAATCATAGGTGACAAATCTTTGGATGGCTCCTAAGCAAACCTGTATATGTAAGAACCGTTTTTAAAAAATACAAACTGCATAGTTTAAAGAAGAAAATTGTCACTTTTGTTAATTTTGGGTCTTTAGTTTCACATCCTTGAATAAGGGGATACAGGGCTGGGTTAGTAATGTTTCGTAGAGATTGAAGTGTCAGTTGAGAGCCACTGTAAGGATTTTTTAGTTTTGTCAGCACTTCTTCACATGCCTAGACAAAGTAATAAACCACTTCATTAATACTGAAAATCAAGGATAATTGTACTGTTACCTCTTTAACTGATGTGTATTTTTTTCTTGTTTCTACTATTAATGTTTTCAGATCATTGTGAAGCCCTTCAAGTATTCTGTTTACTTGGTCTTTTTCCATTTCGTTATGGATCTCAGCCTACTTTTATTTTATAGCTTCTACCGACAAAGATCAGACTGCTTTGGTTAGCTTCTGATGGGATCCATACAAACCGATTCAAGTACAAAACTCAATTAATACCCGTTACTACAATGACCAATTGCAGTACGCTGGGTGCTGTCTAGTGACCTTTTCTCATATTGGCTGAACACGGAAAAACATAGTACTTTTTTAATAATCAAGAGGCAAGAAAAACATTCACTTTTAACTTGTCAAATGCAGAAAACTATGTGACGTGGGGAATTTTCGTAAGCGCCACCTACAGCTGATCGATGGTACTACAGATTGGTAAATAGAGGAGAAAAGGTGTACTGTACGTGTACCACTAAGTACCCCATCCTCTGCTTTTTGTCTTCTAAGTAACAGTTGTCCATTAATTTAGAAGTTCGATCAAATGCTACTGCTAAGATATGACCTTCGTAGTGGTGATTAAAGAATAACAGGAAAAAATTGAACTGAATTTATATTGGAGATTGCTCAAAAGAAAAAATAAAGTCACGCTTGCTTCTTCACCGTCGAAGAACTTTTTAATAAATAGTTCCATGCCATGATCCATGATCAAAATTCGCAAATATTCAGTTTGTCTTAAACTACGCAGTCTCTACATACCATCAAACATAACCTTCAGTTACGACAGAGATGCAGCCGAAAAAAAGGCAAATCCTTGATCTCCAATTCTCCACTACGTGAAAAATTCTGGAGAAAAAAAAGAAAATTTTTTTTTTTCATTTGATATTTTGCAATGAGAATTGGGATAATGGGAATAAGCTAAAACCTCAGAACTCTCCGGATAATTTTGGCACTAAAAACTTGCCGTACGTTATCGTAAGCAGCTAAACTGGCGGTCACGAACGCTACCTGCCAGTCTACGACAGCTTTAATACGACGGTAAAGTCCCGACAAATATCGTTTTCGGTATAGTCACGCTTCCTCCCTCCTTTTTGTTTCTGAGAGAAAAGGAAAAGAGAATCCGAACAAAACAGCAAATTTAGTTGAACACCCACCTCGGCATGGGATAATACGAGAAGTGTCTATTGAGTAATTCGTATAGTGGATATGGCGCCTGTGCCGTATCTCGGAAATGATAAGAAAACCTAGCTATAATTTCAAAAATCACACCTAATTTTCTTACATTTTGCATAATGCTTTATTAAGTGAATCAAAATGTATTCATCAGTGAGACCTAATGCATATATTTGCCAAAAAAAGGAGACAGGGGTGCAATAGGCAGTATTGCATCATTATAATGGTTAAGGTTAACTACTATTCAACTGTTAGAATTAGAATACAAGTTGGAGAAACTACAGAAAAGTAACGATGAATATAATAAGGATAATGTTCTGCATCACCACTAGGGTTTGGGGTTATTGGACAATAAACGTTGGTTTTTAGTGCATTGCTAATCGTTTTTACATTCATCACACCCTGTGATCTGTCCCGTCTTCTTCGACCCAAATTTCGCTTGAGCCAAGTTGAAACATTGTTCTGTATTTGGCTCTCCTCAGGAAACCTTTAGCATCAACGATGACGCTGCGGTTGACTTGGACAGAAGTCGGAGGGCAAATAACACGCCCACTTTCACTAACGATGCTTACATAAACAACGCCGTCTAAATCTCCGTTACAGTCGAATGCAAAATGACTACCACTGGCGATAGGGAGGAGTCCGTTTTTATCGCAGAATTCTTTTACAAACCCAACTTTGACGTCCGTTTTTTTACCAAAATCATTAAAACTGGCTTGTAGTTCTTTCAAGGTTGTTGTCTCCCAGGCAATTTTGGCATATATGACTTCTTTGTATGCGTTAGCGACATGTGTCTTTCTGAGAAACAGTCCGTTTATAAAAGCCATCCCAATGATTTTCAAGGCTATGACGATGCGTACACGTACCTAATGATGTTTTAAAGCAAAATTACATCAACAATTAGCCATAGTCTTAATGAAATAGTAATCACTGTACAATCATCACCAAAAAATAATTTAAGCGAAAATGTTGCCCTCGGATTTACGTCATTATTTACAAAACACAATTCCATGTTTTCATGTTGTACCACGAATAACAATACTTTAACGTCAGTTTCACGAAATATCCGAAAATTGAATTCTTTTAACACCTCAAGCTCATAAAAACCTGACGGCACGTTTTTCGCGAGTGAGGGATATTTTTACACTGACTCTTCTTTGGAAAATTCTGATTTTAAAATGATTGTCAACACCCGAAACATTAATAACAATACCGAAACGTATTCCCTATAGAAAACAGAGGAAAGCACCGAAAAAGAGGGAGGTCAACTACCGACGTAAGACATGGAAAATGACGAGGATTGTAACTATTTCGAGCCTTGATATGACGGAAAGACAAGAAATTACTTGAAAGTAGAGCGACAAACTGCGAATTTTGGTTAAATCCAAAATCGACAGAATCTTCCAGATTCATAGCCAAACAACAAATAAAAGCATGGAACATAAAATACAATATAAAATTACTGAAAACGATAACCGAAATATTCGTATGTAGGAAAAGTACATGAGGAACACATGCGATACAAACAAACACAAGAAAAAATAATAAAACCACAAATTCCTTCAGAAATTCGTCTAATTACGTACCTCCTCAAAGTTTCCTACGATGTGGCAAAATATCGAACTATATTATAACTCTTAAATACCATTTCTCAACACCTTCTTATCATCTTATCGGTGACGCCAGATAAAGTATGCTAGGTCAACAGGAAATTTCGTTCCGAGTGCGGTGGCAGGAAATGGGGAATGTTTGATTTTTGGTCACATAAAGCCCCACCTGAAAACCAAGTCTTTTATCTTTACTGCTTACGTATTACCAAGTTGAACAATTGGCTTTCATGATATGAAACATTGAAATAAAAAATTACATAACCCATTGTTCAGCCGGAAACCCTGTCTAATCTAGCATAGTTCTGCATCATTTCATCATTTATCATCATTCTAGCAAAATTTCTGAGATACAGCGCAGATGTGAGCGGGTTGAAGAGAAAACACTGACAAATCGCCATCTTTCGACCGAAATCATGCAGTTGCCTTATCCCCCTAGTTCCTCCACATTTTTATCTTTAATATTTTCATTTTCCATATTTTTTTTTTAAAGAAAAAGACAAAGGAATTGTCTTTCTTAAATAATAAAAAATCTATTCCTATTACGAGCACGCCGGCGACATATTTGTGTACCGTTGAGTGCGCTCTCGTAGAGCCTACGTGTGTGTGAGCGAAAATGGAAGGATAGCTAGCTGCGCATAGTTAAGTCACAATAGCAGAAACACATAATGAGATGAGCAAAAGCGAAAAGTATTCCGGCATTCTTGCCAATCATTTGCATACTGATGCTTAGGTTGGCGTGACGGAGGCTACGTAACGGGCTATATGTGTAACGAAGCCAAATAGACATCTTCAACGTATATTTCTTCTTGACATGTTTATTACTGATCAAGGGTGAACATATTAATTGCACCACAACATACGCAGCGTGGGTGACCTAGATGAACACCTGCTAGCTAGCTGACGCATCCATCTGTCATCACTCATCAGCATCACGCCACTTATAAAACATTTGATTGGTGGCACGGGCGACGCCCATCATCGCACCATTATCAGGCCATTTTAAACATCTTCGATTGGTGGCAAATACTCGCACAGCAATTCACCAATTTGCCAATATACGAAGTTTCCTGACGAACCCGGAAACTGAAGAAAGTCAGTCTACGACGTGTGTACGACTTCAGCAGTTGGTTTCAAATCTGGAGCCTTCCCTAATTGACCGTCGAGTTGTGTTACATTTTTGTCTTACAGTTGCTTTTCTTCTCGTGTTCAGCTCGTGCTACCACGGGAAGCTTATATTACAATTATCTCCCTTCACTTCCAGTTTCCCTATTGTATCGCAAGACGATTCTTATATTCTTTATTCAAATCCCCTTTGTATTCTAATACCTAGCTTAGGAAAATACATGCATCATTGTGGGTAAAACGTCTCTGAGTTCATTATATTTTTATTGTCTTAATTTCATAAAGTCAATCTTCCCACACGGGAAGATGCTTTACATATGACGTGCATTCAGTGCAGCGCTGGCCACCGTATCTAGAACACAGTAGGCCAAGGAGAAGGATCAAGGCGTCGAGAAGGTGCGTTACGCAATAATGTACTGGACGTAAAAGCGCCCGATTGATCGAGCAAATAAGCCTGAGCTTGATTACTCTATCATTTCCACACTTGACTTTGTTTTCTTATTTAGATTTGCGTTTTGCCAACCTTTTCGCTCTTTCTCTTCCTCTCTGCTTGTTTCGTGCCATCTTCATTCCGCAGAAAGGGAGACAGCGCAATCCAATATAGGACCCGTACGAAACGCTCTGCTGTGGCCCTACGACGAAAGAAATAATTAACAGGGGTGTTGACATTGCCGAACGTAAAATAAGGGCAATCCTGATTACCCGATGGAACGAAATGAATGAACACCTTGCTCAACAGGCCCATTATTTTCGAAATGAAATGCGCCGGATAGTAAGTACTGTAGCTTGCGGCAGAATTTCGTCTCAGATCAATTCCATTACTTAACTATCTCATAGTTCGTCCGACTGAATTATATATCATAATAAATTTGTTTAGGATGTGAACTTCAACAAGACGTAGCTGAATTCCCTCGAACGAGTTCACCGATTTACTTTTTAGTTGCCCGAGCTGATTAATGAGAGTTGGTATCATATATTTCATCAGCTCATTCCCTGAAAAAAGTCCCCTAAAACCAACAACGGTTTGTTAGTGTGTACAATGTGTCCATTAACAGGGAGATGTTCAAGTTCCCGATGCAGTGTATCCATACAGAGTAAGGCTCCTTCCTGAAGTGGGGTTAGCACAGGGTCGTTCACCGATGGAAGACTAAAAGGCGAAGCTTCACCATATACGGGTACACTGCCTGCTGATCGAAGGACTGTGCATACATAGCATTTGAATATGTCCGTTCCGACCCTGTTGAAAATAACAAGAGGGATATCGTGAAATATACAACTTGGGATGGAAACGTAATGAACTAATACGATGGCATATGGTCAATCTTGTAAAATAAATCGTCATAAAATAAAATCAAGAAAACCATATGTACCGCAATGTCGGCTTAGCCGAGGGGTAAAAAGGAGTTTAAGGATTCTGTAATAATAAATTATCAAGTGTTAAAATGGTTTGATTCTTTGCTTTTTCTGTTTAAAACACAATTTTTGAAGTATCGTGTACAAATGATGTAGAAAGTAGGCCAAATATTCTCCAATAATTCTATCCCAGATGTTCCGTGTCATTTTAGTCATTCCGACCAGCCAGGATGGTTGATCATCGTTGAATAGCATAATCAGGTCCTTTGGGAACAAATCTAAATTTAAGAAAAAACGTAATTAATTGAAAATTTCATTTACTTGAAAAAAGAAAAGAAAATGCATCTTGGGCAGATGGTTTAAGGGTTTTCAATGGAGAATCAATTAAGTTAGTAAACTCTTCGTTTCCATCGGGAAAGTTGTTATCGCCTGTCATGCGCGCTTCCTCATTTGATGATGCATCTTCTATAACCACCCTTTCAAACACTAGAGATACAAGCTGGCGAACCGTCGCTCCAGGCGTGTTTCCAATTGTAGTATTTTTTGCGAAGTGAAGTTGGAAACAAAGTAGCAAGCACTATTACCATTACAAATGAAAAGTTGTGCATTAGTTATACCTTGGACAGAGAATCTCCTTGTACTTAGTTGGTTGTGATAAGTAACAGGCAGCAAAATGAAGAACTTTCACTTCACCAACGTGATCCTCCATCAAAAGCCATATGACATTAACAACATATTGGGCTCCCTTTTCATCCAGTAAATCATAAGTGAGAAATATTTGTATGGCTCCTAAGCAAACCTGAACATGTAAGAATTCTTAAAATTCTTAAAAAACACAAACTTCATACTTTAAAATAAAAAACTGTCAGTTTTGTTTGTTTAGGGTCTTTAGTTTCATATCCTTGAATGAGGGGTACAGGGCTAGGTTTCGTAGAGATTGAAGTGACACTGGAGAGCCACTGTAAGGCTTCTTTAGTTTTGTCAGCACAAGAAAAAAAATTATTTTAGATTTTGCATTGGGAACTGGGATAGCGGGAAAAAGTTAAAAAGTCAGAACTCAGAAGCACCTTATCTTTATAGTAATCTTTTTCCTTTTGCAGCAATCAACTGCCGTTTTGCTAGAGTAAAACAAAAACATTTTCGGGCAATCGAGTCTCATAAGACCTCGTTTTAAAATCGCAAAATCGAGTTTTTTTATACCTTAATGGGTACTGTCTTATGAAATATTCTTTATTTAAAAATCAATGAAGCATGTTCAGCTCAAGTCTGTTAAACATTGTTTAGAGAAGTTTAAGATGACAAGTAACTTCATCAATAGCCTCTGTGGTTGCTGGTCCAATGGCTAAAACAGTCTTTGACCCTGGAGCTATTTGGGTTCTTCCTGCATCTCTTACAACAGATGTTAACAGACCTTTACTTCTTGAGATTGTTTCTAGGGACAGTAGCTCTTCTTCTGAATAAACCTTTACCACAACTTTGGGTTGGCCAACGTTTTCCCACCCTTTTAACATCTCTGGATCTTTATGCAGAATTTGCTTATAAGCAGCCACTGCAGCATGGGAACACTAGAGAAGTAGATAAACCATTTTAACAAAACAGTTGCTGTTAATTTTATCTAATTTAATTAACCTGGGCAGCAATTTTCCCTTTCCCCATTTTCAGGTCAGTTCGAACAACCAGGAGTAGTTTGTATGTTTGTTCATTTCTGTTAATAGAATCTCCATAACTCAACTCACCATGCTGTGCAAAGTGGTGGAGGCAAAATTACACAACAAATATATTTTGCTTCTATTTAAGAAATTTACTTCATTTTTTGGCAAAATGGTTGTATCATCATTGGCTAGCAATCTGTAAATCAGTGCAGATGAAATTATACCACATGACAGCCCAGCCAAAAATGAGGGATTTACAAAATCTTCTAACAGTTGAATCATCCTGATTTGAAGACTCCTGAACAAGATAGATTTTGCGTGTCGTCCTTCGTAAATTCGCCGTCTTGACAGGTACCGACCATAACCACGTCACAATGCAAAGGTCCTGCTGAATCTAACGTGTTAAACTAAATTTTATCTGTTTGCTCGGAAAAATTTTTGAATCGGAGTACGAGTTTTACATGTGCTAGGAATAGCGAACGGCGAACTGTGAAAAATATGTGGAAATGGAAGGAGTTATACGTGGAACCATAGATAAAACATGGGAAAATTACTGCGTAAAGTACGGATGTGAGTGTTTGCAATTATGATACTGATCACTGTGACACCCACACCATTGGAAAATTTTTAAAAACCTCTAAAATGTATTATACAGAAGTATTAAAGTACTCCATCGAAGTCATTGATCTGTTGAGTACCAACCGCCCTAAAAACATTGAATGGGCTATGGATGTGCCGAAGTTGCATAGGACAAACAAACACTTAACTCACATCAGTTGGAAAATTTATAAACTGATGAGGAAGAACGCCAAGTCGAGAACCTCCAGGAATCATATGCTGCCCGCTCATGAGTTTTGCTTCCCCCTTTCATCCATTTTTGATGTGCTAAAACTAACAGTGCACCGTGCTCCAAAAAACCTGCGCTTAACAATCATAGCGACCCATAACATCGGATCAAAAGAAGACCCGACCAACATGGGACCGCCCCGTAATGGTAAGATAGAACCCCGCAACTGAATCCGAACAGTCGCCTTACTTTCTTCAGAGTACGAAAGTGTCCGTAAAAGACAATACATAAATATATTGAAAATTATACAATAGTAGAAATATTGTGGGGTGAATATCCACACTACAAAAAATGAAAAAGAAATAAATTAAAAAAGCACTGTTGCCAAACTAGGGACATAGCAATTGGCTTGATTTTATAAAATCAGAATGCCATCTGGCGTTTGCGTTATTCACCCGAATGAGTCACTTTGGCAAGCTACGGTTTCTGTCGGGTCAACACGAGTCTTTCCTCCGACTCAGTTCATTTAATTTCTTATTAAAGACGAATCAAATAATCCACCACGGGTAAGTTACCATAAACAATACATTTCAAGTGCGCAATACACCATGAGGAGACATTTCGACGATGAAAAGCCCTCATAATGTTACTATATGTATAGAACCAACCATGCTTCTCTGTCATGCCACATGTGCTTTCCCTTTGATTGAGTATCACGTCCGTTCTTTTTCCGTCGTAGGAAACATGAAAGTACCACCAAATCAGCCTGACGAACAAATCGTCAGCAATTCTGTCGATGCTAATAATGCAGATTCTGATGATGGATTGAATGATGCACCTCACTCACCAAGCCGTGAAGGGGACTTCTCTGAATACATGTGGATGGAAAATGAAGAAGAATTTGAAGAACAAATAATGCAACAGTTAGAGGAAGAAGCTTTGGTGCAACAGTGTATTGATGATGTGTGTGCTGAAATGGATGCTTACATTGCCTCTATAAACAATGAAACTACCAATCAAAATGGAAATGCTACACACAATGGTTCAGCAGAAGATGCTCTCACTCTGGAGCTCCAAAATCTTGCCGTTGATGATAATGCTGCACAGGTACAAAATAGAAGTTATATAATTTATGGGTGTACAAAAGTTCTATATTCTAAAAACATTATTTTCAACAGTCAAGCAAACTTAATCCTGATGCAGCAGAATTTGTTCCACGATTTGGGTCTTCAATTCCATCTGCCGTAAGCAAGGAAGATAAACTATAAGTCATTTTGTTATTGCATATTACAGGTTATCCTTTCAAAAACATGGCTACTGATTTATAGCAATCATGGCTACTGGTTGATAGCAATTGTGCATAATGGAGTGAAATCTCAACAGTGTATTTTGATGCAAGGTGTATGGCTTAATTATTCTAAGTTTTTTGTATGAGGTGACCAGCTTATGTTGTTAGCAATGTGAATATCATAGCTTTTTTGAATTTTGGTGCCTTGATTTTTGTTTATCATCTTATCTGCTTTTCTCATAATTTCCAGGGTTGGGGTTAATGTTATGATTATATTGGGCATTTTTCCCCATCTTTGGGTATCTCTGTTTCCCTTATTTCTAGGTTGTTGTGTACTTTAACTCTTTTATTGGAGCCATTTCGACTTACTCTAAGGAACTACTCTTTGACATTCGTGTTTACTATCGTATGGAATTGAATTTCTCCGCGTGTAAATAAATTGTAAATTAAAAACCACATCACATTTTCTGTTTCTGAGATATATTTTAAGTGATGTCTGGAATACGAGAACATGTCACAAGCGGGCGACACCTACTACTCAATCGACACAGTTTTTGTTGTTTCATTACCAACACAGAGAACATAAAATACTTTACCGTTCCTGTACATGTTATAAACTTTTCTATAATTTTCAGCTTATTTATTTTTAATAAAGATTTCTGATTTTAGTTGGTGTTGAACTAATTTCACAAATTTTTAAAAATTAAAATACCAAATCTTTTTCTTGCAACGGTAGTCGTTTAATTTTTGTCGACAGTATATAGACTGCCACCCATGACGCTGAAGCAAATAAGTTGACTTCATTATAACCAGTTTAGTCAATGCAACTAAGGAAATTTATCGAAATAAAAGGGACAAATGTAAGATGCTGGTAACTGGTGTTTAACAACTGGTAGTTGCCTACAATGGCCACAAGTGACGCTGGAGTCCATATTAGCTTACTCCGACCGCTCCGACCAGTCGTGATTTCTCAAAACGTCAAGCAGTGAACAGTTGGAGCCTCCTTTATCTAGTGGGCGCAGTTGTACATGCCCTATAGCCACTGTACTGTACAGTAGAAAAACAGGCAGAGAACCATCTATGTACTACTCGTTTTCTTCATAAGAAACAGTGCTATACTATTTACAGTTTCGAATCCGGAAGAGGGAGTTGTTTTAAGATGGAAAATTACGTAGGTTTTTGAAGAAACATAGAAAAGCTTTTTGTCTCCGAATTTGGAGTGTTTCTCGTAAACGATGATAGACATGTTGTAAACAAACTAACAGAAGAAGGTTCAAAAAATGAGACTAAATGAGACAGGCTCAAATCATACTGTGAGTAAATATGTGCTTCAGCGACAGCTCGGAAACAAATTTCCATTGGGCTTCCAAGACAAATTCCGGAAAAGGATATACAAATCATTCTCCAGTGATCCAAAGCATGGATTTTGGGATCAGTCAACAAGCGGAAAATCAGGAAACAGTGGCCAACATGGAGGAGTCTTCAATCTTGTAAAATCTAATAAAAATAATATAGCAGTAAACACTTTAATCATTTTATTTTATTTTTTTTTTTTTTTTACTTTTTTACAAATTAATTCGAAGGAATATTCACCTGACGGGTTAGTTATTTGAGAAAAAGACCACCTATTGGCTGACGTTTCAAAATGATTTCTGAATTTTTTTCATTTAGGTCCATTCTCATTGCAGCTTGTGAACAGAAGAGCTTCATTGTCTTGGACCCTATAACAAGAAAAGATGTTCATAGTGTATTCAATTCACACTCAGACTGTGTTAACTGTGTTAGGTAAAAGCATGACATAGAATTGAAACTTATTTTTACAAGGACGATAACAGTCTTTGTCTTATAGATTCCTTGACTGCCGAACTTTTGCAACTTGTTCTGATGACACAACAATTGCGTTGTGGGATATCAGGAACTTAAAGCAGAAAATGAGAACTTTGAGAGGTCATTCCAACTGGGTGAAAAATATTGAATTTGTTAGGGAAGAAGGGTTATTGGTTACTTCTGGTTTTGATGGCTGTGTTTTCACTTGGGACATCAATAGCTACACTGAACAAGGTACCTTTTTAAATGAGATTTAACTAATCAAATAGAATTTTAATGTGTCAATATATACAACAGGACTCATGAGTCAACGTGTTTTTCACACAAATGGCCTAATGAGAATGAGGTTAACTCCTGACAACACCAAAATGATCTTGTGTACTGCTGGCGGATACATCATGATTATTCACAACTTAGATTTTGCAACTTTGAATCAAGACCTTGCTGGGTTTAAACCGAACATGTACCGGCTGATGCAAATAAGCCAGACGCCTATATCCTTGGCCACGAATTTTAGTCACTTATTTAGGTCCAAACGAAATCGTATAGAGTTGATTTCTGATTGGCCTGCAGGAAACGAGGCCGAAGTCATTTCTTCATTACATGTACACCCACAAGGATGGTGTGTCGTTAGTCGAAATACCAGTAACTTGGATAAATCTGAGTGGACTTGCGTCCATGACATTCAAGATGTATCTCTGGACTCGCCTGCCATTTCTCGAAAGCGACGTAAAATTGAAAACGAAGAAAGTCAGCCATCCACTTCGTATCCCGTTACGTCGTCTTCCAGCGGCTCTTCTTCAGAGCAGAGTGATGAAGAAACTCATCCTCCGAGAGGACCCACAACGAATATATCGCCAGGACCACAGGTAAAAGGATGTAAAATGTCTTGTTCGATCGAAAGATTGGCAAAATTCGTCGATTTGTAGGTAGAAGTTCGAATAACGGCTCCTCTACAATGGGGCACTCGGACTGGAGAAGCGGCTGGCTTCCATCTTCGACTTGACTCTGATAGACTCTCTGTCGCGAACGAGCCAATAGATAACCTGGAGGTCCGAATACCAAGTGAGGAAGTGCTAGAAGCATTGGAGACTATTCGCCGTGCTCAGTCGGGGGAAGATGAAAACCATACCTCCGAGTTTCGAATCCGTCATCGTATGTTTCGCAGGTATTGCTTTTTTTAAATATAATTTTTAACGTGAATTTATGTATTCGAGCTACAATTCTTGAATAGGAATTCTACCCCGCTACCCACACGCCTTGGGCATTTGAACAACAATGCATCCAACAGCGAAGAAATACCATCCAGTTCATTGCTTGTAACAGACCAACGTGATAGATCCTCGAGAGAGGATGAGGCTTGGGAAGATTCAGAAAATCCAAATATAACAGCACATTTTGTTCGTGCCGTAGCTGATTTGGCAGCTCGTTCTGTTCATCTCCTTGACCCATTCCGTTTACGGTCTCGCCATGGTATTCGCCGCCATCCACCGTCATTGACATATGATGCTGACAGTAGAGGAGATTTCGAGATGAATATACATTCAAACCTAAACCGAATCACGTACTTTATTGAAGTAACATATTTATTTCGTCTGCTCTCGTGATCACACTTTTACAATTAACTGTATTTTGTTTGTTCTTGTGATAGGAGCCAAATGTAGGACGAGGATACATAAAAGAATTATGTTTTTCACCTGACGGCCGCGTTATTGCGAGCCCATATAGCAACGGTGTTCGCCTCCTTACCTTCAACCCCGAATGTGCAGACATGTCTTACGGCCTGTCGGCCTCTGCCATTAGGGGTACGCGTTCAAATGGAAATGAAAAAGAATCACCACATACATTGCACTCATTGACAACTAACAATGGTCATTCCGATGTTGTTGTAACGACAAAGTTTAGCCCTACCCATCCTCTTTTTGTCTCAGGTTGTCTAGGCGGGAAAATTGTTTGGCATCAACCTGTTCTTTAGCCGTGTTGGTTTTTTTCGTGTGTGAAGTCCATCAGTGTGAATCTCAACAACTCCTCGTTTAAAACTCAACTCAATAATGTTCCTTTCAAAGTGCGACAGTTGGTGGAGTGTTTTGGTTTTGCCATCAAAAAATATACGCAGCCCTTCAATACCTGTACATAATCCTGTGCTGGAATTTAAAATATAATGAAATAAATATGTTGCTTTCCATAAAGCGGTTTTGGATAGCGTCCAATGCATTTTGTTTTTATCGTTGCATTGTTTCCTTGCAGATTGCCCTACGCATAAAATAGCTTCTTACTTGGACTGCCAACTCGTAATCTCTGTTAGCAATGCCCAACTGTAAGTGGATAGCGATCAAGGTTGAACTGTTAGTTAGAAATACTTGATATCGCATGTGGGTTAAGGTACCCCGTAGCCATAAAAGGACCTTCATGACTTGGTATAAGAAATGAAGTAAGATAGATTTAAATGTGGTATTTCCGGTCCACAGAATGCCGTTTGGTTGTCCAGTTTTAGAAAATATTGTTGATTAGTCTGGGAGCAACTGAAGGATTTCGAAATTTTGAAAAAAAAAGGTTGAAAATAATGCAAAGCTATTCAAGGCGGCTAGCAAACTGTAATACGAGAAGTTCCAAACATTTTTGTTTACTCCGAATTTTTGTTGCCATACCTGACCGTAGGGGGAGAAAGTGGCGCGTTTACTATTTGGAACACCGTCTTTTTTTTCTGTAGAAATGCTTGGCGCCCCAGTCTGCTCATACAGTCGGTATCCGTCTGGCGAAGGCGTCGTAAGTACCTCCCGTTCACCTGTGGCGATTAGGCAACCATCAATTGTGATCGTATTCTTCCCTCCATGCCGAACCGGCTATCGTGGCAGAAATTTTATTGCTTATAAGGATGCTCATAAAATGTTGTGGTCCCGCTTCAGCAATGGGCATTTGTCATGTTGCTGATAAAATTATCAATGTAGGTTAGTTTTCGTGTCGTATGAAACTTTCGTTAGTGCAGCAAGTGGTTACCGAAGCGAGCCAAGGAATTGTTTGACGCTAGCAGTGTATACAACGGAATTGTCTTTTTAATTTGAGACAGCAGAAGCAATCCTAGTGAGTAGAGGCATTCGATCCGTTCATTATTCAATTTTCGTTTGTTTTGGTTTTGTATTGTGACTAATACCCGCGCGGTTTTTGAAAAAGTGAAATTGCTGTATTGTATTTGTGTAGTTTCTGCAGCTCATAACTCAAAATCAAAATGTCTGATATTGGAGAATCCTTGGTAATAATTGGAGGAATTGAAGGGTAATAATTTTATTTAAAGCAACTCCGCCCAAATTGCTATCACGATTTTATTCGATATTATAGTGGAGGTGGTCATTCAGTGGCGGTACTATTTGATAATAAAGGCAATAAACTGGTCGAACTACAAGGACCTTGTACAAATCACTGGGTAACTGTCATCATCCCTGTTATTATTTATCATTTATTTTTCAGTATTATATGAAATGCCAAACTTGGAACACATTGCATAGTTGATTGGAATGGATGAATGCCAAAATAGGGTCTATGCTATGATCCAAGAAGGAAAAAAGAAAGCTGGATTACCTGAAGACTTGTCCTTGAAGGCCTTAGTATGGTTTCTAACCTCATAACTGAAGAAGTTGAAGTTTACTAATATGCATATTTTTGTGTCAGGGACTCTCTTTGAGTGGCTGTGAAGATGATGCTACAAATGAAGAACTAAAACAAGGATTTATGAAAAAATTTCCCACCCTTAGTCTCAGCTACTATGTTTGTAGTGACACAATGGGATCTATTGCCACTGCGAGTGAAAATGGGGGCTTAGTGATCATTTCTGGAACTGGATCAAACTCGTTTCTGTTGAATCCTGATGGATCAACAGCAAGATGTGGAGGATGGGGCTACCTATTGGGTGACGAAGGAAGTGGTAAGCACCATCTGTTGTGGTCTTGTCTGCAGTCATGAATAATAGTGGTAGCATTCATTTTCTAGCTTTTTGGGTTGCTGATCAGGCAATCAAGATTTTCATTGATGAAGAAGACAACAGACGTTGTCCTCCTCACGATACTACATACATCAGACAAGCCATTTTTGAGCACTTCAAAATCACCGACAGGTAACGTTTTTATTTTTGATGTACGCCGAACTTTGTAGTACTGTAAGTAAATCTCTTTTCTTACGTTTGCATTTCCACTCTAGTAGAAATCCCGAATGTGTTGCAAGCACAAGCAACGATCGTCTTGGTTATTTAATGTTTTTTTTTCTAATTCTTGACATGGTTTACTTTTTTAGATTTGGATTACTAGAGCATTGTTACACCAATTTTAGCAAAGCCGTTTACGCTGGGCTGTGTGCAAGATTAGCTACTGGCGCTCACGCTGGAGATGCTTTATGTCTTCATATATTCCACGAAGCTGGCCGATCTCTTGGAGAGTACGTTGGCGCTTTACTCCCGTCAATCAGCGAAGTAATGAAATTTATTAATTTCTTACTGTGTAGTTGTGTCTCATGTCATGGATTAATTTCACAGGAACTCCTTAATGAACCAAATGGGTTACCCATAATATGTGTTGGTGCGGTCTGGAAGAGTTTTGACCTGATGGAGAAAGGTTTTACTGAGGGTGCAAATACCCAACCTGGCCCAAGAAAAAGCCCCAATTCCCTAGAACGTTTCAGTTTGCTGCAACTGCAAACAACACTGGCTGTTGGGGCAGCCTATATGGGAGCTAAATTTGCCAAAATAGACTTTCCAAGAGAGTATGGCCATAATTCTAAAGTTTTCTTTTCGAAGACTATATAAGAAGATGTCCATAAGCTCTGTTTTTACTAGCCCTTAAAAAATATTTTATAGCAACAGTGAAAAGGAGTAAGCCCTTATATTTGCAAGCTGTGCGTTCCATGTTTTACCAGATGTCCTGTCTGGCGTAGTCTAAAAATAATTAAAGTTTCTCTAGGAAATAATGGGACTGATTAAAAAAATCTTTTTTTGAGTTTATAAAATTCTAATAAGGATTGCCATCACTTATATTTAATGACCATTTTTCAATGTGTTGTTTGATTGTTTGGGAGTAATAAATAAACGTTCAATGCACTTATCTTTCATTTTGTAGCATTTTTAACGTTTTATCTCTACTCCAGCAACTCTGTTGTTCAAGAATTTTGACATGGTTATTCGTTTTATCCGAAAACTTAACGAATACCTCCAAACATCCGAATGATTGCTTTAAAATTGTCATGTAAATACAATTGGCAAAGTTTTGTTGAATCCAAACGAAATTGTATTTGGTTTCTTGAGGCACCACAAAAGAGCTGATACAAAACAATATTCAGTCTTACTCCAATTACATGGACCTCATTAGAATAGGCTTATAATAATTTTTTTGGTACCAAAATTAGATAACTCGCAATTTCTATTGAAACACGTGCAACTTGCAAACAGTGGAATGGTCGCCCATCAGGCTAGCGTTTCCTCATATCGAAATTTTATGATAAATAAATATACTGTAAGTACCTTATAACTTTTTTTTTCTTTTTTTTCGTTAACGTATATCTACTTGCACGTTACATATTAGATAAACCAAGAGACGTTTGCTGACATACTGTACACCCACCTAACCCCATTATTGCCACACAATATATAGCTATGTAAATTCACGGTTCCCATTCGTTGCGGCCAAGTTAATTATTGGCAGTATTTTTGACCAGGTGAGACATAAACATAAACCCGGATTGGAGCGATCCTCTCCCGATTTTTACCGCAATCCTTTTCTGCGCTTTATTTCTTGAATCATTAGCGTAAATTCCAACCTGCAATTCAACAATTAACAAATTGAGAATACTATCTCATTTATGCGGCATGTCAAACGATAACGAACTATAACAGAAAGGTGACAAAAAAAGGCAAGTGACAGGAGATCATAAATAGCGAAACGGAATGCGTGCAGAAAAGCCACATTTTCATGCAGATTCCACGTGCTAACGTAGTGCCACGAATACCTGAAATTCATTTATCCATTGCCTAAACTCTCTTTCAGCATGTCGTACCTTAGAAAAGTAGGAGCGAGCACGTTAGAATATTAGTTAATTTTGGTTAAATCTCGTATCTCTTTCATGTTAGCTATCGTGTTAATGGGTCAGGGTTGTTAGGTACCGCTATACGATACGAAATCGATACTTACTGCTTGACTCGATCAGGAATGCAAACATGATCCATAGGCAATTCAGCGGAGAGCGACGGTAAGTTAGGTATATATACAATTTTTCGACTGAATTTGGTGCTAAAAAAATGAAATCAAATGTTTTAAAACGTTCAGCTATCGAAAGTCAAATTACATCGAGTTTGCATCGATACGAAACCTGATAAACGGTCGGCACATCAGTACAGCTGCCTTGAGCCAAAGCGTTGGATGGACTAGATAGAGGCGCTTAAGGTTCTTTCTGAGCCTCCGGTCAATCATTTGATAGCAGTTTTTCACCCAAGAGAAGCGAGGGATGCAACTTTTTGGAGTAGCGCCGTGAAAGTAAATTAAGACGTAGTCTTCTGCCACAAGTTGGTCAAGTGTGGTCAGCACGTACCTGTTTTTCAAAGTAAACAAAAATAATAGTAATAAATTAAAAACTAATAAAATGACTTAAATAAAATAATAGCATTTTCATATTATTTTAACATAATAATAACTAACAAAAAAAGATGTTCCATGACGTAGTCATAATCGACGCGACTCCGGTCGGGCAAAAAGCAAGCGCTAAACACAATAACAGCCGTTTGGCAATCGTCGCCTTGGTAACCACCATGCGAAAGTACCTATACACATAAACCAATCAATCATCACAAAACCATTAGATTTTATGGGATCAATAAAATGCCACGATATTACCTTTTTGTAAGGTTCAATAACCTTCAGATCAATTTTGCGTTCCAATCCCATTATTACTACAGATCGCCAATTACGTTCTTCATCCTTTTCTTCTTGAGCCGAAGTCTCGGGTATTAAGTCAGGTTTCGTCCTCGAGCTGTCCATTCCTGTAATAAACATTAATTGAAGCTTCATATTGCAATCCAATCATTTATATTGAACATTTTACGCTCGTTTATGGAAGATTGCAGCCCTTCGGAGTTGCGAATACCATCTGGACTAAGATCCCAGCCGTCGATAGGTGAAGAGAAAAGCGAATCTGAACCCGATGCAGCATCTGGTGGGCCACCATCTTCGCAGACTGGGACATTTTCTTCCTCGATAACTGGACATATGGCGTTAGGATTGATGTCATCGTCTGAATCATCGTCCATACGGGCACTGTCGTCGATCGCTGATAGTCTTTTTTTTATTTTGGTTGTTTCACGTCGGTCAGGATTTCCTGTGAACCATAAATAAATGATTAAATGAGACACTAATGTCTTGAAGCTCTTCTAATTGTGAAATCATTTTTAAGGCACTGGCAGAATTGTTACTATTTTTAGCATTTAATTTTGAAATTCAAGCGTGCTAAAAAAAAAGGCAATGGAGAACTAATGAATAAACAGAATCGTCAAAAGTGTTACTACTGATATCTTGGGAGTCGATCAGATCGGGAGGTGCACTACTGACTGCTGCCGAAGAGACTTGAATGGATGCCACTTTGTTTTTGGCCAGTGGATCAACAGCCTCGGGCGTTCTGCGTTCAGTTAATGCCATCAGTATATCCCGACTGATGACTTCGCTATAGCGATGACTATTACTGATGATTTCTTCAATTTCGACTGCAGAGAGCAAGTCTTGCAACGTTGAGCCTAACGTGTAAATGTCTTTCACTTTCTCGGCATCCAAACAATCCTTGATTTTCAAGAGCGTTGCGTCATCCAGCGGGGCGATTTCTGCCGAACTGCCATTATCAATAGGCATCTCAACTGGTAAGTCACTTGTTTCCTTGTCAACATCTCCGTTTGTAAATGGCATTAAGACGCCATCATGATCTTGTTGTTCAGACATGAACATCGTATCATTTGCCAAATCCAATTCAGCGAATGTGCCGTTGGGTGTGGAAGTGAACTTGGCGGGGCTTGTTTCTGACTGATCAGAATAGAGACTGTCGTTGATAAAATCGTGCGGTTGGGGCACAATTTTACGTCGGATACTGCCGTGCCGATTAAGTTGACCAGATTTCACAATCCCCTCTATCCTGTCAGCGTCAGGAACGCGTATGTCAACTGCCTTGATTTTGCGCATAAAGCTCCGTCGAGTTGACATGCTATTCTGGTGTGTCATGGGAAGATGGAAATCTTCGAAATATTCTTCCGTATCGCTCACATTTGCGGAATCGGAGGATTCGTCTTCTACAAAACAAGAGTCATGCAAAAAACAAAACAAAGCCAACAAAATGTAAAACAAAAATCAACAAAGGATCGATCTAGACGAAATAAAAAATAAAAACCACTCCAATTTGTAAAATTGCAGTGCCGATAAACTAAAATTAAAGCAATGACACAAAAAAAAAATCGTATTTGGGTGATATAAATCAAAGAATCGATTGTTGCTTTTCCGATATTCGTCTTGCCAGAGAATATTGAATCGATTGTGACGAAAACCAAAAAAGAAAAACAACCCATGATAAAAAAATAAAACAAACATTCACAGTTAGGCAAAAACTAGAATTATTCTAACCTTTTTTTAAGCGAACGCTGTTGTTAGTGTCAATGACAGCGCGAAGAGATTCTTCGTCTTCCGAATCCGTGATGGGTTCTATTTGAAAATGAAAGTATGTTTTAAAAGGCATTAAATGAAGATGAACGTACTCAATCTATTGAGTTCTGAATTAAATAAACGCCATGATATGAACCGGGATTGTACCATTGTGTTCGGGTCGATGATCTTCTGGCAATTGGCTCAACTCGTCATCGTCTGCTACACGATATTTCATCATGGCGCTGGGGCTGCTAGGGAAATCCACTAAAGAAAATAAAAGCACAATTGTTATCGCATCCGCCGTCAAACAACAGTCACGCACGAGTCAATCGCGTTGTCAAGTGCCGTAGAGTAGCAACAATAAACAGATTTATCTTTAAAAACAAAGTTATGTATACCGAGAAAATTTTCTAATTACGAAGAGGATGTGTTGATAAAAACTTTAGTTTTCAAGTGACTGACCAGTTTCTGGCAAATAGTGATCTGGATGAGGTAGCTCCAAATCCAGTCCAAAGTGGTTGGTTTGCTTGTCCTCTTGCTCCACCCTATTTTCCTCGTGATTCTTTTGCCTCGAATCAAGACAAGACACTTCTAATTTGGCCGACTCGGCAAGCAGATTCGACTTCTTTTCCGCCTGCTTATCAAAGTGAACACTATTATTTTCCTCGCGATACTGAAATGGTACAACACAGGCGGTCTATATACTGCCTTATCTCTCTTTATCATATCCTGGACATTACAAAGGGAGGAACTGCGCAGCCTATCTTTCAATAACCGCAAACACAATGGGAGGTCTATGAACGTTGCATGGGATTGACGGTACTGAAAAAAGGGGAAATGAAAAAGATGCGGTGAACGAATCGGAAGAAAATGAAGGAAGCAGGTATGGTAAGTGTCGAAAAAAGGGGAAAAAGAAATTTAAAAAAAAACAAACACTGGAGAAAAGAGTACGGCAATTTTTACTACTATGGAAAATGAACGAGATGGTTTTTACCAAAATTCCCTTTCCCCCTTCGGCTTGTGAACGAACGATGTGTACCGGACATGCATTTCAAGTTCAAAACGGCCTTGGACAAAATAGAGCTTGAAAAAAATACGCAAAACCACATGCACACACGCTACCCCCCTCAACCAGTTATGAATAATTGGATGGACGGCGATTTGGAGCCACAACAGGATTATATCGATTTGGTTTCTTCAGCCATTGCTTCTGAAACGTACCGATAAATTAGGATATTGAATTACAGCCGAAATGGGGAAGACTGAAGGAAGAATTTCGAGCAATGCCAACCGACAAGTAGGTATCCCCATTGAAACATTCATATGATATAAAAGGTTACAGTAACATAAGTGTTTGCCTTTGCTATTTATTTTGTGTCTAATCGATCGGAAAAGGATTATTGGAGGAGGTCACGCACAGTCCCTGGACCGAGTAGATCATTAAAGAATTGTAAAGCTACACAAGATTTTTCTTGTACCAAACGACATGTTCAACCATCGGTAACGTTGCAGCACGTATCTCAATTGCCACCCTCTAGAACTTTTTTGTGAATTGGTGTGTGAAAATGTAACAACCGCAAATAGTCCAACAGACACTCAGAAGAATAGCAACAAACGTAATCACGGTAGAACAAGCATTCTAATGACCACCAGACAGAACTCGAAACGGTAAAATTTAACCACAATTTTGTATAACTCTTTCAAGTTACCTGGTATGGATACGGAGTGATAGACTGTACGTCCATTCCAACGGAGATGTCCTGACTTTGAAAATGTCAAAGGACTATGGCGAACTCTAGTCTGCCCTTGTCGACAGTTTCTTTGTGGTTGCAACGTTCGATCCAGCAGCTCGCACCCTAGGCGTCGTACAGAAAAGAAATTAAAATGCGCCAACGACACGGGTTGATGATTCTGAACGCGTATTTAGAAACGCATCACAACCAATAAGTACGTAGCTTCCTGTTCACTTCTGTGACGAATAAAATTTTTTTTTTCACAGCTAGTCTCGGGCCAATGCAATGTTAAATTTTTTGGCTTTGCCGAGTAACCTACGTCTCGGTTTTTTCGTAAGTCAAGTTACGCTTTTCTCATGCTTACGGCCATTGTTCTTTTAGCGTGAAATGGGTTAAAGCAGCTTGATGAATTCCGAAAGGCATTTTTTTGTTTTTCTTGTTTATTTTTTTCTGATTCCTTCTAGGGAAAAGGACTGTCCTGCTAGACTCGGTTCAAGGCAAGACAAACTTTCCACTTACTGGGCTACAACAAGAATAATATCTCGTGTTTTCCTTTTATGTACAACCATCCTTTTCGGCAAGTGCAGACATGGGAAAGAGAGAGCCAGTGCAATCACGAAACAATATTCTCAACGATGGACCGACTTTCCAATTTGATCAAATCTGATTTATTGAATAAGTGGTCATTTGATTTTTGCGATAGAACTATTGTATAATCGGACGACCGAAAATGAATTGCATGCCCTTCTATTTCAGTGTCACCAAATGCTTAAAAAGTTGGTGACGAAAAATTATGCGTCTGCTTCATCAGCCATGTTTTGCTTGAGCTTCACACTGAAGATCACAGTTCGTTTCAGCACAATACGATGGTTATGAGGGGAAAAAAGAAACACTTTCACTTACGTGCAGACTGTGTATAAATTCCTTTCACAGACGAGGGCACGATAAGTTTAATATTTCCTGTCCTCCAGCACCAGATTTAAAAACGCGTCAAAACAGTAACGAGTGGCACAGACCCGACCCACCACTCCGGCTCTATCCGACTGACTAAGAAAAACAGAATTTCAATGGCACGTAATACATACAGATGATGCGCGGGCCCTTCGGGGGGAAAGACCGGTGCACTTTTCCCCTCCGGGTATTTCTGTCGTTGTGCTAAAGGCTAAGATTGGTGACTGGATAGCTAAAACACACCTTTTGGCCTGATTATGATTGACCCATTAGAGCGTAAATTTCTTTTTTTATTAACGAGTAAATGGATTTCTGTCAATTGCTAGCGATTTAGCGAACTCGTAGGTAGTTCATAAGTATTTCAGTTTCGACCCTGATGCTACAGCTTTTAGTCCCAACCAGCCCCTCGATCAATATACAACGGGTCTCAGTGCGCATAAAGCTGGCGCAGGATGTGTGTGCATTCTCCCATGCCCATAGGCTATGTAGTCAAATGCAATTGTCACGTTGGAAAAGTTAAAGAACGGTTCGAAGACAAAAACAAAAGATCATTTTGCGAAATGAAATTCATTGACAAAAAATGGCCATAGCATCGGTTGGCAGTTTTAGCAACTTTAGCAGTTGAATAATGGAACTCGAACGAAAAGGAGAATAGGCAATGGAAATTGTATTAATAAAATTCTGGTTAAATCAAATAAAACGCCATTTTTCTTTGCAAATTTTTACTATGAGCGTTGAATGAACAGAATAATGTCTAATTAGGATGTACGCGAGAGTCCGACTTTTGCTTCATCGCGGAACTGCTTAAATGTTGATCAGTGTTCCTGGCCAAAACGCTTTTTGACCTGTTTATTTTTTGGCTTGAGATTTAGGAATTGTCGTTGTTCACCTGTATTTAAAATGTTGAATAACTTTAACCAAACTGTTTATCGTATTTATTTTTTTTTCTTGGCGTACAAAATCAAATGCATACAACCAAGAGAAATAATTAGCCCCAAACTGACTAGCTAGGTAGCTTTAATAATCATTTATCTAAAGGATGTTTAGCCTTACCGGGTACATTTAAAAGAATCAAAATCATAACTCATTCGTCAGCTTCGCGAAAAAAATTTTCTTGCCTAAGTTTTTTCTCGATGGCATCCGAATCCATATGATTGAGCACAAATTTTTTGTACGATTGATCAAAATGATTCTCAGCAAAGCTGTTCTCAGGGGTAAGAGGGTCCCTTTCCTCAGTGTGAAGTTCATCCCCTGGCCGTCGAACTAGCATATACTTCGTGGGTTCTATGTTGGCAAACACAGCTCCAGTGTTGAACTCTGACAATTTTGCAACTGGGGACGAACGGCGATCTTCGTCTTCACCATCCACGCAACTGTTGGTGGGCGTATCGATTCCTGAATTGGAGGCAGATGAGCCATCCTCCGGACTTTCGTCCTGCTTCACAACACAACAAAGTTTAACAACCGCTCAGTAACAACAGTTAAAAGTGGATTATAATATGTTTACCAGATTCGGTACACTTGTCCTTCTATCACCGCGATGGGAAAATATATTATTTGATGATTCCGGTTTTGACAAAATAACTTTTAACATAGGAAGAACTGCTTTCCGGGTAGCCGTTATATTCCCTTGGTTATAATAAACATATTCCGCATTCGATTTGATTGCATGAAGGTCTAAATTGGGTTCGCCGCTTTCTAGGTCTCGGCATATCTGTTCAATAATTTGAGGAATAAATGAATAAATAACACGCTGATTGGTAAATTCAAGACACTCCATGATTAAAAATGCTCACGTTTACATACCCTGTTCTTTAACCATGCGAGACGTGAATAAATAACAAGATCACGTTTAACTTCATCGGTTTCATGATTTATAGAGATTCCCATCAACACTGCCCCTTGATAGCCAGAAACGTTGCAAAAGTCCTGCAGTTTTGTGGTAATATCGGGATACTTCGCAAGTAAAGTAGAACAGAGAAATGGAAATCCACAAATGGCAAGTTTGATGCCACCAACTTCTAGAATTTTTTTGTCTTTTTGACATAGTTGTTCAAATTTTAGATTTCCAACATCTTCTTTGGCACATTGAAGCTCTTTGTAAAGGATGTCTTTTGATACATTCGGGACATATTGTGACAATTTACGGAAAATTTGTTCATCTTTAGTAGTTGCCCTTTTCGCAGTTGCAGAAAAATTTGCAACATCTACTACAATAGCTCCTGCATAGTTTAAAAGAAAAGATATAAAACATTGGAATAGAAATATTAGAACGCAACTTACCCAACAGCAAAGAGGCAGAAACAATATCTAGAATTTCAGGTGCACTTTCAAAAATGAGAGAAGCTACAAGAGTGCTACATGAACCAACAGGTTCAATCAGCATATCAACCATTTCCGAAAAAGGATGTTCTTGTTTATGATGATCAACTATTTGAACAATTGAAGAATCCAAACTGGAATCAGAATTGGACAGCACATTGTGATCCACCTTGTTCGAAAAGAAGGACTCACATTTTAATGGCAGAACATGTAACAATAACATATCAAAAAATACCAGAACAAGTTTCAATTTTCCACTTTCTTTCAAGGAATCAAGGCAGATGTCATCTCTAAATTTAAACAAATATATGAATGGAAGAAATTTTATTATGAATTACTAGTTAAGGTATTGAAATAAATTTTATTACAACCCACCGGAAAATGAGGTGGTCTGATAAAATATTGAATCTATGGAAAAGAAATACATAACTTAGGATTTTCTATCCTAACATACATAAAACAAATAAACATATCTATATAAACAGACCTTTTTAGAAAGTAAACAACTTCTGTCTTCAAACAGTAATCTTCTTTAGCTATGTTTAGAACTGGGAGATGAACACTGGAAAATTTTTTCTCATGATCCAGAAAAAAGGCAAAAACTAAAGCACATACCGCTGAATCTAAATCACAAGATTCATTCCCAAGTATGACACAAACACTATCATACGATTGAATCTGTGGCTGCCAAAAAGAAAAAAAAATTTTAAGCCAAAGGCTAGTTGTAGGTTTAGGTATTTTTAGTGCAACAAATTTGCAAAACATTTAGTTAGTAAAAAGGTGCATACCAAATTGGCTTTAGATTTCTTGAGAAAGTTTTCCATATTTATGTGTCTAATATGCCTTTCACACCCAACAATCTGTGCAATGAAGGCCTTAACGTGTCTTGCACGATGCGGCTACGAAATCTAAAGGCACTTTAGGAGTCATAAATCATTGACAACCTTACACCACCTTCCATAGTTTCGGATGTTGATACTTGATAAGCATGGATTGGATATGAAGAACGTCAGAGTTGCCCCGTGTACTTTTGTTATTGTAAACAAGGTGAAGCCTTTCGTCGCCACCAGAGTCTAAAACCGAAAGATTTTGGCGCTAGGGGGGTGGCGCTCGGGTTAAATAAGAACTCAAAATTTGAAATGCACATAGGTAAGAGTTGTACTTCAATAAATTTTTTAATTAGTGCGTATCTTTTATGGCCATTTTACTTTCTTTTATTCAAATTCAAGCAACATCCCATAATTAGCGAGCACTAATAACCAAGGCGACAACTTCGGATTGTGACTGCAGCAGACGATCATCGATAAAACTGTTGATACTTGATACAAATTTTATGGGATAGTTATATTAGGCCTCCCATTAACTTTGAAGTTTGTTTTAATACTCTACTCAATGCATTATAGATTCCCTGGGTAAACAGTATTAGTTTTCTTATGTTACACGATGGTTGACGAGGATGAAGTATCGAACAGCAACATCAACCTACTTGCTAGCGCAGTTTTGAAAAATCATGAACCAAGGCTTTTGGCAGCAGAAGATTGCCTTCAAGATCTTACGTATGTAAATTGATTGTTTGAAAAAAAAAAAATAACATGTTGTTTCTTAGGTTTATGTGTTCTGATATAGGGCTAATCAAGACTTGTTAATGGGGCAGGTGTCTAGACAAACAGATCGTCTAAGTGATGCTATTAAGCACACCCAAGTTTATGAAATGGTTTGGCTTGGATGATACATCTTAGGTCTTGGTGTTTGAAATATTTTTTAAAAACTTTTCTATATTCACAGGTTACCCAAACAAAAATTTATCAGAATAAACTACTTCGTCTTCAAAAGGAAATGATTGACCTCAGTGAAAGGTCCCAGAAGATAAAAGTAAGATAAACCCACAAGAAATATTTTCTGTTGTCAGGAATTTAGTGTAGGTAATGTTAAATGTTTTTGAACATTTGGTATGATACTAGAAAAGGGCTTTAAAGCTACAACAATCGAAACAGCATGAAGCTCTGTTACGTGAACAAGCCAAAGATCGTGAGTTGGAACGGGAAAAACAATTGATCGCAAGACCTGCTAAAAGAAATTGACAAAAAATTCATTGTTAACAGTGAGGCATATCTATATTTAATTTCCAAATTTTCATGGTACACTTTTAAAGTCACATACCTGTTGTAATATAATGCAATGACATAATATAACTGAAACTTACGATAAGCGTTTGAAACTTTTCTTGTGCACTTCGCTTGCCTTTGAGTTCTTTTAACCACATACATAATGACTCCGTTAGCTCACTAGCTAGCACAATCTCTAAGACGTGAGAGAATAGTAATTATGAGTCAATGTTTCAATGTCGGCCGCATCATACTATGCCCTATATTTAGCTACAGCTATTTTGTTTGGGAAGATTCGCCTCTTCGAAGAAACGTATTTGTATGTATCTGAAGTATTTAGTTTTTATTACGTTACTTAGTGGTTTTTTTTTAAAGTTTGCCTTGATATGAATATGAACGTTAACGCAATTGTAGTAATAGCACGATTGCTAGGAATAGTAGGATACTACCGACATTTCTTTGGAATTAGATGATATGGTTTCTAATGGTGAAAAAGAAGGACGGCTTGGAATTTAAGAAAGCGGAAAAGGAAGCTGGGAATTTTACGCAGGCAGGCATCTTCTACCGCGGCAAAAGGTTGAATTAAAACTGTTACGACGCATTTTGTTTCAACCGTTTTAGTTCAGTTTTTAATAAAATCTGGAGATAATAGGTGCACAATGATAGTTGGCAAGAACGAGTTGAAGTTGGGTTAAAAGTCAATGATGATCCCGACCACCGTTGAGCTGTACCCCACCAAGTTCAACATTTTTAGTTCAATCTCATATTTAAGTTGGCGCCCGAAATGTCACCTAGTTAAACTTTCATTTTTACAGTCACAAAGAGACATAAGATCACTCGAAAAGTTGATGTAAAAATGCGTCCTTAGGGTCCGTTCCACATACGCAATTCCGCATTGAGCCCCAAATCCGAAATCCGAACTTTAGTCGAAAAGCGTTTCGCTTTCTCATTTTAGGGACGCTTTACATTGCGTTGTGTGTTGCAATAATCAAAGGGGGTAGAGGAACATTATCTGTATGTAAACAACCAGAAGATAGCGTGGAAACTGCATTTTTTAATGCAGATTTTTCAGAATCATGAAGCAACAGTGATGTTACATTTCTTTTAGTTCTTTCGTAACCTGCGCGTTTGGTATCCATGTACAATTCTGTCCAAGTGCTTTAGATGATTTTACTACTCTTTGACTATTAAATATTTTAATATCTTATAACTACACAACTGCTCCTTGCCAGGATTTCTGAAATTATTTTAAGTCAATATGTCTTGCAATTTGCCAGTTATAAAAACTTGCAACAGTCTTGTATTTTTTGACCTTGAAACGACAGGAATTCCCGCTTTTCATTCGCCAAAAATAACAGAACTGTCATTCTGTGCTGTTGAAAGAAATCAATTTCTTCATGGCCAACCCAAACAAGTACCACGTGTGACCAACCGCTTGAATCTTTGCATTTACCCCTCAAGACTTGTTGATCCTGTGGCTAGTGACAAAACAAAGCTTGACAATTACAACTTAGAACACCAGAGCAAGTTTGATGAAGATGTCTTTAATGTTATTTATAGTTTCTTGAACAGACTAAAAAAACCTGTTTGTCTGATTGCTCACAATGGTTTCAGATTTGATTTTCCTATCCTTAGATCAGAAATAGCAAAATTAGATAAGGTAAAATATTCCTTTTCATTTGGATGACTGGAATTGTAGGGAAGCAATCATCTTACTTCTTAATTTTACAGGAGTTACCAGATGAAATTTTTTGTGCGGATTCTCTTCACATATTTCGTAAATTGCAGCGTCCTTCGGCAAATTCGTCGTCCGTAATAGAAGATACTACGAAAACCACCGTCGAGTCCCCGCTTGTATCAACCCCTGTTAACCCTTTTCAACTTATTAATGAAAAAACGCCTGAAAAAAAAGAACGTAACGAGCTGAAGTTCACGAGAAACACCGAAATGAAATGCAGAAAACGCTTAACTTTCCGACTAGAGGACGTGTATGAAAGAGTTTACGGCCAAAAGCCAGTAACGTCGCATGTTGCTGAAGCCGACGTCATTGCTCTTCTCTTATCGGCTATCGCAACTCCTATCGAGTTCTTGAACGCCATTGATTGTGACTCGGTTCCCTTCACGAGCATTAAGAAGTGTTGGTAATCCAATGCCTTGGTTTCATAGGTGCTTTTGGCAAACCATTTTTACAAATTCAAATTATTTTTCCCTTTTGACTCATCTTGACATGAACATTTTATAACTATTATATCCATTCTCATGGCTGACTACGGATATAGCGAGGAAAGAAAATAACGATTTCACAATTGACAATTTTAGGCGGGTAGTTTTGATATCAAACGCTATTGTTGCGATAACCTTCCATGTGTAAAGTGAAATTATTTTGCAGTGAATATACATGACTTTTCAATCGGATTTGTGAAGGTCAACATAACATTGTTAACTACCCGAAAGAATATAAATAATAAGCCTCAAGGGTACAATTGCGTCCATGAAACTCGTTCATCACATCCCTGAACCCTGTAGCACAATGGAACAAACAAAGCCTAGAGGACAATGTTAGTCAAATGATCTTATGTCAATGGGTAAAACCAATAATAGCAAGCACAGAGCGTGAGAAACACAAAAGGAAGCATCATGGCTTGTCCTTAACCTTCAAAACGTTGGAGTATCCCTAACGAAACGTATCGAACATTATTGTTTGATTGCCTGATCTACTTTGCGAACACGTACCTTTCGAACGGTAGTATCCCAAGTGATGGACATCCTGAAGACCTTGACCGAATTCCACCTTACCTTTCTTTCATATCCGCTCGATGTGACCAGTTTTGTCACCTTAATCGACAAATTTATTGGTGCACGACGTCATTTGCGGTACATTTAAGACTGCACTCGGAGGCAGAAGATGATAATGTTCATCACAACGTAATTGATACTACACTTATCTCTATCGTTCTGTGGAAAGCGGCCATTGTTATTACATCTTTGCAAATGCGACTAAATTTCAAAGTTATTTTGAGACCCGATTTTTGAAAATTGTCATGAAATTACGTTTTCAATGAGCGTTGTCTCAAGTATTTAATAACGAAGAATGTAGTAAAGAACAGTCCTATTAGGCAATACATTGAAAAGGTAAACGTTTCGTGTTGTTAACCACTTCATTGGTAACCACGCTGTACACCCAGACAGACAAAAAACTATGACACAATAATTTCATCATTTCCTTCCTGGGTATTTGAGGAGTGAAGCGTCAAGCAGGTTTTCCGGTTTCTAGCCTTTTTTCCCGAAGCAGGTGTTTAGCAGTTGCGGAAAACACGTGTAATTGGTCTCACAGGCGAGGATAAGCAACGATGGAAGTGACTTTGAGCAGTGACGCTGCCCTCGAAACATGTACAACTGCAGGAACTTATGTATGTAGGAAATTGCCTTAGTAGCAATTTGAAGGAGCAACCACTAAATGCTAAGGCATTTTTCACGAAAAATTTATTGCCATACCGCATTTTGAGAACGTCCTTCAAAATGGAGAATACCCACTTATTTTGTCATACTTTGCCATTGTGTCGTTTTTCTCATTTGTTTTCCTCCTACGATATCCTTCCCCGCATCTCTTGCTTGGCCACCGCGCCTCAAAGAATGCGATAATGGCAAGTCGACTAATATAGATGCCGAGACAAAATAAATGCCTGGTGGCAAATATAGACAATGGATTTTTTATTTGCACGAAAGCATGATAAGTTATTCAAAAATAGGACGGTATAAACCAACCGCCTCGAGATGAACGCACCTGAGACGGTTAAGCAATGGAGATCGTTCCATCAGTTACACGGACGCTAGAGGCTAAAAAGGATAGAGGAGACTTGTCAAGGAAATCATGCGTGAAAGAATACTACATTTTCTCTTTCTATCTTTTTTTTTCTTGTTAAAATTGTTGAAAAGTAAGAGTTATTGTACCGCGTCCAAGCAACGTGTTGCCTATTTTCAAGGACGAGAGGCAACGACCTTTTCAGATGGTTGTTTGGTCCTTCGGAAATTATCCGTGAACCACATGGCGGGGAAAATGAAAACCTTTCCCCTTCAATGTCGGCAAACTAGCCACATCAGGAAGTTCTTGTTTTCATTCTTGTCATCTATATATAACTCCAAGAACAGAAAATATGATTATTTTGCCCCCTTTTCTTTTGTACCTTGTCGTGAGACGTAACGAATGGCTTTTACCTTCGTTCAGTCATTTCACTTTAGTAATATTTCCAAGAAATAATACACGGAGAATTCACTTCCCAACCAGATGGCAGAAAACGATGACGTTATACAAGAAAATTGCCATCTCCAGCCGGTAGTCATCTCACAGTTCCATAACCTGAAACGCCGACTGGTTGCTAACCCTAATGACAATTAACGTGAAAAATGAAGGGACGACGCAATGTGGTTCCTCTTCCTTAACAACATTTACATATCTGCTTCGTGTGCCACTCAGTGAGAAAGATGGAAAGGCCTTCAATAATTTTGTCCTTTTCTGATGTCGTGACCCAATCACCTAATAAAAGAAAGTCCGTCGAGTGCACTCCAGTGGTCTATATACGCCGTGTACCCTTTTTCAAAATGACGTATTCTTTTCCTTTTCTTTGTACTCGTGGCCACAAGCTGTTCTTTTTAAAAATGAAAAGTAAAGGAACGATGCTAACTTGTTCCGAACGAAAGGGAAAATGATGGGAGAAGAAGAAAAAAAAAACGTGATGAGCTACAGAAAATAAAAGAAGAAAAAAAAAAAGTCGATGACATCTGGGCAAGAGGTGGATGCCTCTTGTTCTACACTATGATGCCAGCTTGCTCGGTAAAACCGGATACGAGATATAGCGATATCCACTGTTTTCTACAAAACAATATAAAAAAATTTTTTGAAATTTTATTTAATTGAAAAAAAAAAAGAACGAACGAGTATCCGATGGAAGATGAGAGTCTTGATTGAGCCTTCAGGGGGTTCTCTCTTTGCCTTTTATTCTTTTATTTTCCTTTATATTCTCGTCCATTTGAATAACAATTTCCCTTTCTTCGAACAGATTTTTATAAAATAAAAACAAAAATCATTATCACTATTTCTTGGGAAAAAAAAAGAGAAGAAGAAACGAAAGGGAAGTTGATTGCCAGCATGGCGTGAAGGACAATCCTCTTGTGCAGTGCTAACTATATACGAAGCGCTTGAATCGTTTGGCTAGCGTTCGCTTCTTCCGCCAGCTTTTTTTTTTTTTTTTGTACACACATCTGTTGCCCGTGTGAATTCATCTCCTTTTTCATTTGTACGCGGAGGTAAAGTTATTTTCCTTACTTTTTTTTTTATTATTTTCTTTTTCGGCTTTGCTTTTGTGATTCGTATTTGCGTCCGAGAGTTGCGCAGCAAACGACCGCAGTCTAGAGCGCCTCTACCAGGCCGGCGTCGCGACTTGTGGCAGCAGCAGCCACCAGGTAAATATACTGAAGGTGGAGTGAAGGTCAAGAAGCATTCAGTCTCGGGGCTGCCACCGGAGCGGTTGTCTCTCTCCCGTGCACCCCGCCAGTGTTAGTCTGTGCTCGTGTTCATGAGCATCAACTTGCTCTCGAAACTCTCCGGCACGGGACTTGATCTTTTTTTGGGGTGCTGTTGTTGTTGTTGTTGTTAAAAAAAAAAAACAACAAAAGTGGACAACTTGACGTGGAAATCTCAGTGTTGTTAACTGCTGTTTCGAACTCTCTCTTTTTTTTCCCCGCCACGTATTTGAAATAAAAATTAAAAGAAAAACAATACGGTTGAAATCGTTAGCTGTCAAGAGCTTGCTAACCTTCCTATCTAGTACGGGGGAAAGTAAAGCATGTCCAGCAGTTCTCCGTCCATGTCTACGATGGAAATTGAAGAGAGTAGCGACACGAGTCACGAAGTACGTAACACTAAATCACGCCATCATCGTCCAGCTTCAACTCACCAGCAAAAGAATCGCCAAATCGGCCGCAATTTTGCCCATCCTCCACCCGTAAGTACCTTTAAACGCTTTCTTCGTGAATAGCCTTACCGATTGTTACATGGCAGTTCACCACGGAGTGTGGTGTGTCTGTCGTAATATGACAGGTAGTCAGTGAGGTCTGTCAGGGTCGATGAGGTCACTTGTGCATTAAATAGCAGAAAGAAACACAAACAATTACGATGATTCATGATATAATTTCTGGCTAGTTGAGTAAGCACAGGGTTTTACGAGCCCAAATGTTCAATGTTAGCAAGACCTTGAAGGCCAAGAGCATGAAAAAACGAACCAAGAACAAATTCACACGCATCGGACTATAGAATCGAGTCAGCTGTGAGGGCGTTTGGCTTTTCCCCCTTTAAAATATGTGCGTCAATTTTTACTTTTATTTTTCTCGCCCCACCGCAACGTTGAAGGTAAAAATCAGTCGACCTTGATCGTGGTCAACGTCTGCTTAGTGTTGCTTCTTTTGTGGTTTAAGTATCAGGGACGTCGTTCCGCTTTGCACTTTGTTGCAAACGATAGTAGTAATAATAATAATAAAAACAAAGGCTTCCATGTTTAATGACTGCTGCTTAATTTCTTGCTGCTAGATTTCATTGCTAATTGTGTTTGGATTTTTTTTTTTTTCTTGACGATGAATACAACGATTTTTTGTTGCGCGTGGGGGGGAATTGACCGGTAGACTTTTGAAATCGAACGATCGCCGAATGCGGTAAGACACGTGTGCGCGCGCATCCCGGAATCGTTTTCCCTTACCAGACGTGACTCAAGTTCATGGGCAGTTTCGCATCTACCTTAAACTACTCAATCATGGTCAGAGGCTTGACCGGCCTTGACCTTGGAAGGTTATATTGGGGGTCTATTGGTCGTGGTCGTGGTAGGCAGTTAAGGGTAGCGGCAAGTTCATCATTCACAAATAAAAAAGGAAATTCCTCTATTTGCCCTTCTTCGGGGGGGGGGGGGGGGATGCTGCCACAATATTTAGTACGGTTAGATTGAAATGTTGATTTATTGCGTCAATCAAGTTGAACTAGACGCTTACGCAATTTGCTACACCCAAACGTATTAGCAACGTCCTCTTCTGGTTGTGTTATCATGTGCTTTCAACACTCCGCTCGCTTGAATATTTCTTTTTAAATATTCTCATTTCTTTGTGTTGCTGACCGATTGTGATGCAGACATCATAAGACGGGCAACCGGATTTTTCCTCTCTTTTTTTTCCCACCTGGTTGGTCAACGATCTCTCCCTGCGGCGGTTGTTGCGAGAGAGAAGTAAACGCCCTGTCCATTGACCTTTTGGGCCACTTGACTGATAGAGATTATTTTTTTTTTCTCAGTCAGAATAGAGCTCTAAAATACAATTTTGGTTTTCAAACTGGAAACGTGTTGCTTTATAATAACGCGTCATATTTTAAGATTTATATATGGCGCGCGACCGCAACTACGGTTGGCTAAAAGGAAATTGTTGCCTATTCAAAATGGAAACTGAGGTTTATTTATTCTAGAATGACTTTTTAATTGTTAACCTATGACAAGGTGTCATTAAGGCGACGCTTGATGTAAATCAGCATTGAAAGTAGCCGTAAACAACACCCAGCCCATTGGCTGAAAGAGTGTCAAGGAATCCGAAAATTTCCACCTTCTTTTTTTTTTTTGAAGATCACGTTTGAATGCAAATTCGTTTTGGCCGTTGGCTAATGAATTTAGTCACGTTCATATATCTTAAAGCCCTTTGTAATTTATGCATTAAAAAAAAAAAATTCTTTGTCATGTTGGCGTCACCAATTCAGAGTCCGGTCGGTTCAATGTCTTACGGCGGTATGCCAGGCGGTGTCTACATCAGCGGGTCACCTTACTCAACATCGGTGATAGATCATCCAGCTTCCGGAAGCGTACCAGCCTATTCTATGTGGGGTAGCGATTCTTCACAACTCTACCGGCCGGGTAGCGGTGGCAAAGATGTCAGCGATAAGAAGCAAGTGTGCAGCACTTTGCTCATCACCACAGCCGCTTTGGTTGTGATGGCCGTACTTGCCATTGCCGCTGTGGCTGCTTATCTTGGAGGTATGAAATAGCCTCTTGTTTTGCCTGTTGGTTGTTGTTTATTGGAACTTAAAAAAAAGTGTTTAGCTTATGTCCTAAAATCCTAATTGGTGAGTAGAACTTACTGAATGGAAATATTTCTCTTTGTTTTCATTCCGGCATTTGGTTCTTTGGATTGCTGCTGTTGCCTGCAGTTATGACTAATCACTCGGATGGAGATAAATGTGAGTACTAGTTCGTTACTCTTACTAAGTTATGCATTT
The DNA here is from genome assembly GCF_022539665.2 of Daphnia carinata. NCBI lineage: Eukaryota > Metazoa > Arthropoda > Branchiopoda > Diplostraca > Daphniidae > Daphnia > Daphnia carinata. The sequence continues at coordinate 4,527,452 of NC_081336.1, read as the reverse complement.
CTAGTTTGGTATCGTTGCGCTTCGTACATATAACGACCTTCATTTCATAAATGACCTTAGAAAAAGAGTTAATTCCAAGCGATTTTGTTACGGTCATCGAATGTAGTTCACAATAATTATAGCACGTAGCCATGGCCACGCTTGTTTACCTTTTTTATTGACATTGAAACCGTCATTTTTGTTTTTCTACGGGGACCAAAATGTTTTACGTTCGTCTCATGTGATTCATTTTTCCTTGTTCTCGTGTGATCAAACAGATGAAATTGAATTTGATTGCTCCCTGCGAATCAGTCGTGGTGATAACTTCCGTCTCAATCTCGCCGATCCTGCTAGTCCACAATTTCGCACGAAATCCGATCGCTACCGTCGTCTGGTATGAAACCGTTTAATGTTTTTGGACTCGTTGGTTTTCAGCATCGTAAAAGAAGTGCAATTAACATTGAAACGAACGTTTGTGGTGTGGTTTTGTTTGCAGATTGACAGTGTGTACAAGGCCAGTCCGTTATCCGAATCTTACCGGCGATGTTCCGTGGAGCGTTTCACCAACGGCAGTTTGATTGTTCACTTCCGTTTGTTCTTCGATCGTCGTAAGATCCCAGTGTAAGTTACCTAATTAATTCATAATAATATGGTAGGGTGCATAGCGAAACAATAGCAGTTTATGCAAATCTTTTAAACCTGAATTCCTCGCTGATATGTTATGCGCATTTTAAAGTGGGCCTTCTCGATTGAGGATTGACTTTGAATTGCTTTCAGAAATCTAAAGTATCTAGACGATAATGTCTGTATAATAATAAGAAAAAGTCGTGCTACACTCACGCTTTCCTTGCGCCTTTTACACAGTCAAATCGGTGAAACGGAATCATCCGTCAGGGACGTCATGGTTCAAGAGGTGATGGCCGTCGAGCCCGTTGCCTTTAAGGCCGTTGTGGTTGACATTGATAGCATCAAAGTTGAAAGTAAGCATCGCTTAATCACCTCCTTTTATCTCTACTAAACTAAAGACTCGCCTTTTTCTTTATTATTACGTCACCTAGGACACATTCCACCACCGGCCATGCTAAGCCAGGGTCCAAGATCACGTTTGCAGATCGCCGACGTTGTTGAAGAGGACGATGTCGACGAAGACAAAGAGAACTCGTTGGACAACGAACCTGTACCGCAAATCGATTTCGAAGATGACGTCGCGGAAAACCCATCGAATACCACCGAAGACGAAAGTTTATTCACCACCGACGCCGACGTCGATATCAACAGTGAGAACAGCAATCATCACAGCGTGGAACGAACCACTGAATCATCCGTTCCGACGGAAAAATTAACAACCACCGTAGTCAGAATTGTGCCCGTAGAAACCACGACCGCGAGTGCCGTTGTTGTTCCGACACAAGATCCGAAGTTGACTTACGATGACACTGAATGGAAACCGCTGTTTGTGAACACTCGAACAAACAGCGGCAGTGCGATAGCGAGTCCTTCGACGACGATGACTCCGCACAAGCCGCCAGTTTCCATAACAACAACGCATCATCATTCGCCAGCTCATGAAGATGACCCCGACATCTATAAGATCGGCCTCGAGAATCACGCACTTGAGCCGGCCGTGGCTTACGACATTGCCGAAGAAAAGGGTCATCAACTGACTACTCAATTACCAACGAACGTCAAACAAGACCGAATTATTGCAAACATTGCGGCGCAGGATGAGAACAAGGGAGTTGCTCTTTATGAGGATGAAACACCAGCGGTTGAAGTTACATCGACAGTTACCCCAACAAAATTCTCTTTCCTCCAATGGTTTAATTCTCAATTAAATAACGTGAAATTAGCTCAGAATCGACAGCAATTGTCTAATTCTACTACGGAGGTTTCCTTGCCTAATGGCCCCACTTCCCCTTCCCGTTTCTTTACGATTAAACCGACGGCCGTGTCTTATACGGGCATCCAACCGATTATGCGACCTAAACCGTGGGAAGAAAACGCAACTGACTCGACCCGATCCGATTTCCAATCTCTTCCAATAGGTCCCCTATCCGTGGCCGGCTTCATCGTATCGACCATGAATAGAAGCAACAACGACGCTATTCTCCCTCAATCGTTCCAAGTACAGACATCGTTGACGCTCGCAAACGATCGTGAAAAATTGGTGGAAAGCCCGCGCGCTCAAAAATCTTTCCCTGACGATGCCCTCGTTGGCAAACAGACGTCAGACACGACGCGCAATCCGAGAGAATTGAATTCTGAAAGGCAGCAGCAAGTAGAATCGTTGACAGATTTCTTCCCGCCCGTTAGACGGCCGCTTCCACGACCCCAGGTGAGCAAAAGCGAGGCGATGCAACGGGACAATTTATCTGCCAGCCTGCCGATCGAAGGTTTGTTTAGCACCTCGAAACCTCAAGGCGGCCAGGCGGCGGAGAGCAGCAAACACCGCAGCAACAACAACTCTCCCATCTACACGTTTAAATTGAATCAAGGCCAAAGCGTCCACGACGTGTTGTCGCAATTGCTGGCGGACTTAACCGTTGGCGAATCGCCGGCCCAAGTGGAAATAGATGGAGCCGCTCCGTCGCTAACGCTGGTCCAGCAAGAGCAACTGGAAAATAATGACATGAAGAATAAGGCCAGCAATAAGAAAGTCGATGACGACCGGTTGAAACCTTGGACGCATATGCCTTTCCGACCGCCCGCTATTCTGAACGCCCTTTATCATCATACACGCAATCCCAACTCGAGTAACAGCAATAGTGCCAATGTCGAGGTCAGCACGCCGACCGTTATCACGTCGGCCGCGCCTTCTTTTCAGAATGAGGACACCAACGTCACGACGTCCACTGAGATTGCAATTAATGGACTCACATCCAGCACTCAACACCCTGTCACTAGCTTTCCCACCGAATTAACTACAACGTTGGCAGGTAAAATCGTTCATTCATTTTTTTTATTTATTTAAATTTCTTATCGGATGTGGTTGACGCACTTACACGATATCGATTGGCACCTTGAACGACCTATTTGTTTAATGGCTGTATCGTTGACCATGTTAGTGATAACCTCCTCATTTGTGACGAAGCGATTGACCTTTTATGTCAATGTAGTTTTATAGACTCGTTACGAAAATCGAATGCATGTGTGTTAATGTACCGAGGTCCTTTTATCAATGCTACTTACTTGATCAAGGCCTACTTTTTCGTTTGCTTATGCGTTATTTTTACTTTCATTTTCTTCCATAGTTATAGCCCGCCGTTGATCTAAATTGTTCTCGTACAAGTTTTGTATATTTTCATTGGCTAACAAATTTGTCGAGTTAAGTGTGACCGTGCGGAATACCATCGTGTTGAAGTAATTAATCCATTAAATGATATCCAGATTGCGACGATCAATTTCGATGTGCGAGCGGTGAATGCGTATCGTTATTGGCGCGCTGCAATCAGATGAGCGACTGCCACGATGGATCGGACGAGTTAAATTGCACATGTGCCGACTTCCTGCGCGCTCAGTTCTTGTCCCGCAAAATCTGCGATGGCATCGTCGACTGTTGGGATTATTCTGATGAAAACCAATGTGGTATGTTGTTATTACTTACGATTTTATGCTAATGTACTTTCCTAACTGACCATCATTGGTCGCCCTTTGCAGAGTGGTGCCGACCGGGACAATACATTTGTCCGAACAGCAAGGTGTGCATCGACCGCAATCTGATTTGCAATGGCATCCGCGGTAATTTGATTTAATTTTTACTGGCGTTTTTGCGCTATGAAATGTCTTGGTTATACGCTCAACCTTAAGTTACGTCATAAATATTTCATTTGTTTTAATTTTTGGCTTTGGCGTAGATTGCCCTAACGGAGACGACGAACGCCATTGTATCGCCTTAGCTCACCATCTTGACTCTACTGAAGAAATGAGTTACTCCAATTCCGGTACAGCATTTACGCTTTCCACGCTAGGCTACGTTTTTGTTCTCGATGATCTGTTTTGGTGTCGCTGCCTGCACGATGTAGTTTATGTTCTTCATTTGTTTCTGACTGCCATTCTTAACATCGTTGTTGGAACGTGAATTCATCCGTTTGCGTTTCATGCGAAAAACAGGTTATTTGATGGTTCGTCGGGAAGGCCGCTGGGGAAAACTTTGCATGCAAAATTTTGAGACGGCGGTCGAAAAACTTCGACAATCTTTTCAAGTGAACGACCTCGGAAAAGCTGTTTGCAGAGAATTAACATTCACGTAAGTCGCTTGCGTGTTTTCTTCGTACATTTAGTGTTTTTCGTAATGTAGCACGCGATTGGCGAAATGTTAACATCTGTCTACCTGACAATTTAAAATGTCGGCGTATGGCTTAATGGAATTCAATTGCTCAGGTTTCACAACACGCCAATCTTCGATAGGCATCTTGAAAGTGCATGTCCTTTTTCTACTTAATATTAAGCTCTATTTTACTATTTAAAAAAATAATTTGTTACATTTTTTTTTTCTGCATTGAATAGCGGATTAGAAAGAGCTGAAAGGAAATTGGATTCTTCGCGATCGGGTCAGGACTCATCGTACTTCGAGCTGGTTGAATCGGGGAACGAAGATAACGAGTATGAGAACATAGACGAAGACGGCGAGATGCTGGTCGAAAGCCCACGAGCCTCCATGCTGGATTACACCACAAGCAAATGCTCCAAGCGTCAAGTTGTTCACGTTCAATGTCGCGATCTCGAATGTGGTGTCCGGCCCCAGTTGGTATCCACGAGGGCAAGGTATGTTGGTAGCCTTGTAAAAATGTTAATTTTCCTCTTTTGATTATTGCTTCGATGCACAATCTTGCTTCAACGCCCCTTTTTTGCAATTCTAATATTTGAGAAGGATCGTGGGTGGAGCGAATTCAACACCGGGTGCATGGCCGTGGCAAGCGGCTCTTTATAAGGAAGGAGACTTCCAGTGTGGCGCCACCTTAATTTCCTCACAGTGGCTTGTCTCGGCTGGTCATTGCTTCTACCAGTGAGTAGAAAGATCCTCCCTTTTTTATGTCTAGCCCTTAGCTCTCGGCTCACTTCATTTAGCAATTTTTCAATGGATTTTTAAAGAGATTTATTCGAAATATTAATGAAATCAAATGGTGATTACAGTGCCTTAGATGACCATTGGGTAGCCCGGCTAGGAGCACTCCGACGGGGATCGAATTTGTTGTCACCGCACGAGCAGGTGCGAGTCATATCGCACATCTTTATTCATCCGGGCTACATAGACACTGGGTTTGTCAACGACATTTCCATTCTTCGCATGGAAGAGCCTGTTCGCTTCACCGACTATATCCGGCCGGTGTGCCTTCCTCCACCCACAGCCGACATTCGCGACGGAAGGCTTTGCACCGTCGTCGGGTGGGGACAACTCTATGAAACGGGGCGCGTTTTCCGTAAGCGTTTTGGAATTTTTCTTTTTTCAAATTCGCACCGTCAATTACTGTTAATAACGGTGACATATTTCTTGTTTCTGTCCCACCCTTTGTGATGTGCCATTTCATCAACAGCCGACACCCTACAGCAAGTTCAGTTACCTCTAGTCTCGACAGAAGAGTGCCGAAAACGGACCCTCTTCCTTCCTCTCTATCGCCTCACCAACAACATGTTTTGCGCTGGTTTTGATCGAGGCGGACGTGACGCCTGTCTGGGCGATTCCGGAGGCCCACTCATGTGCGAGGTAATTCTTGCCGAACAGCTTCTGGCGTTTTCTATCTTTAATATTAACGAACGTGATGCAGCACATTTGATTTTGCGTCCGCTCTCGCGATTCATAACAGAAATTTTATATAGCTCACCGAAATGTGGTAGATATTACAATGGAATCGATTATTTCAGGAACCTGATGGCAGATGGACCCTGCAAGGTGTGACGAGCAACGGTTATGGGTGCGCTAGAGCAAATAGACCCGGTGTTTATACCAAAGTGGCGCGATACGTCGCCTGGATAGATCAGGTGGTAAACGGCACTTATCGAAATACCAGACGGCCAACGCAATGCATCAATGGCCATCGATGTCTCTTAGGCCAGTGCCTGTAAGTTTTTCACATTGACGTACTGTACTATTGGTATTTTGCCAAGATTTCTTACCGTTTTTCGTGCTTTTTTTCTTTTCCTTTCATTTGAAACGCAGGCCGAAGAGTCACGTCTGCAATGGAATCGTCGAGTGCAGCGATGGCAGCGATGAAAGGAACTGCACACCGGCGACGTTGTAAAATTTTTCTGTTGTGGTCCGAAGCGTTACTGTTATTCGGTTCGTAACAGCAAAGTTAATCAGCATGAATTCAAACATAATAACGTCTCGTTTTCACCGTAACAGATGATTGCGACGTTTCAACTTTTACCGTTCGATGAGATTTCGATACAAAATTGTGACCTTTTAACAGTGTTGATTATGAACGGTTTTAATGTTGGTTCAATCATGCTTTTCCAAATCAGAAGTGAATGCATGTTTTTATTTCAATGTTTTTTTTTTGTTATTTGAAATGACACGCTATATAGTCTAGCTTATGTAGCGTACATTTGTTGTTTTGTGTTCAGTTTGCCAGTGACGTGCTATTGTTAGCATTGCCTCCTCCTACATAACGTTTTGTTTTGTTATCATTCTCACGTCGTATTTATGCTGCAACGAAGAAGTCCTTGAGTGGAAAAATTAAGTTTTCATTTGCTAAAGGAAACGGTGTAACTGCTTTTCCATTCAGTCCATTAATTAAGTCTCGGCATTCCCGGTAACAGCTTGAGTAAGAAATGAAAATTCAGAATGCAAGGCAATGAAAACACGAGAACATTTTTTTTTTTACATTGTACAGTTTGTATATGTTTTGGCATTTTGGCGGAAAGGGGTGATTTAATTCAAGAACCAAATAGCAATTAAACAAAAGTAACAAAAAAGTAAGCATTCTATCGAAACAAGTGCATCAAATACCCTACCGCGGCTTGGCCTTAGATAATATTAATCATTCACGATATAAATATCATGCAGATAATTTTGTTTTTATTTTGTTGTGTAAAACCAAGGTATTCAACAGTCAATTGACTCGAATTGTTTTTTATTGATGCGTATCTTACTCTTATATTGCGTTTTGTCATGATGTAATACCTATTTGAATTTAAGACGCTGATGGCGATCGTCAATAAAAGTAAATGAAATTGTAAACGTAAAAGATATTAAGCTTAACAACTTGAATTATTGCCACGACTCTCCATTTGAGTTGTTTCTGAGATGTTTCACAATTTCTAAAAGTTTCAGACAACAATGAACTTTTACACTTGGAATAGCAAATTAATCTCATTTCACGTACCTGCTGAAAATCTATTATCGCTATGACAAACACTGACAGGCGAAAAATTCAACCAGGAAATGAAACTTCCCGTTCATAATCACTTTCTAATATTAGAAGTTTCGCACCAATAGACGAAGATGCATTTCTTATGTCCATTGGATGTTTTACTTCAAATCTAATTGATAACCGCTCATGCTAGCAAGCAAGTAGATTACAGCCATATTAAGTTTATTGAAAAGGTAAAGTACGTCGATCGAAGAAAGTTATTTATACACATTTCTAGCATCTTTTGGTAATCTATGGGACAGGCGCCACGCTTTATAGTACCGGGGCTTTATCAATATGGGATAGAATACACCACAAAAGACGAAAGAATTCTTGCGTTTCTAAACATCTACAGTTGCAGTCTTGACTCTACGTAATAACCGAAGCGTTCTTATTCTATAATTTAAAAAAACTTAAAGAATAAAAAAAAAAGTTAACAAAGGGGGTGGTAATATGAGAAGTAAATTCGTGGTAGCACTAAGCCCACTGGATTCGCCAGGCAAATTTTTGTAGTATAACTCTAAAGTTTATCCTTTCCACGACTTTGAACTGCTTTAAGGTTTTGGAGTTTCAGGTGATAGAGCGGCGTTAGCAGTCTCAGATTCAGAAGCTTCAGAATCCGATGTTACATCAGCGACAGCAGCATACGGCGGAGGCGGAACGGGATAGATAGGTTTTTTAGCGAAACGCGGATCCGACATTGCTGTAGCATAGTCTGGCAAGTCCGAGCCAGGTGAGCACATAGAAGAAGGAATTTCAAGCAAGTTTTGTCCATCAACTATACCAGAAATGCAATTGTCCCGTTCGAGGACGGCTAAATAGAAGAGAAGTAATTTGAAAGGAATTTTCTTTTTTTAAATCACAATTTTTTAAAATTTACCTTCGGCCCTCATAGTAAGGTATTTGTAGCAACTCCAAACAATGCTGATGAAATAAACTTTGGCCATTAGCATTAACAAAATGCCAGCCAAAATTAGCAAGGAGAGACACTGTAATGAAAAAATAACGTGCACATTTAGCTATAGTTTTACACATATAATAATAAAACAAAAATTATTGTAACAGAACTACCTGTGGATCCATGGCGAGAAGTTCATTCCTCAGTGGGATGTTTGGGCTTTTAATCAAAACTTGTCTAATGTCAGGTACATAAGACAAGTAGCCAATGACAGACAGGCTGAAACCCCCCCCCCCCAAAAAAAAAATAACTTTTAGTACAAACTTTTCCATGAGCTAGCATTCTGTTCTTACCTTGTAACAAAAAACTCAAAGGCTTGGAGACAAAAAAAGGGCATAATGTAACTGAAATACACATAATAATGATTTGATTATGTTTAATGTTATGTGCTAGTCTTACAATTGTTGATTAATAATTACATTGATTTGCCTCGAACTGCTCCATAAATCATCAGTAGAGTGATGCCCAATGTGCAAAAATTTACACCAATGCTAATATTTAAATCCTCTGAAAAATAGAAATTGCATTAAATTTCTATACCCTAATTAGTTAATAAATAGTTAATGATTATTACGGTAGGTCACATGACGATCTGGGGGTGGATGTTCACCAAACCAATCTTTATAAACAAAAGATCCATACAGAAGTTTAGATGAAGCATCAGTATTTGACTTTGCTGGTTGAACTGGTCCTGTTATAGTTTCTGATAATGGTAGAGCTTGTGGTTCTTCATGATTTTCTGCACTCAGTGGTGTTGGGAGGACAGAAAGCAAATCTTGATCAATTTCACCTTCGGCAAAAGATATTCCATTTCCATTTCGTAGGACAGATTTTTGGTTAATGGATTGTGGATGCAAGACCAAGACTGCAATAGCAGCCAATGACAACATATGCAAAGCCTGCAAATAGTAGTCAATAATGATTATGAACATAAGAATAAATAACAACAAATGAAAAAAGCTACTTACTAGGTGCCATACTCCTAAAAAGATGGTACCTGTCCTAACATGACAACAAAGACAACAACGCCAACGCTTGTCTTCGTAAGGACTACCACCATGCCTCAAACGCCCGAAATTACCAAACTTGAAGCGCATTGTCGTTAAATAGGTGAACTTCACGAAATATCAGTATTCTTCGATTATTCAACGTTACTCAAAGTACCAAGTAAACCTTAAAGAATTGGGCCACAAAAAACGGTAAGCCAAAGTTGGTCAATATCAATATCAATAGTAATGGGGAAGGATGACGAAAATGTATCTAAATCGATATACTATCGCACTGTTACCTATCGAGTTACCGGTTCCTTTTACAGTTGTCTTATGCCCGCTGGGTCCATTTAGCAACATCGACATAAGGACTTAAGGTGTTATTGCAAAAAAGAGGATGGCGATTTTATGGTCGAAATTTAATTAAAACATTTTAAAGAATTTATACAAAAATCCGATAGAGTTGTTAACTTGGGTCAGCTCTCGCCTACTGCATATTTTTGAATGGAAATATTTTTTTTTGGCTTAATGGAATTTTTAGATGTCGAGGACTTCGGAAAAGAACCTCTATCCTATACAAAGTGTTCCACCCGTATATAGTTACATGACGAATGTTACGTAATGCTTTATTTCCATCATACGCAAATGTAGACAGTAAGGGCTTGTCGTTGTTGTTTTCCGAGTTTCACTCAGCCATCTATGACACAGCTAAGATTCAGCCCCTGAACTATCATCAACGCTCGTTCTCGCTGCAAAAACCTCTTAAGTTTTACCCAAAATAAAAAAAAAACTAGTATAGAAAGTATATCGAAGACAAAGAAGGGTCAAGTGGCATTACCTAGTTTGATAGGAGATGAAAAACTATGTCTATTATCTCTTACATGGGAGAATGTTACATCATTTCATAGTATTGAACTTTATAAATTTCTAGACTATAATGGGACAAATCAGATCACTGGTTATACAAAGGCGGTTTTATCGCTGTTACAAAGGGTCAAGAGGAGATTTTTGGCCGTTAGGCAATTAAATGAATTGATGTAATATCTTTGAAAAGCTATACTAATCGTTGATGGCATAAACTGGCACTTTTTTTAAATTTGCGGTTCTCGATGTTTAATAGGCGCACTCCATTGCCTATTTTCAATTAAAAGAAATGCATGCGGAATGAATAAGGGCTCTGACTCAACAAACTGTGATTCCCGTGGAGAAATTCGTTAACTATCCCATTAAACGGTGTTTGACATAAACACAATATAAAACTATACACCGAAGACTATGATTCTATTGCTCCGGCATCGGTAAAAATAGCAGCTTTCTTCTTAAAATATTGATTCCAACGTAAAGATGCGTACCTGCGGAATATCATAAGTTGCAGTATTGCGATCATTTTAATGTTTTAACAAATTATAATACCATACCCAACGAAGTCAAAATCAATTGATGAATGTGCAGCCTGAATCAATGCCCAAACGCCCCAGAAGAAATGGCTTGCGAGGGTGAAACGTTCGACACGTCCAAGTAGTAGATTTACGGTTTCATCGTCTACAGTTTGATGTTTTTGAAAGGTCTTTAAATAAACAGTTACCCATTTTTTTCGAAATTCTTCGTGAGGGTAGCGCAAAGGGTTGTAATCTTCGACTCCTATTGAAGGGTAAATGGTGCTGTTAATATAAGGATTTTAAGATTATTCTATTTAAATCATACCCGAAAATTCACAGAAATGATTAGCAATGTCGTACGCCTGATAATTGGGACCAGCATATTCAAAATCAATGAACTGAATGGAGTTCTTGTCCTTGTCATGAAGTATGTTTGCAAGGAGTAAATCATTGTGGCAAAACACCAGTTCATCATTTAATTGCTTAAGCATCCTCTTCAACCATTTTAATTCTTCTAGGAGTTTTTCTTTTGGAGGAACATCTGAACTATATCTACATCAAAACAATTTTAGAATGTAAAAGCAAAAATGTTTTACTCACAAAAATATAAATTCTGACTTTGGAGGACAGAGCATGATAAAATTCTTTAATTTGCTCCACAGAACTGATTGCTCCAATGATTTTCTAGCTTCAGGCGGCAATCTTTCTCTTACACAATCAAACTGAAGATGAAAGTTAGCCATTTTTTCTGCAACAAGAGGATATATGTTTTCGTCCAAGCATGTTACAGGGGTCAGGATTTCCCCAGGTAGGTATTGATAGGCTAACCCATTACAGAAGGATGCATACAGTTCTGGGCCAAAACCCAAGGTATGAAGAATCTACTAAAACATGTTTTAGATTAAGCAAATGTTAAACACTTTGATAAGTTACCTTCATATTTGTCAACTCAGCATTACGATCAACAATCTTATCAGTGTTTTCTCCAAATACACGTACAAGTATCATATTAGCTTTGTCATCTTCATGAATAACCCCCACAAGAGAATTTGTTATTCCATCACTGAAAATCTGAGGGAAAATAATTCATCAGACATGTGAATTTTCTGAATAATATCTCTTCTAAATACTTTGTGTTTGATACTGTCTTGTCTCCAATTGGGTTTCAAAATTGCTATAACCTTCCACACACTATTTATCAGATCATCTTTATCAATGTAGAATGGCAATTCAATAACGTCTGAAATTGCATAGTCCATGACAGATAACAGAGTTGTTACGCGTAGTTACTACAATCTCATGCATGGAGAACTAAACAGAAATTGTAAATATACGCACAGTTTAAATCAGACATGTGAAATCTGGCAAAGGGATGGCTAATGAAAGCTGAGAAAGAAGGATGAGTTCCTGGCGGCTGAAAGATATACTACTGGCCGTGCCTCTCAAATTAATTTTCCTTATGTAAATACATCTGAAAACTGCTTTTTTTCTTGGTCTAGACGGTGTAAAAGTGTAAGAAGCATTTTTAAAACTCGCAGTTCAAACAGGGAGGTAATAAATAGGAAAAAAAACTGTGTACATTGTATTCGCCGCTTGATGGCGAATCTGTTGACGTAGGGCGATTCATTTTCCTTTTATAAATGGCTAAATTAGATAGTTTCTGTAAATCAAATAATTTAATGTGAAATATCATCAAAGCAACCAATACCGCCACGGTCGCACCTTTGTCATTAATGGTTCTCGGAGGTGCTTCTGGCTTGCTATAAGTTATAATTGCATCAGAGGTTGGTAGTGCTCGGCCCCGCGATGATCGGGCACGATTTTGGCCAACGAAACGTGGAACCAAACCGGTGCGGTTCGGTTTGCCATTTTTTTCTTTGAACCGCAGTTTGTGCCCGCAGTTTTATATGGTTTGCTCCGCGGCTTTACGGTTTGCACAGGACAATAAATCGGAACCCATTTCTCTTCTGCCGCATCGAGGGGAGAGGCACAGCTGAAGATTCCAATAGCTGTTTGGTAGGAGCAGTGACTTCATTATCCAATGGGTGAAACATAGAATCATAGAGGACACTCTCTGTAAGAGGTTGGATTTCGTGGGGCTCTGCTCGTCCAAAGACTTTCCGAATGGGGATTCAGGACACAAAAGGTACTCCGAAGAAATTGCATATTTTGGGGTGTTTTACACTCACCCCACAACCTGGTGGCTCTTGCTGGATGCCGACACGGAAGATGGTTTGCTCGCATACGGTATAGCAGACCTAGCCCGAGAAACTTTGGGAAAGAATTCAACCAAGACTTTCCAGCGACTGGATAGCGTGGGCCGTCGTCGCATTTGCGGGTCGCATAACCCTGATTTCCTGGGCGATTGTTAGTGTTGGCAGGGATAGGCACCGGGATTCGAGAACGAAACGATTTTTCCTCCTGTGGCTGCTTGATGAATGTAGAAGCGTATGGTGGCGTCTTAACTACGAGAGGAGATGTTGAACGCACCTATGTCGCGGAAGGTTTCACAGGAAGTGCAGGTGTCTCAGAAGTAGTCGGCCTGGTAAGGAACCTGCAAATGTACGACGGTAAAGCATGGCAATGCACTTCTCGAAAAGCCTTCTTCGTCCCCGGGAGTGGTAGTGGGGCTGGAAATGCTGACTTGAAAGGCATTTCTATGAAGATGGCGATGGAGGAAATGGAATGAAGAACCAAGAGAGACGGAATAGTTCTCAAAAGAACTGTTGATGAAGGCTGAGGGTGGATGCGATGAGAATACAAGGAGTTTTAACACGGGGTGTGGCAAAAGCTAACTGCGAGAATTCGGAGAAAACTGCGATTACTGTTACGACAAACGGCGATTCCTTCCCCCGATTCCTACGAGCCATGGTGACTATGAGTTAGTGGTAACTGTCACTTCTGGCTTCCTTTTTAATTTTTGACGAAACTGCACATTTTCGTTACGTTAAAATTATTTCCCACAAAAATCAAAATGGAAGTGATGGTTTTTATCAACCTAGGAATATTAAAACATGATTAATTGGTTAGGTTAATCAAATTGCAATTTTGTCAGATTGCCGATGGATGGTGTTGCAATGTCGCTGCACAGACAGCAGTTTGTGCACGCAAAATCTGAAAATCTGTTAATCTAAAAAATAAAAATGTAGCTTTTTTCATTTCTTCCAAGCTTTACAATTATAGTTCATGGCAGATGAAATAGTTCAAACGGTTCAGTACGACGTAAGCCGCGCAATAGTGAGCAACTCTCTAAAAGAAGCATAGTTAACACTCTTGCAAAGACTGTTCTGAAATTTGTCCACAATTTCTTTTGACATTTTTTGGTTTGAATACGTTATGAAATTTTTGCAGTTACTCGACTAACGGAGTTAGGCAACTCCGGGAGCTCCTCCAATAGAGACTTCTCGAACGGAGTTTCACAGCAGTGTTTTATGCTGCTGCGCGAATCACACCTCTTCCGGACTCCGTATCTCCTCATCTCTCTTAGCATTCTTCTGGTAAGTTCTTTCCCTCGGTTGCAGCGTGCTACAAGGACGGGGTGAATCATCTCTGTGAAGCGCTAACCACTCTTCTATTTCACCCGCGACAATATTTTAAATCGTCACAAGGAACATTTTAATAAGCGTAATTTTCGATTCTTCTAGGCGCTTTCTTTTTCGACAGACCGAAAAATCAAGATTTTAAACATATTTTTAAATAAACAAGAGGATTCTCTTGCACAGAAATCGAGACGAATGGGAAACAAGTGGTTCCTGCACTTCTAACATATTTGCAATCATTTTTTTTGTTGGGAAGAAACGGTATGTTCCATCATAAATAATTTGGGGAGAAAGCGTCTGGTCGTGATCAACCTCCGTCCAATCTCCGCACCTACTAGAAATTTTCCGTCTTTCCACTTACACTTCCTATAAGCCTTTGGGAAATGTGAATAAAAGGTGGGAAATGGATAACGAGGAGGGGTTTAACTCGAAAAAAGGGTTGATAGATGGATAGGAACATAGTGTTTTATTTTAATTAATAAAGGGTTCTAAACTTAATTTCATGTAGGCTAAAAGAGCAATACATAGTAAGTTTGAGAATAAAATTCTAGGTTAAGAGAAGCAATGATGTAAAATGGTACTTCTCGTCCCCTACAGCTCCTAGCAACGATTACCTTAGCGACGACTACCTCTGTAGACGCCCATAAAGTATGAACATTGGACGGATTTTTTGCTAAGTGTCCAAATGATTTTCCCTAATTTCACACGTAAACAATTGTTGCAAAGTTAAAACGAGGTATGTATTCGACTCGTTCTGACGAAATAAAGAAAATGTACATATGTTTAAACCGTAAGTAGCATGTTGCAACAATTTCTAGGATCCTTTGGCTCCGTGGATTTTGTGGAAGAACTACCTGTTCTGCAGTGGAGTTCCACAGTTTTGCATTCCGTTCTTAAAATACACAAATTACAGCCCCTGATTTTTAAAACGTTATCGCAGCTCATGTTGACTAGGGTTGACTGTCAGACGTTCTTCGATCTACCATTTCACGCAACACTATTTGCAAAGTTAAATTGGTAGGTTTGGTGATATTTACGTGAATGGTCACATCTAGAATATGTAAGTTTCGATGCAGCTCTTTGTAACCCCACTAATTTTTATAGTTTGCCAGTTATTTGAGTCATTGGTTCTTTTAGAACTGTTGCAGAACGTGTGGAAGCCATATATGAGTGAAAATTACTCTGGTTTCCCCCAACTTCTATGAAAATGCTCGAGTATTTTTGAATTATATTTGATATTGCGTTTACTCACAATGGCCAGACCAAATCGTGCAAATTATGGAGCACTTGCTGAGACCCCAGAAGTGGTTTTTGGTGGGGTTCGCCCACGTAACTCCAGTTTGGGAAGATCTGAATTTAACCAGGTAAAAGCATTGCTTCCTCTTTCTTTTCAAGTATTAAGATTTTTCATTTACAAGTGCTTTCTATTTGATGAAGCTAAGTGAAACAATATCGAGCAATTTGTTCACTATCCAAGGAAGTGGTTCAAATTTGGAAAGGGCATTAAAATCACTTGGTACAGAAAAAGATAATCAAGGATTGCGAGACAGTGTGTAAGTTACTACCACTCCCATCCTGCAACTTTCCTCATCACACCTACTTGGTTATTCCAAATTACAGTCATGTTATTCAGATGAGTGCAAATCAAATAGTCAACCAAACAAGTCAAGAATTGATGGCTCTGGCCACTGCAGCCAGATTATCAGGTGATAGAATGTGTCATCTCCAACTAGATCGCCTAAAGCTTGAATTTGAAAAGTCATTACAAAGATATAGCACATTACAGAAGGTAGCCAATGTTAATTACTTTGTGTAGGTACTTAAAGATAAGATCCATTTAGGAAGTTGCTGGAAAAATGAAATCAACTATTCCATATGGCCATTGGGAAGAAAAAAATACTTCTGATACACAAAACCTTTTGGAAAAGGCAGCAGAAGAAAAGCATCAAAAGCTCCAAGAACTTAAAGAGATCGAATTTGAGCAGCAAATGCTATTGGAAAGGGAAGAGCGGATCCGGCAAATTGAATCTGACATGATTGATGTAAATCAAATTATGAAAGAACTTAGTGCCATGGTCCAGGAGCAAGGGGAAAACATAAGTATTATGCTATCTAATGGTAGAAAACTACATGTAATTAACGCGCTTTTTTCTAATAGATTCAATTGAAAACAATGTAGACCGCACATACACTCATGTGGAGGAGGGACGCCAGGAGCTGGAAAAAGCGTCTTCTCATCAAGTAAGTCGTTATCACAAGTTTGACTTTCATTGTCGTGTTTGACCGCGTTATTCTATCTCACAGAAAACACATCGCAAGTGGCTTTGTTTCCTAACTGGTCTTGCCCTAACAGTAGCCGGAATTGTCGGCTTAGTTATCTATCTAGAACTGCGTTCTTCCTAGTCGAAATCCAAAGGGTTTTCTTTAAAACAACTAAAACAACATAAAAATAATAATTCAAGTGTCTGTCCATTTAGCGCCTTAATTCTAAAGATTTAAAAATGTGCATCTTTGAATTACTGAAATTGGGTTTCTGTTCCTTTACACTCATTATATGCCCTCTTGTCAATTTCATAGCTCGACCAGTACTCTGTTTTGCACCTATTCCTTTGGCGACATTCAAATTCAACCGAAAAATGTAAAGTCAAATCGAATACACTGATATCGTAAACACATTAAAATTAGGCTCCTAGATTTTTATTCTTTTCACTTGCGCGGTGATGATGCCAAGAATTATTCGAACGTGTTTTGGCAATAAGAATGCTCAATAATTCACATAGTTGAATGCTGGTGATGCATTTGTCCGACTTGATTATAACACGCATCAAAGTAAACACTTAATTCAAAGTTTGTAATCTTTTGTTTGAAGTTCTATGTTAATAAGTTGTGTGTTCAGTCACGACTGAATTCCAATGCGATGCTAACGCTAGGCATTCATCAACTAACGATAAACCAGAGGAAGGCAACCTACCTGCCTTAGTGCCTCTTTTTTTGCAATAACTTATGGCACATAGCAACCAAGTGAAAGAGACTAAAATTATTGGCATAATTTCTCCAAGGATTAAATATGCAAGGCGCACTTTAAAAAAAGCTTATTGGTTTTAGGGTTATGTAAGCTAACTCAGAATAAAAAGTGGGAGGAGCTTATCGAAAACTATGTATTCTAACATAGGAAGCAATTCAATTCTTTCTTTACCCTCTTGCTAGTTGGTTCTCTTCTCTCAGTTGCTCTTTGAAACTCGACGTTTTAAAATATGACGTTAAAAGAAAACGATACTTTGCAGTCACCATGGGACCGAATAAAAGTCCACTTAAGTGTCAACCGAGCGCTCTTACCTCTGAAGGCCGTGATGTTTCTGTTCTACGGAGGTTGGATTAGCATTGTGCATATAAAAAATGTCACGCAAAAAACAACATTCTGGTAATTACACCACCAAATATTTATATTAGCTTTTACCGCTGTGCTTCTGCCCTACATAACTCTTCACATGCTTCAAATTGGAATCACCATCGAAGAAGTCGGAATCATTTATGCAGTTCTTCCGTTTGCATCTTGTCTCGGTCCACCGGTTGCAGGTGAGAATGAAAAATACTTTTATATTGTAAATGTATGAGAGCTTCAATTTTCCTTTGACTTTTTTGTTCTGATCAACATTGCCACTATGATATCGGTGCATGTGAATTTAGCGTACTCCCAAAATAACGGTCATCCGTTCTTCATTAGCCTATCAGTGCAGCACTACATCGAATTTCAACAAGTTGTTCTTTCCGCGCACAACACAATCTTACTATCAGTTCGAAGCTCAGTTAGCTTTAATGAACCATCCCCAGCAGTTACAAATTAAAATACTGGCATCCATTTGAAGACAAACGATCAGATTCTTCTGGAATTCTACTGGTTTTGATAACGACTTAATAGATAAACATTTCCAAGCAACACTGCGAATGAAACTTATGAAAATTGTTATCTTTTCTTCGTTGTTCGACCTCCTCTGGAGAGTTACCAGCCTATCGTGATATTTCCTTAGATTATAGGGACACTGTAAAGAGGTTTACTATTTCCAAATGTTTTAACTTGTAGGAGGTAAAGTTATAAGAATTTAGTCAATCGTCAAACAATAGCGAAACTAAACCAGGCAATAAGGAGGGGAATAAGCAAGCCAGATCTCTAAAAAAATCCCTTTTTATATCATATTAAACGAACGTATTACATGACATATTTCAGTAATCACTACATTCGTCCGGAGCAAAGAATTTTCCATAATTTTGATCGATAATTTAAAAAAGTATAATTTCATTTACTAGGAATGATTGCTGATAAAATAGGCAACTATAAAGCTGTTCTAATGGGCAGTATAATCGCCACTGCCGTATTTCACACACTGCTGTTGACAGTTGATGCCCATGGAGCAAAACCAGCAAAATTGATGGCCAATAGCAGTGAACTGCCCGCTAACACGATAGCCTATCTCACATGCGACCATGCAAGAGAAATCTTCCTGGAAGTGCCAAAAAACTGCGCAAATGATACATGTCAATTTGAAAACCTTCTGCTAACCGACCAGCCAATGATTCGATTGATCACTTCCGAATGTACCAAATCCTGCAACGGGCAAACAAATAACACAAATTCTTGCCTAATGACGAGCGATGCCAGCGATTGTTACCGTATTTCGGATGATGACGTCCTTTTACAACTCGAACTGCAAAACCAAAGCCTGACTAAAATAAACCCAAATTTCTGTCGGTTTCCGATCAATCAACTGCTATTATCGAACTCCACGCATACCACTCTGGATTGTGATTGCCCCGTTCAGTGTCCGTTGCGAATTAGTCAGACATGGTCTTCCACATGTTCCACGAACAACGATACTTCATCGTCCAAGGAGGACGAATATGACTATGCGAAACACAGAATTGGATTTTGGCTGTATCTCGTCGTACGTATCCTGGCGACAGCAACGCTCGGCACCAGCTTCACGATGCTCGATGCCACAACAATATGTCTAATCAAGAAATTTAAAGGGCAATTGGGTCGGCAAAGGCTCTTTGGAGTTTTAGGGTCTGCCACTTTTGCCATGTTAACAGGAATATTACTGGACTGGGCCGCCAAACTAAAAAATGGTATGATCCTTCACGATAGCTATATCTCTTGTAATCATTTGTTTATAAAAGTAACAAATTTAGGAATACTTTAGCAATATCCGATATCCGATAGTCATTACTTACAGTTAAGCATAGAACATAATTTGATTATGTAAAGTAATTGGCTCGTCATGAACCAGTAGTACGTTTTGATAAATTTTGTAGATTTTCTTGTCCTTTTGATAAACGGACATGAAGAGCCAACCTGAAAACCAAACATCGGATTTTATTCAGTAAAACTTATCCGACTATGGTTTTGGTCATTAAATCGTAATTATTAGTTACGTATCTAAAAATGAATATTGCATGGAATCAAATTCCTATTAGTTAAGCCAAGATCATGTTTTATTTCTGTTTTGTGTAGAAGAGTTTAATAATTTTTTTCGCTTGTAATTATGGCAATTTAGCATTTCATAAAAATACATTCTACATAGGTTTTCGAGATTATGCCACAGTTTTCTACTTTACCGATGCACTGCTTGTCGTTGTGCTCGTTTTGTTGCTTTTTGTCGAGGTGTCGGTTGAAAAATCAGAAGGAAATCTTTTGAGAAACACTTTCAAATTGTTGCGATTGGTAAGAGTTTAAAGTTATACATACTTCGGAATATTATGGCGCAGTGAGAATAAATTATTTGAATTTACGCAGATACATATAGACATATTCATGGTAATGATGCTTCTATTAGGCATCTTTTGGGGTTTCTTAGAAGGTACGAAAGAATGCACTTTACGTTTCTTCACTCTCATTATGGCAACAAACGTCAACTGTTAATAACATGTCGTTGTTTTCTTTTTAGCTTTTCTTTTTATCTTCCTTATTGAGGTAAGCTCTGAAATAAGGAAACAAAATGTTTAATGTCAACTTTTTTTTATAATGTTTGTTAATTTTTAACTTGTGTTGCGAAACAGCTGAAAGCATCCAGTTATTTACTAGGTAAAAACAGAATACTTTCAGTAAATTATACCTCCTAGAGAAAGACATTAATAAATAAAAATTCAACATTTTTATAACTCCTAGGATTCACAGTGACATTGGGTGCTTTAGTGGGTGTACCCTTCCTCTACGTGTCGCATATTATTGTGAAGAAAATTGGAAAATTGGTCGTTTTGATCACCGCATTTTTCATCTACAGCGTTCGTTTTATTGGATATTCCTTCATTAGGTCAGTTAATCACCATATCAGTTTAGCTCTAATTCTTAGTAGACATTCGAGCTTCCTTGGACAACTGATTTAACTTTACGTTTTTTTCTTTAGGGATCCTTGGATGAGTCTACCGTTTGAAGCCCTTGAAGCGGTAACTTCCGGTTTAATGGCGATGCTATGCTTATTTTGTTCTTAAAATATTGATATTCAATTTAAAAACAAATAGGTTACCATTCACTTGATGGGTGTTTCTTGTTCTATGTTCTGCGCTCAATGCGCTCCTCCGGGCCTACTGGCTACCCTTCAAGGATTGGCTGGTTCTTGCCACTATTCAATAGGTAATCTAACTTTAATATTATGAAAAATTATAAATAAAATAATGATAATTTTTAATCAGGAAGGGGTACGGGTAGCTTTATTGGTGGTATTCTTATTGCTATCCACGGCACTAGAATCACTTTCCGCATATTTGGACTAGCAGCTGGAATATGCGGAGTTCTTTATGCGATCTTGTATTGCACTTACATGCGAAAGAACGATAAATTTCAAACCCGGAAGCCTCCAGGTACAACGTATTTCAAATTGTTTTTCCCATCTTTTAACGTTTCTATTTGATGACAATCCTTCAAAAATAATTGTGAAAATTTTCCTGTTTAGTAACCGAGCGCGAAGAAAAAAATCCGGAAGTAGTGTTTCACCCCTTGCAACAAATAGACCAACAAGATGATGAAGAAACGATCAATAGGATATGTTAACGATTCTCATTTTACAGCTACGATTTTATTCCCAGTTTATCACGAAAAAAGGTTTTGCGTACCTGGGTATGGCCAACGGGGTAATTAACTTGAAAATAAAGTGTGTTAACGCATACAGGCTGCGCTCACTACATGTAGGCAGTTTAAACAAAGATAGAAAATGCATAGGTTAAACTTAACACAATCCTTCACAAATTTTGATCAAACGTTCAAGCTGAAGTTTCAACAGCAAAGGATCTCCGTCATTCTCTATGTAGAGATCCCAGTCCTGAATGTGGTCTAGTCCATTTTCAGATTCACTATCATCTACAACAGCTATATCCCATTCCCAAATCCATTAAAATTATAAACATTATTTGGAAGTTAATTTGTGATTTACCTGAATAAACAAAGCCTCTTTTTACTCTTGCTTCAGTTGATGCAGATATTCGAACACAGGTAACATGCTCAGAGTATTGATTGCGGAAAAATGTGAGATCTGTTTCCCTCCTTAGGTCTGATACTATCCAAATAGGGAAGTCATTACCTGATGATGAAATTTGGAATTAGATAATGTCCTGTACAGTAAGTCATGTTAAGTTTCAAACCATTAAACATTTGGATTGCAGATCTGCAGAAAAAGCTGGGGTCTTGAGCACGTTTTTCTTCCCCCCAAGATATCATTTCAATCCTATATTTTTCTTTATAAGCACTGTCGCTCATCAGCTGATCCATATCTAATCCTTTCAATTTTGACCAATGCTCTTTTATTGGAGCTGATATTCGGATGATGACACTCTTAGCTAGAGCAGCTAGAAATTTGTTTAAATGGTATAGGAACAGCTACAGTGCTTTGTTTTCAAAGTAACACCTACCATGCAGATGTTCAGCGATATAATCTTTGCCGCTCTTACGTTTCCCACTAAGACAGATAATTCTTTTTGGATTACTTGCCATTTTCAGTTAAGAAAACCACCTATTCAGCCTGTAATGATACTTTACTTTGACAATTTAAAACAAAATGAGAAAAAACCAGTTTGGCCGGTTTCTAAGCGAGTATCATCGTACAGTTTCATCTGAGACAAACTTGCATGTTTTCTCTTGAACCATTTGCCCCATTTCCTTAGAGATTACTGCGATTGTGTCAAAAGAAAAGTTATCTGCTTAAATGTTTTTGTTTATCAGTTTAGTTGTCACTCATCAGGCGGCACTGCTGTAGCCATTGGGAGTTGAATGTTTTTCGCCTTAATTTCCCCTCGGATCAAGTCCAAAACTTTTCTCTTCAGCATTTTGTTTTAGGGTATCAAACTCGTTTAACCGAACAACATTAAAAACAACGTAACATTTTAAGCATGTAAATTTAATAACTACAGAAATACTCTCATGGGCGTCAGGCTGTGCGGGGAACGGCAAAATATTTTTACTAGATGGTTCGAGAATAGTAATAACAAAACTTCAAAGGGTAGACAAATGCAGGAGGAGGGATCTTGGACCCCATAATATCTCTCCCCCACAGGTATGTTTTTACCCTGAGGCGTTGTACTTGTGACGAGCTCCAGCCGGTAGCGAAAATCCAGGGCTAGAGAGCGGAAACTCAGTTGTCATTTTCACCTGCACTGGAGTAGCAGCATCTTTGTGTATTTCCTAAAACAAGGCAAACAAAAGAAGCGGCCAACCTCCGCTTTGCTCTTTGATACATTTCGTTCTTCATTAGCGTATTTCAACAGAAAATTGTGTGCGTTGTACACCCGAAGAAGAAATTCAGTTTCATGGTATGGCGCAGTGAAAGACAAGTATGATCGGCGTGCCCAACTATTTCCGGACAATAATAAACAACTGATGATTAGACGTGTATCTGCTGATGAACGACGTAAACCTGCTTTTTGGTAAGAAGAAGAGCCATCAAGTTTGCCAAGTGGGACAGTGTTGCTGGTCGCAACGGCTGCCGATCCAGAGACCATGAACTTGTACAAACGTGGTTTGATCTTCGCTACGTTTCTCGGTTGTTCCTTGTCGGTAGCTTTTCTCGCCGCTTCTGTCAGTACCGATTCATGGGTTTATGCCGACGTCAAGCGCTTGACTAACCCATTTGAATCAGATGGCCATGTGTTTTTCGGTCTCTTCAAAGGCAAGAGAGAACTCAACGTGGGCTACGGTTGGAGAACGTATCCCGTGTCAGGTACCACAACATTAGCCATTCGGCCTAATATCTTATCTCATTTTCAATGCTCTATTTGGAACGCTGGTCAACCGCATTGTTTTTGGTGTTAAGTGCTGAACATCTGGGAGCATCAATTACTAAGCTAAAGACGTAAATAATTTGTACGAGGATACCGCCACTAGCTAGGCGACATAGCTCCGAGCTCTGCACCGAGTAAAAAATTTACATTTCCCCAAGCCGTTTACTTATTTGTACCACCAACTGTGTGTTTGTTGCTATTCGATGACCGAAAAAGACCTTGAAAGTAAGGAAAACGATGATAACTAGCATTGAAGAGGACTTTACAGGTCTATGCAGTTAAACATAATTGTCGTCTGAACGAAACATTATCGCAGCGTAACAACTGCGAGCGTCGGGAGAAAACCACAGTGACCTTGTATGTGTGTTACTTGGCAATTTTCACCAATCACACGATTTCCGTTTCAACAATGTTTTTCATTTTTTTCCCTCCATTTCCATTTAAAATTTTTACAGTGTAAGTCTTCCCCTTTTTTTTACATGGGGGGGGGGGGAGAGGGGACGGAGGGAAGGGGGGCTTGTCGACCCAACCAGCTTTTCGGCGTCCAAGTCAAAGTTGTTTTGGTTAAACTTATACATAGCCCCCAGAAACCCAACTATTTTTTATATTTTCCTTTTGAAAAAAATAACCTTCTTTTTGTTGAATAATGTGAATATTTTATGCGTATGCACGCCTGGTAAAACAAGAGGCCCTCGGTTCTCCACGGGATGTGCTACTACCTAACGGTACATCTTGTGGAATAGAAGAAGAGAATGAGGCGAGAAGGAGGCTTGGTAGATGAAATATGGTGGAGAGTTCATCCTACTCAGGCTTATTCCTCAACACGGTCAGGGCAGATAAGCAAGGAAATGCCTTTCGAAAAAAAAAAAATGGGTAACGTTTGAGGTAGAATACTAATTTGTTTTACCCTTTGGCACTGATCGTTGGTTTTGTTTGTTTTCTTATTGCAAAATCTAAACTCGTGACATTTCGAGTTGCTCTGATATTTCCAATTGTATCTCGAATCGACAAAAGCCTTTGTTACAAGACTCTTTTTGTATTCGTCGCCTTAGAAGCATCAAACTGTTATCGAATGAGGCCGTCTAGCTTAGCAATTAAATCATCGGAAATCCCCAAAGTTCTACACGCCAAGTTTTTGCTGGCAAAATTAATCAACTGGAACCTACCGTCTAAGCTTTCTTTAATCGATCGGCATCACGATCCCTCAACACGTATTAATGATATTCGAGTCCCAGTAATTGCTTTATCTGAAAGCCAACACGTCACCTGTCGACTGTTTGCTGTGACAAACGTCAACCGTCGAAAGATAAGAGGCAACATGTTTTCTCTTAATGTAATATTAGTTCCAGCAATGTAACAGGTTTGCCGGAAAGTGCGCAAAGACTACACCATTCGAAAGTTGTTGTGTACACCGTCGATTATTGCGTTTCAAATTAAAACAGCCAGTAGTGCAACTTTTCACGAAAAGCGAGATAGAAGAGAAAGTGAAACGGTCGCATTTGTATGCCTGCCTAGAATTAATTAAACTCGTGGTAGAACAAACCAATTACCCAGAATGACAGTAAGCTTATTGAAATTTGACAAGTCGTTCAATAAAGTCTTCCTTCCTGCTTTCACTTGCCGGTCGCGTTCTAAATTACGTGAAAGCGATGCTAATAGTTTGGTCAAAACAGGGGTTCTCAGTATTGTTCTTGCTTTTCAAATAGTCACAGAACAATTGAATGGCGAGTTTCTTAATTTTGGTCTTTGGATCACAACTGTCACGTGCGTCTGCGTTGCGATTATTTTCGCTATTATTGGAGCTTTGATGGCTATCGTAAACACGACGTTGACACCGGTTGAAACCATAGCCGGCCGGATCGGGCTCTTCATTTGGAACAGCCTTTCCAGTAAGTACTTTCGTACCTACCTTGTAAACAACCAACTCAGCTACACGATTCTAAAGCGCTTTTCGATCAGGTATAATCAATGAATGCCGATTTTGTTTTTTTTTCCTTTTTAGTTGTTTTCTCATTGACTGCAATGATTGCCTGGATAACCCAGTTTTACCTCCGTCTCAGCTCTAACGTTCTAGTACAAGAAGATCGAGACAATCACTGGACTTCCGATGGGAGAGCTTATCTCGGTTATTCGTTCTGGTAAGCTTGCCATTCTGTGAAATGTCCAGCAGTTGGTTACATGATACCAAGTATCTTGGCCATTTTGTTTAGTACACTGTCCCTTGTTAAACATTTACATTTGTCTGTCGTTTAGGTTCGTTATCGGGTCGGCTTTAAGTCACGTGGCCAATATCGTCCTGCTGGTTCTGGTCAGTGCGGATGAGCGCAGGAAATATGTCAAACCATTGCCAACGGAGAAAACGAACAGTGCCGTACTACTCTACTAGTTTACAGGCGTTCCTTTTCCGATGTTCCTTGTATTCCTTCGTTTTTCAACGATTTGACGGATCATGTGTAGCGACTGAGGGTGGTATCCAGTTTGTCGTCATCGGTTTGTGTATTGTTATTAATGATCTGCTTGAAACATATAGTGCCAGTGCCATCAGGTACACAATTTGCCTTTTTATTCATCATACGACCTTTATTTCTTTTTTGTTCTGCTTCATGCATTTTGAAGTTGATTTTGCAATTCAATAACATGATTTTTCCACTCCATTTCATTTTCCATTGAATTTCATTTTTGTTCCTTTGAATTTGCCTTGTCCGCATTAATAACGTTTACGTAATACAATGATTGCTTCGTCGCGAACCGAAAACGTATTATTATAATAATAATTATAGTTTTAGAAAATAGCCCGGTGCATTAAAGTAAGAGTTCTGTATAATTTTTTTTTAGCCGTACATAGAGATATGTATACATATATGAATATAACGCGTATAATCTACATTTTTATGTGTTATGATACAAAAAATGACTGTGGTGTGACGATGTGACCAGACAGAGGATATTTGTCTACGGGTAATACATACGCGAAATTGGTACTCTTGAACCACTTATTGGATGTACGTACTACATACCGCATGCAAAATCGTCAAAATATATGTGGAGCGTATTTTGTGCTGGTATATAGAGGAAGCAAGGGAAGAACTCAAGTTCGCGTGGTCAAGAAAGAGATTGAACGTTGCGATAGTGACGCATTGCTGCCGTCCACTGCTATTTACGGCGAGAAGCGTGATTACAGCAATGACGTCCGCTTGCAAGGAATCTCTTTGTTTTGTTTTGTTCAGAAATTCCTCCAAACTATTATTACTTTCCTTTTTGCATCTGAATTCAACAGATAGCCACTGAAGCCGCAGAAATCTGGAAATTACACAAGAATGTGAACCAAATAAGAACAATTAAAGTGTCCAATGGTGGATTTAAAGACACAAAATTTAAAAAGGCAATCGTTTTGGAAAGAGTATTGAACGATACGAACCTGGTCGCATTCTTCTCTTGAACGAAGTGTATGCCAATAGGCAGTCGAACTTCGATCATCGTTCAAGATGCAATTCCAGTGGCTCATCTCCTCCTCACCTGCATTGATTTTCCATTTATTTTTCGACGTTCACCAAAGGAGTGCCAAACAGTTGAAAGGAGGCAAATTTAGGAGAATTGATAGGCGCAGCGAAAGTTTTCGACATGGATTCAGAAAAGGAAAAATCAAAAGAAAAAGATTGAGACAGCTGTTTTTAGTCTTCAGTCAAAGTGTATCAATAGGGTACCTGATGGCTCTTTGGCCGACAAGACGATCCGGCCGATAAAATCATCCTTGACGATGCCACCATTGAAATCCCAAACGCTGACGACCAGGCTCGATTCCGGTAGCTCGACCGCCGCCACATTGAAGCTTTTTCAAAAGAAGAGGCATAAACGTTAAAAATGGTTTCATTCAGCATTACCTTCAATCAGTCCTTATTGAAACCCATGGAAATTACAACTCTTCCACCATTATGACGATATTGCAGATATTTAAGACTATTGCAAATTTCTGCCATTCACATATTATTGCTCTAGTGTTTAACTCATTTGCAAGGGCAAGCGAAAATTCATTTCAAAGTTATATCGTGTGTAATAAATATTTTTCTCATACCTTATTGTTTCGCCCCAGACCGGATCGATTGTGTTCCTCTTGCGAGACGATTTTTTTGTCTTTATATGTTTACCTGCAATCACCAACGACACCCTGACGTAGGGAACTGAAAAACATTTTCAAAGATAATTCTTGATTGAGCGATGTTACAATTAATTTGGCATCATCGATACCGCAATTTCAAGTACACTCACATGTGAAGATGCAAACATTCATCATTAAACATATTCCATAGTTATAAGAATGCTATCGACTACAAAACGTCTTTATACCCCAATCTTATCTTTTCCCAACGTTAATGCGTTTTATCTAAAATAATACTAAACGTGATAC
Source organism: Daphnia carinata (assembly GCF_022539665.2). Classification (NCBI taxonomy): domain Eukaryota; kingdom Metazoa; phylum Arthropoda; class Branchiopoda; order Diplostraca; family Daphniidae; genus Daphnia; species Daphnia carinata. Next base: position 4,499,587 of record NC_081336.1, on the reverse strand, counting down.
TATGCGCCTAATCATTTGCAAACCGAATTTCGTGAATGCTCTGAAAAATGTTGCTGAACGAAAGGTAAGAGGCAAAGGGAATTTCAGTTAAAGAAATGTGAATACAAAATATCTCAATTCAATAATGGCTGGCAGTGGGAAAGAGCAGCCGTCGTAGCTTAACAAAAAACTCAGACACTCCATCGCTAAGTCTAAGCCTGTGTCCGAGTTGTGGTATTGATCAGAGACTAAGCCCGTTTCTAAACAACATGGAGCAATCCTCAAGTGAGCGGCTCAGAGCTCCCTTTGCCCGTTTTAATCCAACAGCATTTAAGTAGTAGTACTATAAAACATAATTTATAAAGACCCCACGTTGCAAAATTGAATGAGGACAATCTGAAGAAATGAATTTTGTAGAACAAGCTTGAACGGTTTTGATAAGATTTGCCATCCTGCCTCTGTCCCCAGTAGAACGGGAATAACGAAATAAAATCGAGGCTCTTATTTGTGTACGAGCACCTCTCTTCACCGGCTTACGCAAAATCGGACATCTGCGAAGCAAAATATAAACTACTAAGGAAGCCGGGAATTCTCAGAAAGCGATGCAACACCATCTCGCCCGCTATGAACGATTAAGCAGTGAATAAAAACTTCGAATCCAATTCTGTTTCACAACAAAAAAGCTGATGCACCCGACTACAGAAAATAAAATAAAAATAAATGTAGTGTAATGTTTAAAGGGCCAATAAACCGAGGCCGTTCCTAAACGGTTTGATGGGCGTTGCTCTTGAAAATTCATTCGAGGCTTGCGGTATAACTTTTTAGAACTGCTCTTTCGGCCAACGTGCAGCACTTACATGATGATAAATATACAATCCTAATGGAAAGAATAGCATCATAAGTTTTAGGAGTTGAAGGGCTGACCAATGATTGTAAAGACTAAGCTTATGACGATACCAGTTTAATGAAAGTGTTTATCACCTTCGGGATATTTCGTACAATGCAAGTAGAAGTTAACTCACCAGAGCCTCCGATATTGGTTTGAAGTAGTTGTTTTCCTCGTAACAAGTCCAAGTTCAGTCTACGGGCAGATGGGAGGTACGTCAGTGAGACAAGTATTTCACCTAATTCGGGCGTATGCGAGTCCTACATGAACAGACAGACGAACAGTTTACTCTACTGATCTATATTCACGGCGCCCACGTATGCGTATAAATAACAATAGCCAACAATCGGCACGCTGTGCGATGAATACGAAACGGAGCAGAAATTACAAACAAGAATAGGGTCAAATAGCTTCAACCCACTTTCCCTCCTGTTATAAAATGTCTGGGAAATAACTGGTAATAAATTAGACAACTTGATGAGCCTTCAGAAAGTTGAACAATGGCCGTTCGAGTTGAGCGAACCCGGCCATATGACCACTGCACACGAATATCTAAATTCTTCAACCTTAGCATATTCTTTACAAACGTAAATTGCCAGAGTTTATTGAGTACCTCGTTCACTATAATTGGCATAATCCTAGCTGGGTTGAATTTCGTGACGTGTCTCATAAATCGAATCAATTGCAACATCTTTAAATCGGGTCCTTATTTTTCAAAGATACTAGCTCCATCTTTTTACGGTGTCATTCAACACCGCGCATGCAAAAATGCATACACGCGTAGCAAGAAAAAAAAACATCACCCATATAGCTGTATAGGCCTATTACCAGTAGCCATTTTTGTTCCGTTGATCGTCAACGCTGCTACACGGACGACACGTAAATATTCAACAAAACAAACGGTACCAATAGATAGTACTGTATAGCCCATATATTCCAGACACCATGTAACGGGGAAAGCCTTCTTTGTGTATGAAATTGTTTAAAACCAAAGGGGGAAACCTCAATTCCGTTTATACTGGCGAACGTGAATTTGTATGTGGTGGCAGCCTTCTCTCAGTCTACAAAGCAGCGCCACATATAACTGTAGATGAGTGTGTTATCGTAATAATATGGGGGTTACGTAATGGTGGCCATATATAACGGTCATGGTACGTATACTCGCAAAAAAAAATGTATCGGGATTATTCGATGGGCGGCGTCAAAATAGCGCAAAACAATTCGGGGATTAGAGGGGTCCCATCGTCCCGTCGTCCCATTTTAGCGAGAGCACAGAACGATAATCTGGCTGCAGTGTTTAATCAATTATTAAGGACAAATTACTTTTTAGTACTGAGGCCCTTACTACTCTATTTTTTTTTTAAATACAACCTTAATGGTGTTGATAAGAGCTCACGTGATCTGTTGGGCGGATCCTTTTCCAGATGTGGACTCCCTTGATGAGATTGAGGTCGGAGAGGGGTAGGAGGACTTGGCCGATGACGTGGTGCCGGTGGGTCGATCGATTCAGATCCTGAACTTTGAGCATCAGCGTTCGCTTGAGCACCTCCCGGTGGGCTAGCTCGTAAGTGAAACCTTGATTGAAGACCGGATTTTGCGTCTTGCGTTGCACCGGCGTCTGCCGGCAATCTCGTTGATCCGGTAACAAATACACCCGCACGTATCTATTTAAAAAGAAAAAAAAATAATACCGATTAAAAATTTTAGCCTTGTGCAATGTATTTACATTATTTATAGTGGCATTGCATCCAATTTATTTAAATAGGTTACGTAGAAGGTTACTGCCTCTGATTCGCTATGTGCAATACGGTCGACTTGGAACACATCGATATCAACAGTTTAAAAAACAAGGCTCTTACGATCGAACATCAACAAATGGCTACGCCATTGAGCATAAATATGAGCCTGGTCAAACTGTTTACGTTTTTTTCTATTTGGAACAAGTTTCTGCTCCTTTTCCGGGTTTCCCGAAGTCGCAAATTCTGACCGCCAAATGCCGCATGGATGTGTAACTGAGTATAAGCATATTAAGAAACCAAGGAGATGAAAATGCTGCAAAATAAAGGAGGCTGGCTCGTAACCAGGAAAACTAAGCAAAAGTTAGAATATGCTAATAACAAGAAGTAGCCTAGTAACAATAGTAACGGAAAGTACGAGGGAGGAATCACAATCAAACTGGGATAACCGAATTCATTAGGAAACGACCAAGACATGCTGCGGTATGCGCACAGTTCTACAATAAGTTAAAGCTTACATAAAAAACCAGCCACTTGTTGAAGATGGAGTTTTTTGTTTAAGGTCAACCCAATAGAGTCGCGCATAAGGATTGTAAAAAAATTAACATATTTTTTTTTAACGAAATGGTGGAATAAAGTATGCAGTTCACTGTTCGCAGACGCACACCTACTCTTTGGCGAGAGGAGTCTGCTGAGCTTGCAACTATCGACCGGTCGAAAATAACTGGGAGAAAAAAAAGGCAAAATAGAGAATAAAGGAACAAGCTGAGCTCCTTAGACGGTGCCATTATTTAGGAGAGCAACAAAAAATTTTGTTGGGATAAAATCATTTTTCGGTATGGTTTCACAGCGCGAATGATTCACCAAAATGCTATATTACTACACGTTTCTTTCTGCAAACAACAATTTAGGTCAAACGAAGCACGATATTATTTAGTAGAAGATGCTGGTGGCTGTTATGAGAACTAAGCGGTCAGGGTCGTTTTCGGTTCAGAGGGTTCCATAAAAAAAAACTACGGCTGTAAGTGATTAACGTCACGGATGAATCCTTTGCAATAGATCGTCAATTGAGTAGAGTTCATATTTGTACGTCTTGTTCGGCGTATACTATCCCAAAATAAAAAATTAAGCACAATAAGGAGGAAATTGAATAGCAAAAGGCATATCCAATGTTTGCGCAAACAGAACTGGAAAGGGAGAAAAATAATGAAAAGAGCTGAAGGCGGAATCCACGAGTAACGTACGCAGCGCCGTTTGAATAAGCACGACATTCCTATCGACTGGAACAGGTCAGTCGGACGAAATTCGTCATTCTAGAAACGTCTCAGGCGGTTTGTGAATGACCGTTTATTCTCGTGCCAAATAACTTGATTGAAAGAGCATTTGCTCGGCCGCAAAATTGAATAGCATTTAAACGATGTTTTTACAGCGAATTATACGGCCGAATGATCTACCTATTTCACCGTGACGCTTCTTCGCCAATAAGATATACCAAAGCCTCTCTATACGTTTCTAGAAAGTTAAAGCATCAAGACGCAACTAGATCTCGGAAGATTTAATTTTTAACAGTTTGGGGCTTTGGGTGTGATAATATAAGCGGTCTAGGATACAAGATCGTCGAGCCCTACTAACACGGCATTGAGAGAGCGAGTTTATAGTCCTTTTCATCGTCGGAACATTTCAAAGTTTTCAAGTCGGCAATTCGGACGCAGCAGGCAGCAACCCAAGTGCTTAGTTTCGCAGCAACGCTACAGGCCCTGATATAAGCACATTCTCGTTCGCCGAAAAAAAAAAATTCCTATCAAAGTCTAATAGAGTGCGCCGTAAATTGTCGTGATGCGATTAGTTTAGAAAATCGGCTGTCGCGATGCCGTGTATACTCAACTGTCGTCTTACGTAAGCAACAGACGCGTATATCTGGCGATGCACATCTATAATGTACACTTATATCATCGGCTAAAAATAGGTGCATAAGCCGGCGACGCTCTTTGTCCTTTTGCGTGTACATGTTATACGTATACCGTCACCGTATATGGCCATGCGTATGATAAGCTTTACCGCTAACTTCGTCAAAGTGATCGTTTCTTGCCAATTTTTCACGCACTGCTGTTGGGGTCTCATCAAGCCTTTAAAGTCCTGCCTTCATTTGTCACTTTTCCAGCCACGATAAGCTCCATCGCCAAATATTGACATAGAATAGCAACGTGTGTACCAACTGTTGTCTAATGACTATAATATTTATCTTAGGATACCTGTAAATGGTTATAATTCTATAAATATTTTTGGACGGGTTTCTCGGTTTACGTGGTAGACGGTAAACCTGGTTGAACCAGTGTTCAGCCTATTATTTAACACAAAACAAAAAATAAGGTGGCACGTAAAGGCAGCCGGCTCAACAGAAGCGAAATTCTCGCTAATGCCTCCATGTCTATATGCTCTAGCTGTTACTGTGCACCAACTTGCTTGATGATTACAACGTGATTATTCTATCCGTGTAAACAGAAACTACACCGCATACACAGCACCCGTTACATTTGTAGGGGTTTTGCTTATCGTCTGATCAATAGAGCGTCCTCTATGTAATTAGACTATAGAGCCATGAGCTGAGCAACGATGCTCGTTATTGAAGTCGAATGAATCAAAGCGCAAAGTCAAGATCGATGCCAATGTTCAGGCACCCAACAGCTGAGCGTCTGACATTAATTTATCGACCCACCGCAGCAACGGTACCAAACGCCTACGCGGCATTAGTGGGTTAAGTTCCACATTTTTAGACACTGAAGAGATTGATGGATGGATTTGTTTTGGTTACAACTTACGGATTCGAATGAGGCGGATCTTTGCGGTGGCGAACGGCAGTGTGGGACGATGGCGGGTCCTGTTGCTGCGGGCCCTGTTGATTCGGCTCGTGTTGGCCAGTGTCGCTCGCCGAAAGGGAGGCAGTGTATTTGGGTGGTGGCAGGTGACAAGCTTCTACTATTTTGACTAGGAGCGTTTTTTTATGATCGTCGTAAATGAGCGAAAAATGGATCTGTCCCAACGGCGTCATCTCCGCAGGTCCGTCGAAATGGAGGTCAACGTCGCCGTAGCCGCCGAACCCAGCGTCCATCGACGAGCCTTCCATCGACTCGACCGACGTCTGCGCATACAATTCCGGCTGCAGGCTCTCGATTGACACTTCTGGCGTCAAACTTTTTTCGTACCGGGGTACATCAAAACAGCGGGAAACTGTAATCACCTATATGTATATATATATATTGTTATTGATTTCGTAGCGGCTTACTGATATTTTTTGCGTCTAGCTGTAGAACTGGTGGGCGGTGTCGTGGGTGCATGATTTGATTTGCCGCCGGAAGCTGATTGTTGATTCGATGGCCGGTTGGCCCATCCGCTCCAAAATTCGATGGTACTCCGACTTTCGAACGAAGGTAAAGTCTGTCCAAACCAGAGGACGCGTCTCTGCCAAATTTGGCGGTACATTTCTGTTTTGAGGCTGCTGCTGCGCACTTCCTTCAGGAGGTGACTCTCTTCTTCGCCGTGACCTCCACCACTAGAAATGGCGCTAGCTCCAACGGCTGTCGCTCCTTCGGCAGATCTGTTGGACGCCGATACGTTTATAATGATTACTTTTTTTTTTCCAAAATTCGATTAAAAAATAACGTAAAATAGGGCATATATTTCGTTGCAACTTTGATCAAAAATTGCTGATGTTAAAGGTACCTGGGACATTGTGTTGGCCAGTTTGTACTCTACGACCACTACACGCATTATTGCAAAGGAGTGCATACTAAGGGCTTCGAGACCGTAGTGATCGGATTAGTATCGTTTCCTTTCATCAACTCACGTCGCATTTCGTAGTAAGCTCGCTTTATGCAAGACATTACACGAGATAGGCGGCAAAGTCCAGCCTTCATGCCATCGGATAATGTAAATTGGTTTAGGACTCGTTGTACAAAGCGGTCTAAGGCTATTTTGTAAGTAAACAATAACTTTATGCTTAGCAATGAACTTTAATGAATTTGCAAAGAGCTTTTGATGTTTGATGTATTTTTCGAATTAATTTTGAGATACCGGCAGGGATTTGAAACATATCCAAATACGGGTGCAGGCAACAATTTCGATTTTGTTTGACGTGCCCTTAGTTATTACTATTTTTGTTTAACTGAACTTACATTAGTAGGTTACAACTAAATATTTCAAGGAAATCCTTCTCGCGTATTACTTTTTTCTTATTTAAATAATCCGCGGTGATAAACAAGACACGCTAATTTATGCATACTCTCAGCGGTCACTTAAATTGCATTTTGCCGCTGATTACGATTATTTCGCAACAGGCGATGGTGCGCCTTGTGAATGATAAATAGTTTAAATGCGTGCCGTAAGTTGTACATGCACATTATTTAAGTTATGTAGCTATCAGCCACACGTTGCTTACAATATCTCCATGAAGTGCATAATTCACGTTTCCTTTATAATAACAAGTATTTAACGACCTCGATGATTTGCAAAGCTGCTTATCTGAACACAACACGTTATGAGCTATAAATAGAGGCGGACGTACTTGGCACTGTGTGTGGGCGTTCCGACACTGTTCGGATGAAGAGACGTGGATAGGTTTTGGCCACCGGATTGCGCCGAGGCGTTGATGTCCTGTTGATGCAAAACGTATTCGATATCCTTCTTCTGTTGGCGCCATTCTGGCTGCTCGCGGTCATCGTTGCCCGGACAACAGCACCAGAATCGACAGACGGCGTAGTAGACGTCCATCATCAGCCTCTACGTGCTCACGAGCCCGCTCGCTTGATTTCTGCCTCCTCTTGTTTCACTCGATGGTTCACTGGTCTTCGTTCTCTCTCTCTCTCTCTCTTCTAATCTGTCATTATAGTAATGGGAGTGGAGTGACATGCATTCCGTGCATAGTGGTTTGCACGTTTCACGTTACAGTCTCATGCTTAGGCGGTCATGACGAATACGTAATAGCAAAGCAGAAAAAAAAAATCTAGTGCTGTGTACAGTTTATGGATTACGAGGCTGAAAGGTGAATGTGTTACGTAACAGACTGTTAACAGTGGACCCGCCCTTTGCGCAATAAGCACTTTGGATGGCTGAGTGAGAAAGTTATAGATCGTAGGGTCGCATGTGTTTCGCTTTATTTTTTTAATTCTTGAAATTGAATTACAAATCCTAACTTTTAAGAGCCAAGTGGAAAAAAATTTTGAGAGCAGAACTGTTTTCTACCGTACGTTCATGGCTTACTGAACGACTCATTAAAAAAAATGGATTAAAAATGAAGAAAATTCATCAACAAAAGTCAAATGTATGACCTTCTTGAGGCTTTGTCATCATTACATCACAACGACGAGATAAAGGGAAGTTTCGTGGAAGGAGAACTCAAGTTCGAAACCAATTAACAAAGCCTCAAAGCTGAGAAAAAACACCTTAATATATATCAATTAATCAATGGCAGAAAAGACAGTGTTTTATGAAAACACTTGGAACCGCAATCCAGGTTTATGATGCCAAATCGCTGTGGGCGTATAACAGCGGTTGCAATACCTAGTCAAGTCATATCTCACAACTTTGCCATTCTTGCAAATAGTCTACTTTTTGGGAACACATCCACAGTATACGAATGATTGAGAGATTTATATGTGCGTCAAGGCAATAAATCACTCGACTGGAAGACGTATTCGAGCGTGTACATAATAGATGTAAGTGATAAAGGACATGCTGCGTTACGTGCAGGTTGCAATAGGCCTGCGAGGACACACAATCGAATGCTCCCATTGAATTGGGGCCGCTAAAATTGGTGGCATCTCCTGTCTACAATAGACCTATATAGGTCACTTGCATCCCACCATTCTATGAGCCCTTGTTGACGTGACGTTGCAAAAGTCCTTGGCTTATCAACAACAGAAACGGAGATCTGTTGTTGGCAAAAATAAAATCGATAGCCAATTTTGCGTAAACGATTGGAAATCGCAAGTGAAACGTTGTGGTCGGCATTCGGGTGCACAAAAGCGATACGATTTTTTTTTTCAATGGATGACGTCGACAGTACATGTCTTCAATTTGCGAAAACAGCAAATAAATTGACCCGTTGCCGGTGCGTTTACGTTTGATTGAACAATAAAAACAATTTTATTTCTCACGCTATGTGGTGCGAACGAGAGTAGGAGGCATTATACCTTCGCGCAGCGTAGTGAAGTTCACTCAGCATAAGGATTACGGTGTACCCGGCCGTCATACTTGGATCGCGAGTTTGACGGGCGGGCCGTTTTAAAAGCTATGTACGGTTTCTACCGGTAGGCCGGCTCGTTTTGCTAATTGATTACGGAGACGAAAATGGCAAAGGAGGGAAACTGGTATTTTTCGTTTCTTCCATTTCACAACTTCTATAATTAAGTGGACCCCGACAAAGATGAAGAATCGCACAGTCTCGTGCACTCGCAAACGGGTTTCTTGTTCAACATGCGTTTGAAGTAGACTACGCAAACTAGCTGACGAGTTTCGATTAGGAAAGAAATTCCGCGAAAACTGCCATCGTTCAAATAAAAAAATATTTATTTACTCATTTTTTTTTTTTTCACATTTCTCTTCCGCGAAAACAGTCGATAGCCTTTTTGTGTGTATATACTGCGCAACATCGTTCATCACGCCAAGCGCCTTAATATAAATCTATAGGTCAGCCCCTTGTTGCGCGTCTATTGTGACGTGGTCACGCAGTTTTCAAATTATCCCGATTAGGCTATTTCGTGAATAAGCTTCACATTGAAAGTAAAAGGACGTGTGTAATCCGGAGCTTTTTACACGACGAAACGCGACAATGAAGAAAAATCGGCCATCCATCGCAGCTATAACGCAGAAAACAATAGCCGAAATGAGGATCAGAGCCCTAATAGTCAAACAACGATTGAAAGGAAACGGGGTAAGCACAGCGCACACACTGCGCTCCTCTTTGTTGCGCTCGCAAACTTTCTCCGATAATAATCGATACGTGCGAGCTCCTAGCTGTCACTTGACGGCCAATCTTTACCCCTTGATTTATAGGAGACTAAATAATAGGTGTGTGTATCCCATCTGGGCCGAGAGTCTCTGCGACAGGGGGTCTTCTATTCAGCAGGAAACGGCATCAAATTTTAATCAAATCAACTGTAAAGCTGTGATGTAATCCTAAGTAGGGGGACGGCGCGGTCGTCAGCAGATGGTGGCCAACAGGCAGCAGCCTGTTTCCGCTGCAATGTTTCGCCGGCCCCACCAAACGCAAAAGGTATAGAGAAAGTTCGTGTCTGTTGTAAAGATTGTTACACCCCCCCTCGCAGCAATGAAGGCTTGCTCCGGGATCGAAATGCGTGCGCCCAGCTGCTAACAATCGTTATAGCAGGCACGCTGTCGATAAATTCGGTTAACTGCGACACCAATTTTACGTGTTTAGTTTAACTAGTAGCCTAAAAAAGACGGTATGAAAATTGAACGGCAATGTCCTCGATCGGTTTGAAAATAACGATCCCCGTTTCCACAGGCAATAACACGCGTAGTATAGACACAGACGTCCTTAATTAATGATTCGCTAACCTTGGAAATGTGAACGGTATAGTTGTTGAATTGGAAGAATAGTGGGTTGATGGGAGCGGTGGACTACTTCATTATTTGCTGCCTATTTATCCCTTTGTTTGAAGAAAACCTCATTACAAATAGATGGGAACTCAATTGTTTCTTTATTTTTTTGGCTTACCTTGGGTTTTAATGGAAGCAATATCGGAAGACACCATCCATCGTGCAACGAGGTTCGGTAACGAATGGCTGATCGTCGCGATCATCAGGTTGCCGTCAGTCTAGTAAGGGGAAAGGTGATGGAAGATGCCAGGCGAAATAGTTGAGTGACGTCGGAGCGGCAAAAGCGTCGGGAGTGTCGGCCATGTATATCAGAGAATACGTGAAGGGGTGGGTGAGGATAAGAAGGGTACACAGCCAAAGAGGACAAGAATATAGGGAGGTAGGTGGTATGGAAGGATCTTGACGCCAACTCACGAGAAGATGGACCGATTGCGCAGGTTTCGCCACGCAGTCGCGTCGACTCAAGAAGAATCTCCCCCCTCTTCTTTCGTTTTACACGAACAAGTTGCAAGTTCGTCTTTCTTCGACGGCTGCGACGTGGACCCCACAGATACGCAACATATTGCGCAGCCATAAGCTCTCTGTCTGTCTCTCTCTCTCTCTCTCTCTCTCTTTTTCTCTAAAAAAAATTCTATAACCATGTCATTTAAGAGCGTACTCTGCGTTTCCACGAAGAACGATACGCTGGAGCTTTTCGATGTAAACTTTCTTCTCTGGTGCCCCTCATGACTGCATTCTTAATGAGATTGCTGTTTTTTTTTTGTTTGTTTTTTTATTTGTATATATTCGTGCATTTGCCAACTGCAATCGATCGACCCAAATCGCTTATCGACGGTGTACGAGCCCCGTCATTTCATCCCTTCTATTTTGCGGGGTGAAACTTTGAAAAATAAGGTTTCTATTATTTAAAAAGAAATAAATCAAAAATAATCTTGCCATTCCTTCAACTGTTTTCTTCGACTTCATCTCTTTATTCTCCCGTCGTTCCGCAACGAATGCTCGTGACAGTCGACAAGGAAAAATATCTCTTATCGAAAACAATCATTTGCAATCGATTAACGTGCCGGCAAAACGGAAGCAGAAGATGATGAAATAAAAAGAGAAAGTTTCCTTCTCGCTACGCTTTGCGTATCAGTCTTACGATTTGCGGCATAGATTTCAACATTTTCTTTAGTCAATATGCAAAGAAATCTTCATCTCGGTTTCGGATTACTAGCCGACAGAGAATGGGGGCGAAGCGACGGTTACGAACGCACTGTATGATTTTCAAGAAATCAAACTGTCCGTCAATTACACGCTGCTCGACTCGCAGCTCAATCAAGAGAGCGTTATTGATTTTTTGTTCCATCTTCAGCGGGCGTGAGCTACAGGGCTACTGAAGCAGCACTGAATTTCTCTTTTCGCACAAGAGCCAGCACACACACACACACACATAAAAAGAAGAGATAGAAGAGCATGAAGGGGGATGTGAAAAGGGCGTAAGAGGAGAGGGTGTATGAGTAGGAAGCCATGCAAAAAGAGTGATGCGGTTTTTTAGAGAGCATGTCAGTGTTTTAGATGAGATTTAAAAGAATAAAAAGGCGGGTGGGGGGCGCTGCCATCGCCAGCCCAACGAACGCAAGTTGCAAGAGATAAAAGCACTTTAATAGCAACTGATGAATAGAGCCAGTGCGCTACTGTGTCAATAATCATTTGCAGGCGGATGGTGAATGCAACGAGATAATGGCCCATCGGATACAAAGCGACGCTAAACTGCTCTTTATGGACAGTTTTAATCCTGCGGTTAGCGTGCAACGCCACTTGTATATCGGCATTCACGATTCGCCCGAATGTTGTTGACAGTATGGCGTGTCATTACTGTCGACTTTGGCCTCAACTACAAGCATTCAGTCAAAGGATTTTCAATGCGACCGACGATGGCTGTTGTGCCTTTGACATGCCAGCAGCCAACTCAAGAGGAATTACCTTTTAGTGTGTGTGTGTGTGACTGTGTTTGTTTGTTTCTATGTTAGGTTCATACGAGCACGGCAGTATAAATAATAGGGGATATGTTACATCTGAAGGGGGGGGGGGTTCGTCAAGTTGTACGTTTGATGGTGTCACTGTCTGTTTGTGTTAAATGCTTAAGGATGTGATTCGGCTAGTGGCCGGTTTGGGATCGGCGGAACCTATAAACCAGAGACACGGAATTAACGGTACAAAGCCCGCGGCTGATGGCGTATATGTGCACGTACTGAATACGTGCCAGCTGACGGGCCAACTCAATGGATATCTTTCCCTGACTGGCTAACAATTTGGCCTTCACAAACAGGTAGTCGAATAACGGTTCATCTCCCTCTCTTCCTTTCTTTTACCTGCCTCTCCCTTAAAGAAAGAATTCTTAGTTCAGTTTCTTATTCCTCACCTTCTTTTCATCCTCCTTTTTTTTTTTCTTTTCTTTTCTACGTCATTTTTCATCTCATTCCGAATCTTCCATCAGATTGTTAAGAGTTCATGGCGACCCCTTCGTTGCTTATTTCTTCCGCCTTCTGTGCTATTGGATACATAAGATTGCTTTACCTGGCGGCTCCTCCCTTTTTCTGCCCATTCCATTGCATTTCTCTTGTCTGTTCCCCTTTTTTTTATCATTTTCTCTCTTCCTCACCTTTCTGCCTTGACGTTCACCATTTTTTTTTTTTTTTTTTTCTTTCTTTTGATTCTTCGCCTCCCCCTTTGCCTTTTTTTTTTCTTTCTTTCTTCTTCATCCTACAACTGCAAAGATATACACTAACAAAAAAAAAAAACACCATAGGCTACTATACTACTATTACCTGATGCGTCTTGGAATCTTGAGCTGGGGCGGTGGAGTTTTTTGTCGAAAAGAGCAACTAGCGGGCATTGACCAGGCACAAATGGCTGTGCGCGCCAAGTCCGATGGGAAGCGGCTCCGTTCGTTTTTCTTTTTTAATTTTTTTTTTACGTCGGGTCCGCAGGGTTTGGTTGCGCGCTGGGGAAGAGTCTAACAAAACGTAACCGCACCTTCAAAGTCCGAAAATAAACATGAAAAATATTTGCACCCACTTGCCAATTGGAGGTGGGACATTGTGTCCGGTTGTCGTTTTTTTTAATTATTTTTTGGAAATACAAAGGACCGAACGCTTCGGGAGAACACCGACATTTATGCCGTGGCTCATTCGAAAAGTACAAGACGCAATACAAAGCAAAGAGAGTCACTCACAGCTTTTTTTTTTCCGCGGACTCGAAGAGCAAATATGGAAGAAAGAGTGGGTGTGCCTCTTGAGGCACTGCCCCCCAACAGGTGGTTCGAGTCGCATTATTTTACGCTTGAAACGGGGTATTTGTGTTGGGTTGTCAAGTGTTTTCTTCTTCTTCTTCTTCTCCTTCTTCTTTTTTTCGCTATTTATTTCCTCTTTCTTTCTTTTTTTTTGTTCTTTTCTCTCGGAAAAAAAAAATTCTGAAGTCTCATTGACTCTTTCTCGCTGTATGCACAGAGGCTTTTGGCTTTTCCCAGTTTTTATTTCTATTCGTTTCTCAACTGGGGCCACAACAACAACAGCTCGGCGGCTCCTCCACCGTGGTGAACTCTTTTGATTGGTATACTAACCTCTGCGTGTATGGCTGCGTGTGTGGTTTTTCCAGTGGCAGATATATAACTCGGTCGTCATCATATTAGCGCTGTTTGATTGGTTGATTTCGGCCAGTGTCAGTGAGACTAGCGCACACACCGTCAGTGTCGCTCATAATTCCGGGTGTCTGGATTGAGCGCCGTGTGTGTGTGTGCTAACCGCCCAACCGAGTTGACTAGTGTTTTCCATTCGAGGAAGACAACTAGTTCCTGGTGTCGACACCGTTTGTCCGTTTACAGTTGCCGTGTTTGGGCTCTCGTGTGTGTTCCATTACTGTCTTTCTTTTCTTCTTCTTTCTTTTGGACTACGTGCGCCACTTCGAGCAGTTCGATCCCGAACGATCGATATCGATCTTCACCCATCTTTGTTTTTTTTTTTGTTTTTTTTTTTACTCTTCCGCCGTTGTCCTCCATTTGCCCAGTTTTTTTTATTTATTTATTTATCTATTTTTGTTTTTGTTTGTTTAAAAAAAAAATCTTTTTCGCGATTTTTAAAACAATATCGTGACGACGGCCAAGCAAACAACGAACACATCTGTGCCTGCGTGTGGGGGTGTGTGAGTGTGTACCGTGTAATTCCCCTTCCTTGAGTCTGTCCCTCTTCTGTTGCGGGTTGTGAGTGTTGCCTGTACTCTATCGTCAATTTGCGTTGGTGGGCAGACCGACAGCGAATAGCAACAATCTAACTGAATCCATCTTTCTTAACGGATATTCTTTTTTTGTTGTCTAAAGCAGCGTTGTTCACAACACACACACACACACACACACACAAAAGGGGAACTGCAGTAAACAATAATCAAAATACAAACGAATAAGAAAGAATAAGACAAAGAAAAGAAAAGAATAAAAAGAAGAAGAAGAAGCCCAAAGACGGGCAGGCAAAACAATCACCCCCCGGACCAAAAGTGAGAGACGAGGAGAAAAAATACCGGTCACGTTCGTGGAGACGAACGTTGGCCCACTTCGATCAGAGGATGCCTTTCGGTGAAGTCATGTATCGGTGTAACGCCAATTACTGTTTCAGCAGCGTCTTCCGCAATCGCGTCGTCGGCCTCGTCATCACGCTGGCCCTCATGCAACTCTTTCTCTTCTCTTTCTACCTCAACGGACTCCACAGTCAGGCGGTGGTCACGACCAATACGGGCAGCAGCAGCAACAGTCCCGTTTCGTCATCGGAGCAACAGGATGGGCATAATCACCCGTTAGAATTGGCTGCCGTCGTCCAACAGGCCGTTCGGCCGCGACACGTAGACGACCCTATAGTGCTGGCAGACGCCGGGAGCGCGGCTACGGTCGGGCCTGACTTTAACCTTGGTCAACGGTCAGTGCCAGTGGGTCAAGAGGCGGAGCGGGCAGACGACGCATTCCTTAACCCGTCTATCAGCAAAGCCAAGGCCGTCATGGGTGACGCCGCCAAAAAAGCCCTCGACCACCTGATGACCAACAAGAAACCAGCCATGGATTTGATGGCCATGGCCGCCAAGAAGTTGTCTGCAGACCCCAACGATCCCGTCGCCAAACTCGGACTAAATCTTTTGGCCAATGCCTTTAACAACATGAAAAACCAACGGGGACCAGCCCAGCTCAAGCCACAACAACAACAACAGTCAACCAATGAAGTGGTGGGCCGCAGCCAGCAACAAGCTGTCGCCAACAATAATGAGCCAGTCTCGTCATCAGCCGTTAACGATGTCGAGGATCCAGCCAAATCCCAGTACGCTAATCTAGCTCAAATGGGCTTACAAATGCTAACCAACGGGCTGGCCGATCCTTCGTCGATTGCAGCTAATAAGGCATCCAGTCCGGACATGCGCATGCTGGAAATGGCTTCCCAGTTGATGTGGCAGAGCGCCAAACTATCCAAAGCCGGATTTGATCCTCAAATGGCCAAATCGGCCTTGGGCTTACTTAAAGGCGCTGTGGCTAGTCAGAAACTCGATCCGAAGGTGATTCTCGGACTGGCTGGCAAGATGATGACAATGCAACAACAACTGCAACAACAAACTGCGCCCGTTTCCGGCGAAACTAATGGCGGTGGCTTCAACTTGTTGAGCCAATTGTTGTCCAACGGCCAGCTGGCGTCGGCGCTGCTCAACGCCGGAGCTGCCGCCGCTCAGCCGGCAGTTTCGGCTGACCAATCCAATACGATTTATCGCAATTATGTCAAGGTGACCAGCAGAAAATTGCCGACGCTCAAATCGAAGATGTCCTCACCTTATTCCATCCCGTCTGGCAAAGTTGTCGTCGACATTGGATTTCAGTTCACGATGGAAACGGTGGACACGTGCCGCTCCAACGCCACCTACTTGATTATGGCCGTTTCATCGGCTGCGCACACTGAGGAACGACAGGCGGCTCGCGACACGTGGATCAAAGATTTGCATCAGCTGGTTGGCGGCAAAGTCGACGTTGTTTTCATAATTGGTCAAACGGCCAACGTCACCCTGCATCGGGCCGTCGAAGAGGAGGCAACGACCCATCGCGACTTGATCCAGACCAACGTGCAAGAGCCAATAGAAAATGGCGTCTTCAAAACGTTGGCCGGTCTCGTCTGGATCGACCGCAACTGTCCGGAAATTGAGCAAATCCTCAAGATCGATGATGACGTCTACGTCAGCGCAGCGACAATGCTCAAGGCGATGGAGAAGGGCAAAGCGAGGCCCACCATTACCGGTAGCCTGATCGACAGCATGAGTCCACACACGACATCAGGTGGGTTCTTGTGCTTATAGATCATCAATTAACTAATTCATAATTTAAACCTGTCCAAAACAAACCATTTGTCTTCAAACAGAAGCCTTTGACTGTGTTACAGGGTATAACTAATGAATTGTATGCTGCGCGTAGTTAACCTATTTAATGTTTAGCTTACGGGGAAAACGTTTTCTTGATCATGTCGGTATCGTATTTTAACGATCTTTATTTGTCGTCGCAGATGAGAGACACAAGGCGTCGAAGAAAGCCTGGCCTCTGAAAGAGTTCCCACGCTTCATCCTCGGCGGAGCTTACCTGATGGGCAGGCCGGCAGTGCCGCGCTTACTGGCGGCCGCCCAGATAACTCCAATCTTACCACTGGAGGATGTCTACGTGACTGGACTGTGCGCCGTCGGCGGCAAAGTGGAGCTTATTCCCAATAAAAGGTATGTTTTTGACGTGTATAATTAAAGCTTTGTTTGTTTGTTTTTTGTTTTTTTCTGAACCCTTTGATTGTGTCATTTTGCAGTCTGTTTGAAGAGGAAATTAGCGAAGAGTTGGACACATGCACCTTTGAGGATTTCGCCTCCTGGCGTTCGACGGGTCCCGCTGACGTCAAACAAACGTGGAACTTTGCTCAAGCGATGAAGAGAAGCGGCGAGGTGTGCGTCACAACCAACAAGTGCGCCCGGACGTTCATGGGCATTTGCATCCCATCATCGTCCTAATTCGCTCTCCATCGTCGTCTCTGTGTACATCGATCTTTTATCGTGATTTTCAAATCGGACTGGATCCAGTTAATCTCCGATCTATCGCGCAATGATTTGCAATTATTTATTTAATTGTGGGCAGTTGAATATTATGGAATTTCCCGTTTGGTGGATGACGTGTTGGTTATCTTGGCATGTAAAATATTATCTTTTTAATCTACATTGTTGGACAACCTAGACAGTCAAAACTCTATTTGATCGAGAGCCTCAGCAATCACGTAAGGGCAGACTCAAAGATTCATCTCATAGAGGTTTTCGCAGATTGTTCGTCCTTTATAATTACTTGTATTCTTCATAATCATGAGAGTGACTTCTGCAAAATAATAAGACAAGTAATACAAAACATGTTTTTTTTATTAGAACATTCATCATGGCCCATATTCACAGATATGGGACACGACGCGTTTGATTGGATGAAGGGTCATTGGAGGCAAGCAACGAAGGTTTCCTGATATTTTCTCGGTTGGGAATTAAATGAAATTAAAATAAAATACCTTGAAAGAGACGACCTGACTGGCGTATGGCTACATATAATTTTTTTTTTAAATGAGGCATAGATTTTCAGTTGACGCTGAACGTCGTAACGATATGGCTGGTTTTTGCACAAACATAGTAAAACGATTCGCTAGTAGATGGCATTGCAAACGATGGCAAAAAAACATTAAATGCTGTGAGTCGTTCACAGCAGCTCATAGTGGGTTCCCCGAATGGGTGTAAGAATCACACATAAAACTTGAAAAATTAATTCCTGGATTTTATGGTCCACGTCCGAAATCAAAGTATAGTAATAGGGAAAACATTGTGGTGTTGTTGGATACTTCTCTGTGCTCTCAAACAATACCGGATTTCTCCGAACAGTGTGAGCTTTATAGATCGGTAAAATGTCCCCACCACTACTAAGAAGGATTATATTCGGTAAAAGATAAAAGAACTGTTCGGAGAGATTCTAGCGGAACCGAATTCGGCAAACAGATGTCGATGTGAAACATGTATACAATCCACATTTCCATGTACAGCGACTGCTTTCTCGTGGAATTCCTGAACATTCGACGTTCTACTTCTCCAACCTATGCCCAGATCGATTAACGAGGCAATTGAACGTACGATCCAAAAATAATAATATTAATTAAAAAAAAAAAAAAATCAGTTTATTCAACCGACAACGGTTTTGGTATTTTTTGTCCGTAGAATTCAATAGCCTCTATGTCGTCACGCACACAGCCAAGATACAAATGTCACACTAGAGTAATGAAATAATGTCTAAACAAGGACCACGAAAGAACTAATTGAGAAACAAAAGACACACAGAGAGACAATACGCGAACTTCCACAATAATTTACTCGACTTTGTGAGTGGAAATCATGGGGAAGGAGACGATACGCAGCTGGGTACCGTAGTCACAGATGACATTATCTCTGACGACCATAACGTGACGAACAAAGGTGCTGGAGTCGGCATCACCCAGACGGACTTCACGAATTGATTCGCCCGTTCGGACATCCCAGACGACCAGCGAACCTTGACGACTTGTCACGAGTAACCGGTCGTTAAGCATCGCCAAACTGCCGCACAGAGCCAGACGGGCCAATGAAAGAGAGTTGAGCAGATGGCCCTGGAACCGTTCCCACACGCAGAGTTTGTCGTCGGCGCCCAGGCTGATTACATAGGAGGAAGTGTAGGTGAGAACAGACACGCTTCCGTCGTGAGCTTGTAAACTGTAGACACAAGTACCGCTGGACAGATCCCACATGCACAGCATTCCGTCCTGACTCCCGCTACCCGATGCGCTGCAAGGGTAGGCAGCGTCGATAAACAGCGCCGTAATAGGTCCACGATGGCCATGCAAACAGTAGAGGGCCGTCAACGTCTCCAGTCTCCAGACTTTGAGGCAATGATCAAGAGAACCCGTCACTACTCGGCTGCCATTGGCCGACGCCTCTAGTACTGAGATGGGCTGTTGGTGAGCCCTGGCCCAGTTGATCCGGATAAGACGAAACACTGACGGAGAATTTCGACCTTCTGAATCGTATTCATCAACCCCGTGGATGGGATGAACACGGCGATCTCCGACAGAACTGTCGAAATCCGCATGAAACTGGAACGACTCCAGGGTTCCATTGAGCCTCGCAGCCAGAAGATATTCGCCGCTCACTTTCAGTTTCGCTACTCCGACGCCACTGCCGTCATCGTAAAGGCAACGCAATCCCGAACTGTGGCTCCAAATTTCAATGCGTCCGTTGGCGCAGCCCAGCGCCACCTGTCCATCAAAGCATTCCATGCACCACACTGGTGACGGACAGTAAGACGTTTTCACGCTAGTCGGACTAGTCCTGTCCTTCCACGACAGGTCGTTGGGGCTGGCTGGAGGAGAATGGAACGAGCCCGAAGATCTCAAAACAATCGGGTTCGAAAAGTTGGGACCGTTAGACGCGGACATTTCGTGAGTTGATGAATACGTGTCATGGCGGAGACCGTTCGGCGAGGACGGCGTTGACTGTTGCTGTAGGGCGGCAAAGTACGTATTCCGATCGATTTGAGCTACCGCGTCGCCCGTTTGAATGTCCCAAATGTGAAGCTGGCCAGCCAGGCAGACACTGGAGACAACATCGCCATCCGTAGAGATGCACTCGATTGGCGAACGATGGCCGTCAAGGACTAGAGGCATCGACTCGGCTACTATCTGAGAGTAGTACTCGCGAGACTCTTGCGTCAAACCGCCACCAGCATTGCCGGCCCAGCCCCAGAAAGTCGAAGAGCTCCTCCATTCGGCGTAGTGGCGGGAGCAGATGCAACGGTACAGCACTACCGTGACGTAAGCGATGAACGCCACGCTGGGTATGGCCAACAGAGTTGTCAGGATGATTTCAATCGGGGAAGATGGAACGAAGGGCGTCTTGCTGTCTTCGTCCGAACCCCCGTTCCCGCCTGATCCACTATTGAGACCTCCGTCGTGATTGAGACCCGACAAGCCGAAATCACTGTCATCGCCGTCCAGAACGTCAAGCGAATCGAGAGCTGATGCCAAAGATTTCCAGCGGGATCGTGTCAGGTATTCACCATCCCGACTGTTGCGCACTTCCGACACCCGTTCGGGATGGACCGGAATGGAAAGACGAATGGAAGGTAATATGGCTATGCATTTTCCGGCCAGAGAAATGTTGTAAATATCCAGCAAATCAGGCCAGTGACGATAAGACAATCTTCTCCAAAGATCTACGTTTTTCGGATGTTGCAGCCGACTCTGCCAATCGGTTTCTTCTTTGCCGTTGGACGACGACACGGCCGCATATTCAGATGTAGCGCGGTGGATTCCCGTTTCTTTCGTGACATCTGGTTCACTTGTTTGAACACAATTGGATCCGGCAGCGCACGAGACTTTGACACTGGGTTGCGGTGATTGCGCTGGAAATTCAATCGGCGATGAATCGTTCGGTTGAACTGTCCACGCAGCCGTTTCATCTGTCAAATTCTCGATGGCCACGTACTTGTAGAAGAAGATACTCATCCAGATGACGACAGCCACCATAAAGGTACGCTGGAAAAAGCGCGTTCGGGCCCAGAAATGAACAATCCTTATCCGTCGTGGCACTCTGGCCATAGCTGATCGATTGTGCGTGTAGGACGAAGGCGCTACAACGGCCGTTGGAGTGACTTTGGACGATACGGCAGCCGAGTGCCCCCGCGTGCGTAAGTGTGGGTGGACAGGATTAGCTGTAAACGCACGTTCCGCTGAGCTTGGAGTTTGGACGCTGTGATTGGTGGCCAAGTATTGCTGGCCAGGTTGAAGCTGTCGCCGTTGGCGTTGGATTTCCGACAACTCTTTGCGCAATATGTCAATGGACAGGACGGTGGAGAAGAACAGCATTTGCAGGATGAAATCGGACAGGAGGGCGACGACGGCAAATAGGCAGAATTCTTGAATTGCTGGGACAAAGGTGAAGAAGCCAACCGTCAAGATCGTGATCTCGGTCAAAAGATTTTTGGTTATATTCCAGCCTTCGCGACTAAGTCCCTGAGCCACACGGATTTTAACGTCCAAGTTGGCGGGCGTTGATACCACGGAGCGGGTCAACACCAAAATGTTCTCCAAGCCAACGATCACGACTAGGTAAGGGAATACGTCTCGTCCTTGGAGCGTGAAACGTAATCCGAACCACGTGCAGAGACCGACGGACATGCCCATTGATGCCACCACAGTGACGACGGCACTAAAAGCCATACCGAACTTTGATTTCACCATTTCTATCTTGCGAACCGAGAAGTAAATGTAGAGGAACAACACTAAGTAGACAAAGGTCAGCGGGATAAGCTCCAAGTAGTTGAACCTTTCTGGGTAGTAGATGTGAACGACTGTGCGTCGAGATGGGCTGGATTCTTGAGTGCTAGAATGCAGTGGGAATTGATTGCGGAGCTTGAGGCGCAAATCGGAGAGAAACGGTTCAGAGTGTGATTTAAGAATGATGGTGAGCGCGAAGGTGAGGACTCGAGATCGAGTCTTGACTGGATATTTCTTCAAACCGCTGATTTTGAGCGGGACTCCAAAGAGGATGTCGGCCATGCTGGAACGCACTTCCACCACTGGGTTCTTGTACGAAAATATGGTGTCCAGAAATTGTGCGTCGTTGCGGAAGGTATTCTCGTCTAGTTGCCACAAATTTGCAGGTGACAGGACGAGACAACTGAATTCCGGGAGAAGATGTTGGAACGAACGAGCTCTAGGAGCAACGCTCTCAACGTAAAGGCAAACGTCTCTAAGAGTCAAATTACTAGTGTGTGAGTGGAAGCCCAGCAGACCTGAATGTATCTTGAAAACTTCACCCAAAGGACCTCTAAAAGCATCCATCAGGCCCAAGTCAGAGGTCCACGGGTTGACTGAAGATCGTATTACAATCTGCTGAATGAAAAATGATGGCTGTTGAGTTCCCCATCTTGTTGGGTACTGGAGAGTTTCAATATCTTGATCCATAGAGATTCTTTTCTCAGGAAGTGGGAAAGATATCTCCTCTGGTTCATTGCCAGGAAACGGCAATGACAACAGCGGGTGACATGAAGTGAGGACAATGATAATTGCTACTACTATTGTACACCAGGGGTAGCTGGAGCAAAGGAGACCGTGTTTGTAGTAGAGTAACGCTACTCTATCAGGTATGCTGAGGCCTTTAGTGCTAGAATTCAATCCTCTCCCATTAGCAAGTGCAGTCGGATCAACATCTTCGACAACGGGGTGATGGCCAATTTGTGGATCAATAAAGGCCATCTTTCAATTAAGTCCGTAAAATATTAAAACAACGACTGACGACGGTTGGTCCACCTATCTCACGACATTTTTCTATAATTTTGAGAAATGGTAATATTGGCAATGACCTCCGAGAGCTATTTACTTTCCTGGATATAAAAAATAGAATGAGAATGATGTAATCTTTAAGAACCGGTTATAACATTTGATACTAGTGATTGTATTTACCTGCCCGATATCCAAGAAAACGTAAAAGACTGGAGCATGTTGTCAACAGACGATCAATGTCGCCGTTAATGCAGTGATACTAATGCAAAATTCATGCAACCAGGAAAAACGAATTTTGCTGGAAACTGTGGAAATTGGAAAGTGTAAACTGGAAAAGCTGGAATATGGGGATTTAAACAAAATTTAGTCAAAAATACTAATTAAATTATATATTATGGCGTTTAATATTATACGAAGCCCAGAAAGAAATAACTAAAACGAGCGGATCGTTTAAAAGCAACATACAAGGTTCAGGAGCTCGAAACGCGGAATGGAGCACTCCCGTTAACGTGAAGGAAAATAATTATTTTATCCCAACTTTTCTCATCATTTTCTCATTCATATAAATATTTTCAATCCAGCTCTAATGGTAAGAAAATTCTAGTCACCAAAATTAATTCATGCAGCGTTTGTATATTATCTTGGACAATGAATACTGCAGACTACAATAATAATAAATTTCATTGCCAATGCAATATCTGATATTTTCAAGCAGGATGGGATGATGGGTTTAAATTAAAACACGATATATCCATCGAGTTGCGCCTGAAACCGGTAGATGGATGGCAATGGCTGTCTGCTGAGCCAAGCGTTCAAAGCGGAAAAGAATTATAGTAATGGCATAATTGGACATCTCATGAGTCATTCGTAAAATTTACTGCAATATAATGTCTTACAAAACGTACTGAACGCAAAAGGTCAACGCATTTGAATTTTGCATGTTTGATTCTTTAACAGACAAGTCAGTAATGGATGGCTTCGACTTAAATGGTCACCAAGTTGGCGGCCTATGTCGGGTCATTATTATACCGTAACCTCTATTCGCGGTTTAACATAGCACTGCCTCATGTTTAGTTTAAACATTTTTTTTCACAGGCGTTATCCTCATACTGAATGCGCTTTTTTTTCTTTTCTATTTGACTTGTTAATATATTTAAGCGAAACCCGTTAAATAAATCAGCCAAAATAAAAAGAAAAACGAAGCTTTTCGAAATGACTGCTTTCCTGCGTGCCAGAGTTGCGCCGCCTTTTAAACAGCTGGGTAATATCACTGAGTTCTACTATATGCCTGTGTCTACGAACCTTGAATACGAATTTCCCTGACGGTGTTGTACAGCTATATCCGGAAAGACCAGCACCGCCATGCCGATCGCCACAAGAGGAAAAACGAAGAAGGCGAAAACGAAACGACTTGTAAAATTTCCTCGTTAATTTCAAACGCGGAATACACAGAAGAAGGGCAAAACGAAAGTTCGGGCGTGGCGAAACATGCGCTGAACACAATTTTTATATTTGTTTTTATTTGCGTTTTTTTTTACGTCCAGAAACGGCGTGACAGATGTCCGAAGGCTTGTTAACTAAGTCCGCTAGTCACATCACATGCAGTTTGCTCATGGCAAAAAAAAAAAAAAACACATTGAATAAATAAAGCTCGTAGTTTTTTCGGCACGGCTAAAGTTTGCAAACAATAAACAAGTAATGTTCCAACTCCCATAGTATATTTGGCGAGCTATCTGGTAGCTGGCGAGGAAAAATGTACCGCGAGCAACAAGAAATGAAATGAAACTATAGGCATTAACACGTTATGTTTCGTGCTACCAACAACATCACGCAAACAGTACACCAGAACAGTATTCATCACAGCAATAGAAGGTGTAATAATGCGCACGATATGTGCTTTGATCATTCCTCGCGTCAATTGCGTTTGTTCTTGGCATCCATCTTTTATCCGAACTTGGTTTTTTTCTTTTTGTAATGTGGCAACTCATTTCCACAACCGGTATTGGGCTAAAGGTTGAATAAAAAAGATATAAAAGGAAACAGGAATGGCATCCTAAACGGGAATAAGTCAACACATTAAATGCATCAATAGAACGACTTAGAAAAGTGGGTGTTTCCTTGAACCTATTGGAGATGGGAAATGACCCTTACAACGTGTGGCGATGATTTCAAATGGGAAAAGATGAAAACTTGTTTCGCAGGAGCCGCTGACGACGAATTTGGACATTCAGTGCAGCTGCAGGGCATCGTCAACTGCTTACGAAAAACCTGTAGCTGTAACAACAGTGGCGCAAAGTCAGTGAGTCAAAAGAGCCAACTATACACACAAGAATTCAAGAAGAGTGATGAACAAAACAGATAACCGGTCACTTGATACAAACGACAATGGCGGTTCAAGACACAGAAATGTTTGCCTTAGATACAGTTACAACACGTTCCCGTGATTCTTGGGATATTGAGCTCTCAACGAAGATGCCAGGGAGCCAAAAATTAATTTAAAAAAAAATGTAATACTATTTACTCTCGAACAAATGTGTTATGCTTTTGTGTGAGTGTGTGCGTGTAAGCACGTCATGGTATTCGGCTACACCTACGGCAACTCCGTATATGCAAAAAGATAAATTACAAGAAATATTAAAAAATACCAAAATTTTATTTATTGCTCAATTTTGAGTAAAGAGTCTTTCAATCATCAGACTCTCCCGTTTTCTTACGAGAGGTATACTTTCTTTTTTTTTTTGAAAACATCGTAGACAATAGCATCCGACTGACCCACTAACGAGAAGATGCGATTCACACAAGCCGCCCTCTTATCTCAGTTGCTGTTTTGGGTCTATACGTTACACGTTTTTCTTATCGAGATGGAGCGGCGTAGCAATTTCAGGGAGTTGAGCTCTGCACGCTTATTTATGTGGCATAAGCGTTCAACATGTGTACGCGTACAAGTGCTGCTCGTGATTGAGTGAATTGCACCCCCGTGCTGGATATACAGCAGTCTGATCGTATGGAACACATGATGAGAGACGGACGAGAAAGCCTGCAGAGATGATGATGAGAATCATTCCAGCCGTATACAAATGCTTGGCTGGGTCGGTCCTTCAACAGCGGGTGGGTTCCGACCGCCAACGGGATGGTTTTGTATATATCCATTCTTTCTTATGGGTGACGCCGGATGATGCAGTCATAGACTCGTGGCTGAATTTTTCTTTTATCACCAACAATCAAGTGTAGCCAAGTTGGGCTACGCGAGGCCCGCGAACTGTCAACTCAATCGAGTCGTTATTGCTAGACGCTTGATTGCGTGGCTGCGGCGCTGTGCGTGCCACTGAAACATTTGGCAATACGAAAAAGGAAAGCTTGCGCTAATGGCTGTGTGTTTCCCTCGTGTGACCTTTTGAAATTTGGGAGCAATTTATTCGTGTAGCTCTTGCAGCAACTTATTTCATGTGTAGAATATATATATATATATATACAAACAGTGTGTGTGTGTGTTTACATACAAGATGTTGGCGGGTATGGTCTAATTATGATAGCGTGGAATGGAAGAGAAGACCGCCGTGTCTATTTGCTGGGTGCCACACTTTAGAGGCTGGTTGCCTATTAGAAGACAATTTAGATGATTGCATCGTGCGAGCAGATGATTAAAATCCATCAGCCGAGTTTCTCGGCTCACTTGACTCTTGCCAAAAAAAAAAGTTCGGCTGAGTCAAATTTGCCAAAAAAAAAAAAAAATGCTCGGTGGATGTGGAGACAGTGGGCACGAAAAGGTAATCGTGCGCGGATCGCCGGGGCCAGTAGGTCATCGGGGTAAATAGGTCAAATCGCAGTTGACGAAAACCGGTGTCTGTACATATGATTAACGCAAAAACGTTTTACACACACACAAGACGACTACAAATGATGCACAGTGTTGATGCCCTTTCGTGTTAAAAAAAAGAGGGAATAAAAAAAAAGAACATACACAAAAGAAATGACAATTGCAGCGACAAACGTGGTTTGTGCCAAACCACCAAAAACAGGTCTGATTGGCTTATTGTTTAATCAAGAAATCCAACACACAAAAAGAAAAACATACTTGCCGCGCATCGTTTGTTTATTCAATACAAACCGGTACAAACGTATAGAAAGACATTCAACTCGTTTTCATTTCCGCTCTTTTTATATTTGATATGGACGTCTTATTTTTGTAGCTTAATTCTTTGCCTTCCCCCCCCCCACCTCAAGATCAGCCGCTCTGTATGGCGTAACGGGGCTTTTTCCTGTAGTTGAACAAGCCATAGTTTTATCCTATTGATTGAATACTTTTCTCCATATTTTTTTTTGTCCGCGTTTTATTATCTTTCGTTAGTGATCGTGATACGAGCGTCGCTTTGTCTTGTTTCATTTTTATGTATCAAAACGTGGCGTTTTCATCGAAAGCGATGGCCGTTAAAAAAGCTTTTCACTCGCTTTCGGCCCTTTATTATTCACGGCGAAGTGCCAAAGAACAAAGAAGGAAGGAGGAACAACAAAGAATTCCTTCTTCCCTGAAACTTTTTTCTTTAAAATTTCAACGTTTTCTTTTGATCGATTAAAGAAAAGTCGTGTGCTTCACTGTCGGAGCTGTTGAATTCGGGTTACTGGTTTTTAAACCGAGACAAATTTGGTTTATGCGAACTGGCGGCTATTGCCCATTGAAACGTTAATATAATCATGAGATGCGTACATGAATTCACCTTTTCTTCTAACTTGTCATCGAGGATTGACAGTTAACCTGCTTGACAGCATGAAAATTGAAGTCATTGCATCAAGCACTCTCGATAACGCAGGCTATTTCATGAATTCCTGTTTCAATGACAAGGTTTTTCATATTACTGCCGGTTGAATGGTCTATACGCTTCTTGCACATTCGAAGAAGTTTAGAGCTGCGTGATGGCTACATAGAAAGGGGGTTTCGTTGGTTGCCAGCAGTGGACTCGTTCTTGCGTGGGAAATCGACAGGGATGTCGTTGTGTGTTTGTGATTGTCGGTTGTTACTCCCATCTTTTTCATCCCGTTTTCACTCCCTCATTTGCCAACATTGTCTGCATCCAATCATTTCACAATGGAAAGAAATGAAAAAAACGTTGGAAAAACGCGAGTGTTTTATTTAACATTTCCAATTCTTTGTCGTTCTTTTACATCTTGTGTTGTATATCAAATTCGTATAGCGATAGCAACAAAGACTGTCTCCCACATTCTGGCTACAGTTATTCATTTTTTCTATAATATCTATCGATCTACACCCGTAGACATCAATTTATTTAAAAAAACAAAAAAAAAAAACAAGGAAGGATTTTCACTCGGCTAACTTGCGGTTTATTGATTGCATCGCATGAGACGTGAGCCGGATGCATAACGGCAAAAGAATTGTGATCGAAGGGGCCTGCTATAAATTATCAGCGTCCTATTTCTATACTAATACAAAAACCCTTCAAACAAAAAAGAAAAAAAAAGAAGCTGGATAGAAACCGAGTCACGAAACGAGACGTGGCACTTTAGAGCGAACGAGTATTGCAATATTGTGTATAAATAGTAAACTCCGGCTGTATATTTCGGCTACAACACGCAGGATTTTGGCGTTCCAAATGACGGCCATTGAAATCTCAGCAAGAAGGCAGAAAGAAGTTTCCAATTGATGACGAAAATAACTGATGCCGTCCCTGCCGTTATAGTGGCATTAAAAATATCGCTAGATAGCTTTAACTGTCTTTGGGATGATGCAAATAAAAAAAAAATGCGATCCGGAGGGGAGCAAAAAGAAGAGAAAAGCCATGTTGAATAGTTTGGGCAAGAAGGCAATATATTTATTCACTGTAGTGCACAATCTAATATTCAGTAGGCTAAACGCGCTGAAGGGGCTTGATGGCAGAAAAGATATAGCCTTTAGTGAATAAGATAAACCGCTTTATGGTTTTGATATACAGTACGATCTCTTCTGTTCTCTTTTTTTTTTTTTTTTTTTCCTAGGCGAAGCAAGGCTAATAATCTTTTTCCTTCACGGTTGCGTAATAGCATCTAGTGGTTTCTATTACCCAATTTCTTTCTTTCCCCTCTTTCTATGCCTCTTTGCGTCGCTCTCCTCTTGCCAACCTTCTGACCCGTCTACGTGTGTCGAGATTAACGGCGTTTTCCGCTTCTAACGAGCCAGTGTTTTTCTCTTCTCCTTTTCTCCCCCTCTTTTACGGATGCCGAACTACCGATTGTGTGCGTGATGTGGCTTATGCTTTTGCTGGCGGTTGGGGCGTCAAGGCGGTAGGCAGGTCGCCCTTCTTTTAAGAGTTCTTCCCACATTTGTCTATTGCCGTCAGCGACGGCACTAAGGCAAAAATAAAGAATTTTCACGAAAAAGGGAAAATATACAAATGAAAACGAGCCACGCTTTGGCTGTTGTGTTTTTATCTTTTGCCTCCGTGCTGCGCGCCCACACACACACACACACATCTTCCCCGCCGTAGCCGGTGATATAAAAAGTCAGTACAGTCTACGGTATAATTGCTGTTCACGTCCTCGATGGCACGCATGTTTTTTTTTTTCTCTTTTGAAATGCGCGCGCAACGGCGGGAAAAGTGCTGAAAAGCCATTCGATTTGATTACTTTGACTATTGTGTAAGTACACATGTGCGTGCGAGGCGCCGTCTTAATGACGGCGATGTCCCGCTTGTCTTGTTTTCCAAACTTCTCTACACAGACGGCCTTTACAGCTTAACTCATTCGCTAAATTGAGAGAAATGCTGAAAAAGACAACAGAAAGTTTTTTTTTTTTTTTTTTTTTTTTTGCCGAGTCGAAAGACGGCAGAGAATAAGATTGAAGACATAGCAATACGAACCAAAGAAAAACAAAAGAAAAGTAAAGAAGAAAAAAAAGCGAAGATGATGATGATGAAAAAATAAAAATCACGACTTGTGTCGTTGAGCAGCTGTTGTGCCAGTAGCACCTGAACAAGTGAAGAAAAAAACAACAGGGGGGGGGGGGGAAGAATCGAAAGCTTGAACATCGTCAAGTTTCGGCCGTCGAAAGCTTCCCAGGACGATAGAAAAAAAAAAAAAAAAAAAAGAAATAGAATCGTAATTTAGCCAAGTGTCCTCGATGCGTTTCGTTTTTCCCACTCGGTCGTCAGCTACTTCCCCAGTTGTAGCATCAAGTTGCGATGGCTGTTGTTGCACTTTTACCATCGTTATAAGACGTATTCCCAACGTCGTATGTTTAGGATGGTCTTGATGGCTTAGACGAGAAAGGGCTTGTGATCTGGATCTTCAGTCGACTGTCAACTTGCACGGAAGCGCAGCACGCCATTCCTTATATGCAAATGCGGCATAAGTTTTTCCCAATTATTTTATCGCTGTTCCAATCCACGGGCTTTCCCGTAAAGGAAATTGCTCCACAAAAATAGTTGGCTGCCTATTCTAAGCTCGCAAAATCACTTTTCCTCCTTTTCATGTTTTTTTTTGTTTTTGTTTTTGTTTTTTTTTCAATTCGACGGATAGCGGCTGTTGTTTCAGTCTTCATTCCGTCCTGTCAGCCACTCGTTTCGTATGAATTTTAAGAAAAAAAAAAAATGGACAAGGTACATTGAAAAAAAAAAAAAAAAAAGACAAGAAAAAGAATTCCATCCACGTTGGATTGCAGCTATAGCTCGGGCTAATGCGCTGGAGCGCAACAGAAGTAAGCAACATTATATGTTGTATACGATAGAATTGGATGTTATTTGGCCCGCAGCCATATCATCGAGTATGAGGAAGGTTGTTTACCGTCAAGCCAAAAGCGTCAGCTCTAGCTCTGGTTAAGGTAGAAAGAACTGGTGTGCTGTTCTTCTCCCTTCATTCGCACCGAGATAGTTCAAGTTGTTGCACACACAGCCACCGCTCTTTACTGCCGGACCTATCGAGTAGTCTGCTTCCCGCCTTGCGTGCGTTGAGTATTATATACTCTGCGTGACGGTGAATAACCTTCAGTCGCTCAGTCCGCCCAGCTCACATTCGTTTGACGTTGCTCGTCGAGTACACTCGCTTTTTCATTTCGCTCCTCTGGAATCTTGACTTCTCACACGGCCAACTGGAAAAAAAAAATATATAATAAATCCATCACGCGTCTAGACGCGTCCGTTCACTTGTGTTTTGTTTTGCGTGTTATTTGTTGAAAAACTGTCCGCCACATTGAGCTGTCCACATTGTTTTTCGTATTCATCGCGTTTCGCAGAAAGGAGGCGATTGCAAACACGAGAGAATCTGAAGAATTGCCATACAAGTTTTTGCCCGTGTGATTCTGAAATAAACATTAGCTCATCTTCCATGAAGGGCAGCTCCGTTTGAACAACGTGTGTTACAAAACTAAAAAGCGTAGCACATGCGCATTCATTACGTCCACACATCGACATCGCCATAGCCAAGATGAAGTCTTTGAACGGTCAAACGGAGCGCGAGCCATCGCCGAGTGTTGAAACTTATTGGGTGGTGGATGTTTTCGGACAGAACGACAAAGTCAAGGTAAGACTTTGGTTGGTTATTTACATCGTTCATTTTGTCCGTTTTTGTTTTTATTGTGTATGAATGTTAGTATCGTTGTCGCTGGCGGGATACGGACTACGTCTGGTATCTGGTACGTCCGCTCTGCATGGAGCTGGCATTAAAGCAGCTAGTGCAGTGAAGCTGTGAAGCGTGATTCATTCCAGCAGCCATCCCGCTGTTTCTCTATAAACTGTGACGAAGCTACATTGCGATGGGCACGGTCCTTAAAACAGAAACTCTTCTTTGTTTTTTGTTTTTTTTTTTCCCTTTCTCTCGACTAATTTCTTATACTACGTTCTATAGTCGTTAGCGATGGAAGCCTTTTTAAAGTTTCATTTTAAAGCGCATCCTTACAGGGGCCGTACTGATGACAAAACAAGTCGGCTGGAACAATTTCTCTTCCGTTTTCTTTTCTTTTGTCATCCCATTATTTGAAGCTCTTTTTTTTTTTGTGCTTTATCATAGTTTCTGCTGGTTCCGGAAACTTGAACAATCATAGATACTGATCATTTATGATACACAACTTTTGCGGAGGTACGATCGAGAATGGAGAAAAAAAAGGATAGGGCGAAAGGAAGACATGTTTTTAAACAGGGAAGATTAAGAAATAAGAGAGGGAAAAGAAAAAAGTGAAAGAAAGAGAGGAAACACCGCTCCATCAACCCACATGAGTTGCCAAGCATGAAGTGAAGTAGACGAATAGCTTTGTCGCATCCGCTTTTCAACAAGTTGCCGGATGAAAAATGCATTAAGCGTTTCGTTTTTCTTTTTTTTTCTTTTTTTCGCAAGAATGCAGCGAGTTGTCCTCGGTACGTGAATATTTCAGATAGTAAGATCTCATTCATGACTTCGAAACTTGAGCCACCTGTTGCTGTCGTTCATTTTCTCGTCCAAAATGCGATTAAAGGAGTTTGGCGAACTATTATTTCCTCGTACCGACGAAGATCGATCAACAACAATGAAAGCTGTTCTCCCACAGATGGAAGGCTATATGGTCATTTAAAAAACAAAAGCGAAAAAAAAAAAAAAAAGGAACGAAAAGATACTGACCAGCTGGCTCTGTCCTGCAGGCCATTGAACCCTTTCGATCCTATGTTTTGTTTATATGTAAATATCCTGACTAAATGTCCCAAGTCCGTACAGCCTTAGAAAATTTCGAATGCTCAGCAAGGAACCACCCCGTCATTTTGAGCAGGAAGAAAAAAATTGCGCCCAAGAAAATAATGTGAAGTGACCAATTGACCTTGGCCATACGTTTTTACTTTTAGTCCCGAAGTCGCAAACTGCGTGAAGAGTGATAAATCGTTAATAAAGTCGAGAGGGCTAGCAAAGAGCTCAGGCTTCGGGACTAGCAGACCATAACAGATGGTCATTTCAGCTTCCACCTGCGGGGCAAATAGAAAACGATCAAATAATAGAGAAAAAAAAAACAAAAAATAAACGAGAATCCAACATGAAGAAGACGAGAGCACGATGTAGAAAAATAAAAAAAAAAAACACGTATGCCTGCAAGGGGGAGCAAAGACTACAGGGCCGTTCACCCTAGACTTGACGGAATGGCTGTATAGAAAAAAAAAAAAGGAAATCGCCATCAGCTCCTGGAGTACATTTTTTTTTCCCCCTTCTTCTTCTTCTTTTTTTTTTCCCGTTCGCCATGTTATTCTCCATTTTCCGTGCGTGTAAAATGTCTAGAAGAGGTAAGGTGGGTTTGCGAGGATGCGAGGCGGTGCTTTCGGACAGTCACGCTCGTATTGGAGCGACTGGCCCATCTGGCTTGCTATAAGTTGTAATGTACAGAGCGCCGGCGGTTTTGGCGTGATGATGATGATGAGGAAAAGAACTGAGGCAAATGACCGATTCTGTACGCAAGGTGTGTTGCATGGGGGGGCGAGTCCAGAACACTTTCGCTCTCTGTTTGTCCTTCCCGCGAGGAAATCAAACTTTAATCGAGCCGACTGAGTTTGTGGCGCATCAAGCCAAAACAGCCCCAACGCACAAACTCCACAGCACTTTCCCATCCGCATTTGATTGGCTTGCGCAGGTGGACCGATGTTGCCTAAAGCCGAAAGACAGACTCCGTTATATTTTAAAATGATGAAACGAAACATAAAAAAAGGCAAACGGAATGAGGGAAAGGCAATGAATAATTAAGAAAAACACACAAGACTTATCTTTGTTTTTGAGTTTGATTAGTTTGAGTCATTGTTTTTGCTTTTACTTTTTTTTTTTTTTGGCTAATTGTAGAGAAAATCACGAAGACCACCGACCTTGAATCCCGAGGATTACACGACTTTCTTGCGTAAGGTGCTCTCTACGACGAACGCCAATGGAGGCGTGGGTAGCGCTGTCGACAAATTATACGGCAAGGATTCACAGATGAGCGCCGAGATTCGGTCAAAACTTTCACACAGTGTCACGGTAACATCGGCCGGCGATCGTGACGGCCGTCCCAACAACAAGTCGTGTCCCGACGTATCGGATATCCTCAAAAAATTGCGTCTGGACCTGTTCTTTTCGTTCGCTAGGTAACGTTTGTTTTTTTCAAATCGAATTTGGGCTCAAATCGGGTAGTCATCTTTGCGAGCGTCGTTGATGCAGTCGTACGTAGAAGTTGGACCTTCGTCCTCACTAACAGCACTATGGTAACTCTGGAACAATTGATTTTGAATAATAGCTTCTGCAAAGAATTCGCCGGTGAAACGTGCGATGGCATCGCCCTCTTAATGGATTTGCTGCGCACCATTCAGATGGCTCAAGTGGAATTAAACGGTCAGTAACTTTAACATGGAGATTTTAAATTTAAGCTTGTGCTTTTGATAATGACGTAAGCCATTTCAATGTAAATGCAAATTAGAGGCCCTTTTTTTTTTGTATTTATTTTCACTTGTTCGTCTTGTTTCGTTATTAAAGAATTTCGTGCTCGAACGATCTGATGGGATGTAAGAGCAAGGAGGGATGCGGGTACAAAAGTCTAACAATAGATTAAGAATCTTCTTCGTTGACTTCCCGGTTCGCGGGAACAAATAACCGTACAGCAGTTCACACGATACCTGTTATCCACGGACTGGTTTTCTTGATTAGGAGTGCATTTTGAAGGAAAAACTGGAATTTTAAGAATAAAAAAAAAAATGAGGTGAAGAAGACAAACAACAACACAAGTTCAGGGAAGGTAGCGAAGTAACCTACTAAGTGACTGTGGACTAATCCAAGAATTAAATAAAATTTTCCGGTCATTGGATTTTCTGATGAATTTCGTCTAGATGTCGGTTTAATTCAGCAAGCACCTTACGCCGATTATCATGTTTGATCTTGCAAGTTTAATAGTTAAATTCTAATGAATAATTGCAGTCGTGAAAAGCGATTGCCTTATCTTCAGAATAGCACCTAGAACCTGTAACGTGTCCAATTTTGTAAATCAAGTGGGCTGAAAATTAACATTGACTTGATAGTTGATACCATCCCTTACTAACTAATTTTATGAGTTTTGCTTTCACAGATAGGTTTGCATAATTTTTATTTATTTATTTATTTTTATACTTCTTTTTTTTTCATGAAGGATCCAACAAGGAGTTGTCGAACGTGCGGGCCAACCGTCGATCGTTGATCCGTAACGCGTCGACGGACGAGTTAGAAGTGCTACTTTCGCTCTACCAGTTATGTTTGGCCAACGGTCATGTCCCGGGCAAGGACCACGGACTCTCCCGTCTCCTGGCTCACAATGCAGGATTTTACGGCTTGGCATTGGCTCTAGTCAGTAATCTGACCCGGACCCGAAGCCTCGCCTTACAGGTAAGAATATCGAAAGTATCGCGTCTTTTCTCACCCACCATGTCGTCCTCCTTTTTATTCCACTTCCTTACCCCCACCCACTTTTTTTTTTTTGTTTCCCAGTATCTCAGCCCGTTTTTGAGCTCACGACACGCCTTCGTCGTTGGCTGCGGTTACGACGAAAAACGGCACAACGTCACACGGCCAAAAAAAAAAAATAATAAAATAATAATAATGCCGCATTGATTTACAACGTAGGCTGTATTCTTTTGTGTTCATCTTTTTTTTTTTCTTTTCTTGTTACTTCTCTAGCTGATGACGGCACTTTGCAAAATGCCTGGCGGCCACTCGCGTGTGTCCGAGGCATTGACCACGCTGCGCTTAAATATGGGAGAATCGGTAAATAAAATGAAACATAAATTGCAATCATAGGCGTCATCAAAGAGGGGACATACTACAATTCATTATCCCTTGCTGGTGTGACCCAATGAAACACACACACGCATTTTTAGGTGCGACTCAAGCTCTTGAGCGGCATTGTGAATTCTACAGCCTCACGAGTGGAATCGCTGATCGCATCCAACGAGGATGGAATGACGGGAGGAGGAGACGTTGCCTACAACACGGACACGGCCCTTCGTTTCCTGGTTGAAGCCATGGCTTTCCTCAACTCATTCGTCCAGTCCGCCCCCGATTTGCGCAATCAAGTTGTCATACAGTGGGAGGTGGAGGAAGCTGCACTCAATATTCACGCTCTCGCTCAGGTCAGTTTTTAAAGTCAACTCATGGGACTCGTTTGTCCAGATCTTCGTTTACCGATTCCACGAATTCAAAAAACAAAAAATGGTAAGAAAAAAAAAAAAAAATAACGGGATGGTGGTCTAGTGAATCTGTAGCTAGATGTTGACATTATGCATAGTCGCGCATTATAAATTGTATTTGATACTATCACATTTCATGCAAGATGGCAGACCAGAGCGAGGTCAGAATCCTCCAAAAGAAAATCGTAGACAAGCAACTAACTGACCAAAAAACACATTTATTTTTAATTTTCTCAGTTTCACATGTGTGAAATCATTGCCTTAATAAGGTTGAGACGAAGACGGTAATACTCTTCTATGTTGTAATGCATAGCTTCGTTTCTTGGCACGCATATTGGCTTCTTTAAGTGTCACACTTTGTTAAAATTTAAAAAAAAAAAAAAATGCAAAGCTAGTAATCGGGTTTTTTTTTGTTGTGTTTTCCAGGTTGCCGATACGGTGAGAAGCCCGTTAGCCGCCCAACTAAGACAAGAATTATCAGCCTGGAGCGAAAACCAAATCAATATTACGCTGCTCTTGGACCGGCTCACTAATGTTACCAGTACCAACGAAGCCCTGCGAAAAGATCTTCTAAGTTTACGTTCTCGATTACTGGTACGCATTGTTTATTTATTTCCTAGGAAATCATGATTTTTATATTTATCTTTTTACAGGCCCTGGAAAGTGAAAAGAAAAGGTTTAGCGAGTTCGAAAACGATATGAAGAAACGCTGCGCTGATTTGGAAACAGAGTTGACGACGTTACGCATAAATACCCCGGTAACAACCTTCTCATCGATCGGTATTCAAGCGACCGATTTACGGATGGAGGAGAAATTAACGAGTGAACGATCACACTACGATTGGTACAACATAGCGGATTGCCACATGTCTTGCGACGACGAAGATTACGACATCGATGACGTGATTGAGGAATTAAACAACATCGTTAACAGCGCCGAATCCGACATGAACACAGAGAAGAACAGCAGCAATTGTGGTAGCACGTCGAAGGATTCAGGCTCCTTCACTGAGGAGCATCTGGTACCCAAATACTTACCACGTCCTCCTCCACGGCCGGAATCCAAAAAATCCTTGGCCGTTAGCCCCAATGCTGTCCACTTAGACGATTTAACGGGAGAAACTAGCGACTTTCCATTGGCGACGGTCATCAGCGTCACGCCAGAGAGCATTCGAACCTCGTCAGACTCGGACGCAGAGGCGGGCCCGACCGAAATCAGCCGAAAGAAAATCACGCAGAACTTCTTCCGGCAAAGTAAAGCCGATAATGACGACGAGGGCGATGATGACAAACCGTTTAACAGTAGCGTCTGCGAAAGCGATTGGAACAAGACGCAAATACTTCGAAGAAACATCCGAAAATCATTCGGATCTGTCGAAGGAAGCAACAGCAGGGAACTATCCATGGAGGACATGACCGAAGAAAAAATCAAGCCTGACATTCTACGCGCAATTCCGACCCGACTTTTCCATAAATCCTGGGACGTATTAGAAGCTCGTAGTCCTATGTACACGGACGATATGGTTATTCCTTCATCTGCAAACACGAATGATGGAGGAACACATCTGCCGACCACACGAAGGCGACACGCCAGCGTGGACAACATCAACGCGTTACAGCGAGAGAGTCCTATTTTCATCCATCCGATGGTGCACCATCCCAATCTGAGAGATCGGGCAGCCGAGGAAATGATGATGTTTGAACAGCATCAACAGCAACGTTTCCTAATGGGTCACAGCCCACTCTCTCAGCACATGTTTCGCCACCCGGATCACTTCCGCGATTCAACCATGTCGCCCGTTGACCCAGCAGCTCACTTGGGTGACCTGCAAGTTGGCGACGTCTTCTCCTTTCCGGGACAGTATTCAGGTCATAGCGGACGTGGAACTTCACGCACTGACCTTGGCAGTAGAAAGAGCAAGCGACATCAAGACATTGACGGTTGCAACAGAAGTAAACCTGGGAGCCGTAATTCATTTGCCTTTGCTAATCTCATTCCTGGATTTATCAAATCGTCTTTCGGGAGCTCGCGAGACTCGTCGTCAAAATCCAGTCGAGAAGAGTGGGAAACTTTCCACACCGACAAGGCTCTCATGAAAGATTACAGGCAGCATTTTCAACCACATCAGCCGATATTGCCGTCGGTGTTACGACATTCGAGCGAGTTGGACATGAGCCCAGCTGAATTCTGGCCTCCTTCGTTCCAGGCCATGCCGTTTCGAAACATTCCGCAGCCACTCAGTGAAGCGGACCCTAGACGAAGCCAAAGAAATCGCTCTATTCGAGTGTCGTCGCCTGCTCAAATCGGACGTGGCATTCACAGCAACGCCAACAGAATCGCAAAACTGATGGACCATCCTTCGGGAATGTATTAATACATATTTGAAAACTGATTTGAAAAAACAATCGTGCACGTCTATCCATTCTACACCACATCAGTTGGGCGGTTATTGATCATAATGAGAAGAATGCTTTTTACAATTTCACATTTATGCTTTGAACCATGTATCCGACTGTCGGATTAATGAAGCTGTCGACAATTAAATAAAGTAAAATTTCCTGACAACTACAAAAGACGTCGTCTCTTCCCTCATACGCCGGCATGCACTTTATCGGTATGTGTAGTTAAAATCGAGACTTGACAGAAAAAAGATACACGTACTCTGTCCAGTTCCTTTTTTGAGTCCGTAAATTTGCTACCGTAACGCCGAGAAGTGAGAAAGTCACTAAAGAGTATGAAAATATTTGAAAATTATCCTAAATTTCTTCTTAATAGAGACGTTCGTTATTGTCTGTTTTGCCTCATGTTTAGAAGCCAAGAAAAGTAAAAATATTTCCACCATATAAAAGACGAAACATATCTGATGCTACTAGCTTAAGCTGAGCATTACACTGCGGCTCCACAGATATCCATAGCACATTGAGAAAAATGTTGAGGCGAACCAGAAGTTCCAATGATTTAAGAATTTATCCCAACTCGGTTGATAGTTGGTGGCATAACAAAGTGTATACCAGACTAAGAAATTCAATTGTTTTATTTATTGTTTGTTCTATTTTGAAACTCGGACGAACGCGGATTATGTCTATGCTAGTGATATTATAAAAACACTCGAATGATGAGAAACGATTGCCGTATGAAATGCGTTGCGTTTACGGGGTTCGCCCTAGCGGTGAGATTTGAAGGCAGTCACGTGACCACGCTCAAGAGCCAATGAAGGGCTGAAACGGTTTTTGCAGACGAACACATGCAAACACCATCTATAAATTGCCGACTGAAGCGCCACTGGTGGGAAGATGCAAAAACTAACATTTCTCATTTTTAAAATGAATTTTTGCCTCGCTGATGTTCCACCTATTGCGATATTTAATTACCGACTGCCTTCAACGCCACTGCGGGCAAGTGTAGCAACTAACATTTCCAATTTTTGTAATGAATTTCTGTCGTTACGGAAACACTGCCTTAGGGACATAGATGTGCAGCCGAACACGAACCGTTGCTTTGAATGTTGGAGCGTGGTGAGTAACGCGGAAACCTTGTTTTAAAACTAATATTTGAGGAAAAACAAAAACTAATGATTGAACTTCGTGTGAAAATTAGGTGGAAGTAGATTTAACTAGAAAAAAACTAGGTTTTACTTTTAACGAATGATAAAATTATGAATACATCAATTTTTTTGACTTTGAAATGTCAGGTCGATACGGCATTTTCTATAAGAGATCACAGCCTTCTATGGTTTAATTTAGTTTGGTGGCTTATTAAATTAAAAAAAAAATGGGTTACAAAATTTCTTCAAAAAAACTGACGCCGTCCCATTACGTTTGTTTTTTTTCAATGGCAATGGCTTTTATTTGCGTGATGATTGTTATTGGCATGGCCATCGATCCCCGAAGGCAAGAGAAATCTCCATGTGCGACGGATCCTGTATTTGTGAAATGTCCACCAGAGCAACCCAATTTGCCAACGGAGATTACACCAGATCTTGACGAAATTCTAGTTGAAACCTCAAGAACGTCTCTCTCGGAGTCTACTATAAGCGAAGGGACCAAAAGATCGGATGACATCGGCAAAGAAAAGTCCCCGCGAGGCAAAATTTTTCCTCCCTTTGGATTCGATAGCGCTACCGAAGATGATTTGCCACCAACACGTCATTCAAAACTCAAACCAGAGATGGTTGCTTCCCTTGGAAAAGAGGACGCAGGCATTTTGGCAGCAATGGTAGAAATTATGCACATCGTTTTAGAGGACAGTGACGAATATCTAACAAAAGAACTTTTAGCAGCGATGACAGAGGAGGTTTCGAAGGAAAGTAACGCTGACTTGAAGCCACTGCTCACAAGATTTCTGGATATCGTTAAATCTGCAGCAGAAAACGCTTTTAATACTCGAAACGATTTCGATTTGGTACCAGACAATACGACCGGAACGATTAGTAACGCTGAAACTAACAATCCAGCAGTAATGCGGACCGATAGTTATTCAGCTTCGACTGAACCTTCCGAGGAGTTTGATTTGGATATCACAAAAGTGTTATCTGCAATCAGTTTTTCGGATGCAGGTGACTTAAGCAACGAGGCTTTTGATAACAAAGATGCTGACCCACTTCCTGTCGATACTCCAAAATCAATGCCAAAAGGCGGGCTTTCATCGATCGGAACACCGGACGACAGTAAAGTCAATGAAGAACTTGATAACGACACAGAAAACCGCGATATCAGTGTCATTGTACTCAAAAGTGGCATTGGATCTTCAGCTTCGACTGAGCCTTCCGAGGAGTTTGATTTGGATATCACAAAAGTGTTATCTGCAATCAGTTTTTTGGATGCAGGTGGCTTAAGCAACGAGGCTTTTGTTAGCAAAGATGCTGACCCACTTGCTGTCGATACTCCAAAATTAATGCCAAAAGGCGGGCTTTCATCGATCGGAACACCGGACGACAGTAATGTCAATGAAGAACTTGATAACGACACAGAAAACCGCGATATCAGTGTCATTGTACTCAAAAGTGGCATTGGATCTTCAGCTTCGACTGAGCCTTCCGAGGAGTTTGATTTGGATATCACAAAATCGGCTTCTGCAATCAGTTTTTCTGATACAAGTGATTCGAGTAACGAGGGTTATGACAGCAAAGCTCCTGACCAACTTGCTGTCGATATTCGAAATCCAATGCCAAGAAGCGGGCTTTCATTGACCGGAACAACGGACGACAGTAATGTCAACGAAAAACTTGATTATGACACAGAAAACCGAGAGATACATGTTATTGAATTCAAAAGTGGCATTGGGTCTTTTAAAGCCAAAGTAATAACTGATATTCGGGGAAATGATTACCTGTTTGAACTAGATAAGACGACCGGAACGATTAGTAAAACTGAAACAAGCGATACTACAGTAATGCAGGAAGTTAGTTCTTCAGCTTCCACTGAGCCTTCCAGGGAGTTTGATTTGGAAATCACGAAAACCTTTTCGGGAATCAGTTTTTCTCATACAAGTGACTCGACCAACGAGGCTTATGACAGCAAAAAATCCAACCCGGTTGCTGTTCAAAATCCATTCGAAAGACATGGTGGAGTCGAACACAATGGTAAACATGGCCAGGCTGCAAAAGGTTTCCGGTCTTCTTCTTCAACTGCAATGATCGAAGTAAAAGAGCGCCCTACAACAAATAAGGCGGATTGATTGTCTAATGCGCCATATCAATTTTGTACCCAGTTTTCCTGTCTGAAATCTCAATAAATGAAATTAAAATGAATTAAATCGGTCGTATTTTTTTTATTCTTAGAATTTTCAAACAAAATTTTATTACTGTAAAACTCACAAACTGACAAGTTGTATTCTACAAAAACAAGTATTTAGCCCGTTTCATCAACGACTAGCAAACTAATAGATCAATATTCATTACACTGGTTTAACTCTAGTGATTTAAAGATTTTAGTCTGTTCAGATGTACGCGTTGAATTTGGTTAAGTTTTTCTATGATTTGCTGTCTCAGCCTGACAG
Organism: Daphnia carinata; assembly: GCF_022539665.2. Classification (NCBI taxonomy): domain Eukaryota; kingdom Metazoa; phylum Arthropoda; class Branchiopoda; order Diplostraca; family Daphniidae; genus Daphnia; species Daphnia carinata. Next base: position 4,457,882 of record NC_081336.1, on the reverse strand, counting down.
AAGTTTCCATTGTGTTACACTAAATTTACCTGCCGTCGCTGCAATGGATAGTAATACCGATGTGGTACAAACATTCTTTTTTCCTTAAGGACCATTTGATTTTGCTCTAAAATTAATTTAAAAAATTCTGTGTAGGATTTTGCCCCAGCTGACCTCCGGTAAGTATAGGCGTGACAGCCTTAGGTTTTCACCAGGGTTGAACTACTGCTACAAACATTTTAATGCGATGATAATACCTTGATAAAGCGATACTACCGCTAACGGTATGGCGATACAAGATTAACTTACTTGCGATACTATCCTCGTTAATACCAAAATGGGAAAAGCGGTAATGGTACTTTTACGCCATCTAGCGATCGTTAGAAAAACATTTTCATTTGGCATCAAAGATACTACGAGGTAAAGACTGCCATCAACTATTCACGTCCGATGCCGTTTGGTGGCGAATTTTCTTTTGGATTCCATTTTTTTTTCTTGTTGTTTTGTTTTCAAAAATTTGAACAACCATAGTCTCATATTTTAAACTAAAATAACACAATCACAAAACATTGAACCTTTCAAAATTAATTAATGAGTTTAACGCACATGACAGAAAAACAGGAGCGAGTTTAACGGATTATACTCAAGTGATGAAATGTCTACACGAGGCGACAGATTTATCGTAAGATCATATCAAACGATTTTTCCATAATTTAAGTTGATTTTTTACATACGTAAATTCATTTCGTTGATTAAGACTCTGAATCCCTTACCATTTTCTAAAATAGTTTCTGTAGACATCGGTCTGCGGTCGACGCAAGCACATAATCAGGAGTCTTTCGAAGCTATAGTATAGTCGATTATTACACTGTCCTATCAGAAGACGCTTGTTCAACCTATGGGGATGATGACGTTCCCTCTCGATCTGAAGGTGACAGAAATCTTCAGCTCTTCGTGTCAAAATTCAATAGTGTTGAATAACAATAAGAAATAAAAACGTTATGGTAAGAAATAAGGCATAAAAAAATTAATCGCTTATGAGCTAAATGTTTGACGTTTTTCAAAGCGCTAATCGGAACACATTGGCACAAAAAGTCTTCAAACGACACGCGTATATGCGTTATTGCGATGTTTTATGCACACAGGAGGCTTAAACTCCCTGGTTAGTTCATGGTGCATTTTTGCCGCTGATAAAAGTCTGATCTTCTTTTATGAAATCCGTTTTCAAAAGAGGTGCACTTCCTGGAAGACGTGTAGTAGCCTAAGTTTTGGTCGTATTTGCCTCAAGCATTAACCTAGTTTGAACTCGTTTATGCGAAGGATGATGAAGGACGAGGAAGTGTGGCCCAGAAGCCGATAATACTGTTTCCAGTACTTTCCTAGCGCAGAGAAAACAACTCAGATTTCCATCATAGTCTACAAATGTACACGGCCATTGGGGAGGTGCATTTAACGTTACAGCAGCAGCCAAATTTACTTGTGACCTTTGCCGACGAAATAAAAAAAAAATACAACCTACCTAAATGCGTGGTAAAACAATGTGATATGCATGAGGTGGGATAGTTGCGATCCCCAAACATATTCTTGAGCTGCTTCGTTCAATTCACGAATCATAAACAACTTAGATGGAATATTAATCATTTAATAATTTTTAAAGGAGGAGTTAGCTGAGCTACGGGAAGTATCAGTTTGCAGCGACGTCACGGCCTTACATCTGACATTGCGCAAATATAAGAAATTAATTAATCACAGCTTATCAAATAATTTTTAAAAATTTCCTCCTAACCGTTCTTCTTGTAAAAGGACAGCTAGAACAGGTAAAATGTTAAACAAATATACCTGTTCTGTTGGTTCCTTTACGGTTATATACGTGAATAGTTGTTAGGGGGGTCAGTCACTTAGAGAACACAAAAAATAGCAGTTGAATTATGATAACCATATCGGTGTCAATTGTTTCAGCCGTGAAGGACCGCATTTCTCGGTTGCAATGTAGCACTACCCAAATATCCTATGCCTATAAACAAACATGATGCATTGGACGCGTTTTTTGTTTTGCTGCATGATCGACCTTTGCGTGGACCAGGTATGACCCGATTTGACCTCTTTTTGCACTACCGTCCATTTGTCTCCTTTCTTATTGAGTTATTGTCGGGCTGTCTTACAATCCTTAACCGAAAGGCGGAAATTATCTTACAAGGAAAAAGAAGAAGCATCAATGAAAAATAGGAAAATGGACCTTTTATCTGCCGGATTTTCGAACCAGGTCAACATCGAACCTTCCAGTTCTAGTTCCATACAATGCGAAATGAATGGGAGTAAAAAGAGGTGCTGTTGGTACAGCCGCCAATTGGAGATTTTAAACGGGATCTCAATAGAAAGGAAACAAATCGATGGGCAAATAAAGAGAAAGAAACGAATGAAAAAAAAAACCGTGAAGGATGAGAAAAAAAAAAGGAACTGGGTCATAAAGTAGGTCAACTTAGGTCAGATATAGGGTATACGTTGTGCATGTCACTCGTGCATATATATTTTCTACTTCAGGTTTTTCTTTTATTATTTGATGCCCGTACTTATCGTGTGCAAAGTGGCTGAAGTGCATTCTCCCTTCGAAGATTGTATCAACGTCGATCTGAAAAAAAAAAAATCTGTGACTAATTAAGTTTCAAGGGAAACACAAATAAGACAAAGGGCCATCGACTCTTTTCTACTATTATTCTAATTTTTTATTATTGATTTATACGTTTAGAAAAGAAGAAAGAAAAAACGGCCAATGCTGGGGTCACCCACCGGTCAGCCGACGTCTTACTGTCCGCAGCTACAATTGAATTGTTTCCCACCTGGGCTTCATTAGATAGACATGTTAAAAGAAAAGGAAGCACTATACAGTTGCACAGATAAAGCAAGTTTCATTTAGCAATAGCATTAATGTATACACTTGCCCGTAGAAAATCCGTTCCCAAATAGGGAGGGGTTCAAAAAAAAGCAAGTCAAGTGACTCGTTTTATATTCGTATGATGAAAACTGGATTTCGATCCAGAGACATTGATTAAAGGTTTACTTAATGAAACATTCTTTTTTTTTTCCAACTCAAAATTTAAGTTAACGAGTTATCTCGCGAGGAAACCCCAAAGGGAAGTTAATAATTATAGATGACAAAGTGCCCTGTTCCCAACTGTGAATACCACATACGATTTATCAACAATGCACATTTTCATCTCAAAAACGCCTCTGATATCATCACATCGAAAATTCGTCTGAAAGCAAAAAATTGCATAAGTTATAAAGGCACATTCAAGCATCGCCGAAAAGAAACAAAAGAAAAAAAAAACGAACAACAACCAACAGTATATAGACAGCAGCTGCTGTCATGGTTTTTCGGCTGTTTGAGCATATGGAACGCTGTCTGCATGTTTTGGTATACCTACACACACACACACACAGACAACACACGTCTATGTACATTGGTCGTTCATTGCTGGACCTCCTATACTGGATGCACCTCCTGCTGTTTCTAGTGCCAAAAAACCGCACGACTTCCGCGTTGCGTTGTCGGCGTGTCGTGACCGACAAATTTATACTCCTCTTTTTCTGTCGTTTATACTGCTTTCTGGTGGTGCTCTCTTGGCTTCGTCTTTTGTGTTTCTCGCAGCCACGCAACAGCACGAGGAAAGGGGATGATGATTGAGAAGGAAGGAGGATGATAGTGGAAACGAACGGCTACGGGTGGGTTGATATTATGCTAGTGGATCTGGACATATGTTTGAGCCGTTCAGGTGAGCGAGCGGGCGGTCACCATTAGCCATCGTGGAAGAAGAATTGTATTTTCTCCAGCAGCTATGCTATAGCCACAGCCCCCATACTCGTACACACACACACACACACACACATAGTAAATGCAGACAGGCATTCAGTCACAGAGAAAAGGTAAAAAAAAAAAAAAAGAAAAAGAAGAGAAGTAGAAGAAGAAGAAAAGAAGGGGGGTCACTGTCGGTCATTCACCTCCGGGCCGCTCTTGAATATATCTATATACGTGTATGCGTATATAGACATAAACTGAGGTTCCCTGTTCTCAACACACACACACACACACACACACATCCCTTTATCGGGCCTTGCTCTTATTATTATATACCTGTTGTAACTATTGTGGGGATATAATAATAAGAATAGCCTCTAACTGCCCTGCATTTTGTGATATCAGCACCGCAAAACACAAGACTATCTCTCGCTTCACATATAAATATATATATATATTTTTGTACAATTATTTTTAATTTAGACGGGACTTTTTTTTTTGTACCCTGCCACGTAGCTAGGAGGCTTTGGAACTTTGCATCAATCATTCTTATGGAATCCAGCTAGATGTCGCCTAACATTGCTAAAGCGGTTAAAACTACAACGTGTAGGATTTCAGTCGCAAAACCTTTTGAAAATCCAAATTCTAGACAAGAGCATTTTAATAAGATATTTAATATTTTTAGTTCATTTATTCGTATTATTATTATTTTTAATATTATTAAATTGTTTCTCTTTTTTTTTTTTTGCTCTTCCCTCCGTCTGTAAATTTCCTCCCTCCCTGCGTGTACAGTAAATCTGTTTATATACACGCATTACTTTTTCTTTATATTTATCATCGTGGTAGGTGGAAGGGAGGGGGGGACAGATTCCGGACGACATGTGTCGGCAGCATTTCCTCCGCAAAGTCGCCGACCACTTATAATTCTCCCCTGAACATGCACAGCGTCTCCAACGAAAACAGCTGAGGTATGTACACATTGTACAGTGCGTTACATTCATACACGTAGGACTTGCACTGCAACTCTGGGGAGATGTGATAATTATTAGCTTGTCCGTCCTTGTTCCCCTGCTTTAATTCATTTTTATTTATTTTTTTATTTTTTTCCAGTTGTTTTCGATGGCCGTAGTTGATGTTGTTTGGCATTGTATAAATGTAAAGGGAAGCAGCAATTCGGTGACCGGTTAAACCAGCTAGGATAGGTGGTTTTAATTTTAATTCAAATTTGTTTTATTTTTTTCTCGTTTTTTTTTTCTTCATTTTTTAGGAGGAGAGGGGCTGGGGTTTGTTTTGGTTAATCCCCGTATTATTTTTTTATCTTTTTTTTTTTCCTTTAGAGTACGCTTACTTAACACTGGCGATTACTTTGCACATGACGTTGGTCTGTTGTTTTTCATTGACCATTCCTTTCGCTTGGTTAGTAACAAATAAAAGAATTGTTTGTTTTTTTCAAAAACAAAATAAAAAGAAGAGGAAAGCAAATGCAGTAATTGCCAACAAATGGACGGCATCAATGTTATTGGCTTTTTTTTTTTCTCTTTTTTTTTTTTTTTTACCCCCCTGCAGGGCTGTTGTGTGTACTCAGCGTACAGGGACGTGCTGTCGGCTAACGCTTCGTCTCTTGTTCTGGTTCTGGTTCTCCAAAACATTATCGGGCTGTCTTTATACGTCAGGTATTTTTTTTTTTATATATATATTTTATTTTTTCTTCTCATTTTTTTTTTTTTCAGTGGGTTACTGCCGGTCTTTGCCCTTGCCCTGCTCACCGTGCCGCAGCGAGTCCAACAAAACATTGACGTCATCGGTGACGTACCGGTACAGCCCTATTTTCTCCTCCTTCACCATCATAACGCCTCCTTTATAAAAAAAAAGAAAAAGAAAATGAAATAAGTTGGCAAATTGCCACGTTTAAAACAGACGCAACAGCGTTTTTACTAGCGAACGCGGGTTTAAACTACCCCTCGTCGTTTAACCGAACGGTGCGGCGTAACCGCGAGAACGAGCCATATGACCCGAATGGAGTTGTTCGCATCACCTTAAAATACTGCACACGTATTGTGTGTGTATAGATAGCTACATGTTACCTGTCTTTCACGCTATGGTTAGCATTGGGTTTAAGGCCATTCGCTTTGAGATGGTACCAATTTCAATATTAGCTGACGGCGTGAGTGCAGTTCGTTGAACTCCCCCCCCCCCCCTATTCTGCAGTGTAGTCGCCGAATGTGTTGGGAGTTAAGCCACTCTGGCATATGCTAATTTGTTTAGACTGAATCGTTATTGATTGAAGAATAGAATCATGTCGGCCAACCACATAGTTTAGCTAATTTTTAGTCATATTTGCCTTCCTATTGGATGAAATTATGTGCTATTACGAAGAAATACAAAGACAGCCTCCATTGATTTCGATCTTTTGATTGAGCTCGATCGTAGGACGGATCACGACGTTGGCGTTGAATCCGATCAGCACGAAGGAGAGACCAATCCATTGTCTGCGATTTATTTATTGTTCAGTAATGGACGCGTAATTTCCGTATTTACTTCTCGGATCTGGTGATTCAATCTCATTTGTTTTTCTCTCAAGGCGTTTGCTGTGTTTGAATAAAAAATCAGGGCTTCATTTGTTCGTTTAATTTGCTGTTTAACTCGAGCTGCCCTGTAGCCATCTTTAGCCTGTTTGCGAAATCGGATGAATGCCAATATCAAGACGTATTGCGTTTCGGCGATCGTATCGAATAATTGGAAACCCTTGAATTGGCATCGATTCATTGAAATAGTGAAAGAAATGAAATACACCAAAGATACTTGGATATCGTGATTTTTTCGCTTTGCGTATATTTTTTGCTTTTATTAATTTTTTTTCTTTTTTCGTTGTTCTTATTTGTTACCCAACAGGTTTCAGGGCTACATGGTACATGAGTACGACTCTCGTGGCTATTTTTTGCCGTCTTCTTCCGTACAACGTAAATCTCCATACCTCAGATGCGGCTGGTGAAGTGAGAGCCGTACAATTTACACACGCATTTATAGGAATCTTGGCGTGGACGCAATCATCAATTACTAACCCTGATCTTCATTTAGTCTTAAATATAAATAGAAAAATAATAATTTTCTCTCTGTCTCTGTATCTTATTATTATTATTTTTTTTTTTTATTTTTAGTATTATTTAGAATTTAATATTTTCTTTTACTTGTTTTTTCTTTTGCCGTTCTCGATTTCTTCTGAATATTTTTTTTTTTTTTTGTCGTTTGATAATTAATAATTAATTCTTTCGGGAAGGAGCAATTTTTTCGAATTGCTTTCGACCTGCCCCGGAAATAGGTTATATTCACATATAAAGACATCCGTATTCGCTAGATGTCACTATCTTTCCCTCTTGAAACAAAACAAAAACAAAAAACCTTCCACTCCCCCGTCTGCACGAAACCGTCTTTACCTAGTTATTATCACGTTTAGAAGCCATTACGTCGCTGAATAAAATAAATCCAATTAATCTCAAGAAGGGCCTTTGCAAAAAAAAAAAAAAAAAAAAAAAAAAAAAAAAAAAAAGAAAATGGCTGAAAAATGGATAGAAAGACCAAAATGTGCTGAAACTGCCGATGAGAAAAAAAAAAAAAATAAAAATGATATTCAAATGATGATGCAGGTGATTTTTGCCTTCCAGTGAGTTGAGAGGCTCACTCGTCCTGAAGTTGGATAGCGAAGCGTTTCGATAGTTTCTGCCAAAAGCGGATCATGTCCATGCGGATGAGGCGATTGACGGGTGTCGGGCACATTCTGTACTCGGCGTCGCACTGTTCGGACGACGTGAAGCGAGAGCCTTTCTTGTCGGCCCAGACGTACGTAAAGAATTTCTTCAGAGCCGGGTGATAGCTCTGCTGATTGATCGGTTTCGCCGCCGCCGGCTTACTGCTGCGCTCGAAGAGCCTGCGGAACAGACTGGACAGCGGCTGATACGCGTCTGGCTGCCGGCTGGCGTAGCAGAGCAGCTTCCAGCGGCAGTGAATGTTATCGATCCGCATCAGCGTGAAGTAGGCTTCCAATCGCGACAGCAAAGGTCCGTAATGTGATTCGAACTTATAGTCGGGAGAGTCGGCATCGTAGTCGAAATGTGCCATCTTTGCCGGCTTGACGTTTGGCTTGTCGACGATGATGTTATTATCGTCTGTGAAATGCTTCCTTCCGCGACTGGATCGAGCTCGATAATAAGCCGGACGACGGTGGGCGAGTGTAGGTAACAGGAAGCTGACCGGCACCCAGACGACCAATACTGCAAGGATAGAAAAAAAAAACAAAAGGAAAAACGGTTAGTGTGAAAATGGGTGTGAACAGAGAAATTCATTTCTAATTTCTATTAAAGGCGTTTCTCCTTTTTTTTTTTTTTTTTATTTTTTTTTTTTTAAATTAATCATTGAGTTGTTAAAGGCCTACAGAATGCAACCTAGATGAAAATGATAAATAGGCTAGTCGCTATCAATTCGGTATTACATTTCTGTCGGGGAAGAAGAAAAAAAACAAACAGAATTCCTTGCAGATTGTGTGCATGCTGTCATTGACAACGCCCAAACCTTCGCATTATTTCCGATACACTTAAGTGGGAGGAAAAAAAAAAAAAAAAAAGAAACACGAACCGGTTTTCCAGAATTTGATTTAAGTATTTTTTAAAAAAAAATTTCTATGTCATTTTGACCCTTGATTTTAGTCTTACTGTTCTCGGGGTGTTTTGATTGACTAAACGCTGAAGCTAAACGTGTCAGGTGACAAACACCACAAGATCGCACACAACGATTCGTCCGAAAATCAAAACCGAGCAAAATGGAGCACGGCAACGATCTAGGAACGGCGTGAATTCCGGAGAAAATTGCATAAGAAGCCGTGAGACATTGAGGGTCTTTAACGAAAGGTACGAAAACAACAACACAGGCAAAAAAAAAAAAAAAAATGCCTGTCTCGACAAGATCACGTTCAATAACAATAACCAATCACCCTCACGGCTGGCATTTCCCATTCTTCATTTCGGCCTCTTTCTCTTCGTCTGTTGCCTGTTTTACTTTTTTCTTTCTTTTATTTTATTCTGTGTTTCGGTTTTGTTTTTTGCTTTTTTTTTTTTTTCCACGCTGGTGGCTTGTCTTACTTGGTCGTGCGCTGCCGACATCGACGTTCTACCCACTTCTTGTTTACCATAAGTAGGTCACGAATGATGACATCACAATTTGGCACTGGTCAGTCCCAGATCCGAGAATTTCCAAACGTATCAATGACAACACGAAAGGCTACGGGTTGAGGCTTACTCCGAAACGCTAATCGCAAACGCCGCTATGCTACGCCTGACAGTGAAAATGACGTTTGACTTTGACAACAATTGGTAGAAGCAATAATACGCTTTACAAAATCGATTCCAAGAAAATCATGTCGAAAGAAGGGGCAAAAAAAAACAAAAAAAAACGAAAAATGAATTGTCTACTTTATGCTGGCGACGTAAGAACACGAGTGTAGGTAAAGGAGGGTCATGTGTTGCGTGAAAGTTGAAACTTGCAACGCAGTTGCCTTTCACTTTGGCCATTTTCAGTTTTCAATCGCGGTCAAGTAATTTTTATGATAAATAATTGCATTTCTTTTCTCTCTCTCTCTCTCTCTCTCTGTCTAACGTGTTTTTTGCTTTTTCTATTTGTTACTCTTGATTTTCGATTATTCACGCTTTTCAATTGGGCTTGTCAGATGAATTTAAGGACGTGCTCTTGTACAAACAAAGCTCTTTAATGCCCTAAAAAAGGACTGACGTAATGATAAATACAACAAACTATACGCGTTTACGGAAGCGAAACTATTTTGCCAAATGCTATTTTTTTTTTTTGGGGGGGGGGGGGGGGCAAACGCAATAAATCAAATCTACCTTAATAGAATAATGAAAAATAAAAAAATTATAAACAAAAAGAAAACTTACATCCGCGGAAGAATCCACCCCGGTTGATGGAGAGTAGACGAGACGTGGCGGCGTTTGATTCTAGCCGCTCTTTGCGCTCTTCCGCGGCCCGTAGTAAAGCGTTGAGCCTGACCAGAGCCGTGGGAAGGTGGCGGTCGTCTGCTTGACCAACTCGTTCTTCAAGTTCTTCAAGTTCACCTTGCTGCGCTTCGCCGTTGACGTGATTGTCTCGCTCGTCCATTGGATCACCTACGTCCAAACTGTTGGCGCTGACGTTGGTGCCGCCGCTCGCCATCAGCACGGCCAGGTGTTGCGTCAGTCGGTCGGCTCCCAGCTCCTCCGTTCGGATGCGGATGGCGTCGGCCGGAATCGAGTAGCCATCCTCGGCCTGCGTCACCGCCAAGCACAGACCAAAAAAGGCCAACACGACGAACGCCGGTGATGTTCGTCTGCGCCACCGATTGTCACAGGCTGGCGTCCGCCAAATGGAAGCATTCCGCATGGTTTTCTCTTGTTGTCGTTGTTGTTGTTGTTGTTGTTTTCCGTGTACTCTTCAATTCGTCACGTTTTCTTTTTTTTTTTTTTTTTAGTAGAGGCCGGTTGGATCGAGTGGGACATTCGTTTGGACCATTGTATTCTGCATCGTGTTTGGCTCGTCTGTCTTTTTTCTTTCTTTTTTTTCTGAGAGCTGTGTGTATGTGTGTGTTGTGTATGAAACGCGCACCGCAATGGAGGGGTTAAAAAGGAGACGGAAGTTGAGTGTTTGGCGGCGGGGGTGGAAATCGAGATCACTCCTTTTAGTAAAGGCCGGTGGGGTCTAGTTTCGGAGACATTTTTTTTTCTTCTTTTTAAGGATAAGATTTCAAACAAATCAAACTAGTTTTCTCGTTGGTTTTCTCTTCAAAAGCGGAACAAAGATCCAATGACCGAAATTGGGAATTTCAGTTTGTGTGGGTGATGTTTAAAAAAAAAAAAATTCGGGAGAGTACGAGGGAGCAATCAACCGACGAGTGAGGTGGGGGAATGCGAAAAAGAAGGAATGGGAGAGACAGAGAGAGAGAGGGAGAGAGAAATGTCTCGTAGGTGTTTCTCGTACGGAGCCAAGCGGCTGAATGTACTGTGACAGCCACCAGCGTGCCCAGGTATATAACTAGGCGATTGTCGACTGCTAGAGCGACGGAGGGAGGAGGAGGGGGGGGAGGGGACCGGTGTACGATCCGTCAGCGCCGAGTGCGGATGAGTTGAGCAGCGTGGGCGGAGCCAATCGACCAGAGAGGCGGAGTTTCAAGTGAACGAAAAGAACAGAGAGAAGAAAGAGAGAGAATGAGAAAAAAGGAAGGAAGGACGGACTTTGAGTGTGTGAATGTTACACACCAAGTCTTACTATATTAAGTTCACTCAGCTCTGTCCGTTCGTCTTCAGATGGTAGATGAGCCGTGTGGGGCGTTCGGCTTCCAAGTCACGCTGTTTTCGCCTGACGTCATCGTTGTAGAGACCAGGAGAAAATCGAGTCAAGACGTCATCATTATTATTATTATTATTATTTTTTTTTTTTTTTTTTTTTTTTTTTTTCAGATCCAGGTAGTAACCCAGAAGAAGAGAGGCAGCTGTTATTTTCGTGTTCTCAATTTTAGTCTGGCGTTCAATCGCCCCTTTTTTTTTTCTTTTTTTTTTAACTACATCATTTCAAAATTCTCTATCGGTTTAACAAATGATTCGTTTTTCAGCATCTGGCCGTCCTCAATCGGCCAAAATATTTTTTTTTTTTAAATGAGAACAAATTCTGCAGTGGTTTAGTGTAAGAGAAAGGTGGACCAATAAAGACGTTAAATAGTGCCGGAGAATTATTTCCGCACATCGCTGGGCTTTTCAGGTATAAACATAATTGAGCCGATGCGGATTATTCCATTTTATTTATTTATTTATTTTTTCAACGATAGTACAGCTAAGGACAAAAAAATTAAATTAAATTAAATTAAATTAAAAAAAAGATTGAGCCGTTGGAGCGGTTTCTTGATTATAAAAACGACGCGGTGAAGAGAATGAGAAAAACAATCAAACGAAAAAAACAAAAAAACCAAGTACAGTAAAGTTTTCGGTTCACGTCGCAATGGAGGACGGTCCCGTTATGGTAGGTCCTCCCCCTCCCCCTCCCCCCCCCCACCCCCGTCCGGTCGACTGGTGGGGTGCTATATTATTGCCTTTATCTATATATCCTATAGAAGGCTACATCAAAACGACATTCTGTACAACAATCTATGGCCATCACCTGTTTTAATTGACAGCCAAATCCCCCCCCCCCTTCCCCCATCCCAAACTCATTTCTCTCGATTGTTTGTACCGTTTTATTTTATTTTTTTTTTTTTTCCCCTCTCGTTTCTATATTTGATGTATATAAAGAAATAGTGCGTGTTGTAGGCAGATATATAAAATTTGGCAAACAAGAAGACGGAAAGGATAAGACAGGAAAAAAAAAAAAATAAGTAGCGCATGGAGGCCATTTCGGGGAAGCCGGATGACCAAAATGTTTGGGTATTTTCGTATCGCAATCAACGTGACTTGTTCTGCGTTTACTAGGAGAAAATGCATAGAGAGCCATGTACGTATTGGGTTATATGCATCATACTTCGTATCTGATTTTTTTTTTCTTTTTGTATCGCAGACTGTAGACGCAAAGAGAATGTCACGGTCAACAAGTTTGAACGCCAATCATCAGCCCAACCAGTTGCAGCAAGTCAAAACGCTGCGACGTGTTTCGTCATCTAGTTGGAAAAGAAAAACGTTAAAGGTGGATGTTAATCTGCTGTCAGTTGTTTTTTTCAGTCTCGACCTCACCCAATGTTTTTCAATGCTAGTTTACACTGTGTTCGTACATATACTGTAGATTCATTGAATATCGTCATATTTAATTAGTGATTATCAGTTTGACGTGTGTACCCAGAAGGGCTATTTTAATATAGTCCAGCCGGAAGGTTGCCTCGTCTCAACGTTGTGATGCATCGATCGGGCACGTGATGAAGAGGACGAGTCCAGACCTGACGAAACAAAAAAAAAAAAAAAAAAAAAAAGCCAAAAGCAAATTTTTACATTTTGTTGTTGTATCAAGTTTATATTAAAGCCACTGACATTTGTGATCGGCTCTGTCTATTAGATGGCGCTTCCTTGTCCGAAGGGATGCTGCCCCCGTCAGAACCGGTGCCAGAAACTGAGCGGCCAGCGAACTTGATTTCTCCGTCCCAAACAAGTGGACTTGTAACACTGCGCATCGCATCAAACAGCCACCAGCAGCCTTGGAACACATTGAACCTTTTTTTTTTTGCATTTCTTCTTCCCCCTTCGGCAGAGCTAAAAAAAAAAAAAAAAAAAATGATGAACGAAGCTTCAAATGAATTTTTAATAATGGCATTTTTTTTATTTTTTTTTTTTTGGATTGTCGTGTTTGACTGCTCGACTTCTCGCGTCGTTTTGCCCGGTTTTTGTTTTACAAGATGAAAGTCGAAAATCGTCTTTATTTGTAGACAGAGAGAGAGAGAGAGAGATAGAAGGAGGTGTGAAGTAAGCGTGAAATTGTTTGGTATCCTACGAATTTTTACATCCAAAATCGAATTCGTGATCGCTTTTTTTTTTTTTTTTTTTTGAACGTAGCTCTATAGTTCAATATCGACTCTCGGTGTATTGACCCTCACTGACAACCGGGAGCTATACCGATGGGGGGTGTATTCAATTGGTTCGGGTAATTTGAAATTTTTTTTTTTTTTTTTCGGGACACGCAGATGGATGGAGCTGTCAGACTGGCTAGAGCGCGGCTGAATTTGATAAGAAGGTCTAGGAGTTTGGACAGGGCGCTTCATTTCGTGACATCACAGGCTTCACAGCAGATGCACTGCAGATATCAAAGAAATGACACAATGAAATAAGGCAAGTTCTCGTTTTTTTTTTTATTGCCGTTTCCATCATTTTCATTCTTGTTTGTTGCATCTTCTTCTTCTTCTTTTTTTTTTTTTTTTTTTTGATTCATTCCCCCCCACCCACCTCTCTTGTTTCTTTTCTCCTTCTTCTCTCCACACACGGATGCATCAGCGCCCGCACCGAATCCGCCCTCCATCCATCGAAAATTGTAAAAAGGAAGAAGAAGAAGAAGAAGAAGAAGGCCATTCTTCTTTTCTCTCTCTCTCTCTCTCTCTCTCTCTCTTCATCACTCCGTGGTCCCTCCTTCCTTCCTTCTCCCTGATGGCGGCACCGAAAACCCTGGGTACACAGCAGGCGGGTTCACTGGGGCAATGCCCGCCAAAAAAAAAAAGAAAAAGAAGTTTTGGACACCGTCGTTGGGCTTTTTATTTATTTATTTTTTTCTTTTCTGTACATCAAAAACCAGCAGCAGTTCGTTCGATAGACGATTTTTTTTTTTTTCCGTACTTGATTGTCGACTTTGGATGACATGATTGCCAGTTGTTCACCTCTGAACAGAAATGACTCGCATCAATTTCGGAATGTATTTCTATTTATTTGATGGTTGTTATTATAATTTAAAAAAAAAAAAACGAATAGATTTTTCATGAAATAGAGAAACGTGGAATTAGACGTGAGCACTTCACAGTTCAAATCGAAGAGAATCTAAGAAACGTTTAATTATTGCAGCGCGTTGTGAAGCGGTTGTGAAGCAGAGGACGTGCATCAAACATCTCGAAAAGCAAAAAAAAAAAAAAAAAATAAATAAATCAAATAAAATAAAAAAAAGTTAGAGGAAAAAAAAACAAACAAACAAGAAAAAATGGTGAGGCGGTGGAAAGGGTTGAATGAATGCTCTCTGAGCGAAGCGAACGTGCCAAAGTATAACGCGGAAGTGGATGCTCTGCTATATACCGGCCGCCGCTTCGTTCACTCGCTTCAGGTCAATGGCGTCCATTTTCTTCTCCTATCTGTTTTCTTTTTTTTTTTTTTTATTTTCTATTTTTTTTTTTTTTTTTTAATTTTCGTTCCTCTCTCTCTATGCTGTAAGCCTAGGCAGAGCAACAGAAGCAGCCGGCAGCTTGTTGCGTGCATCAGGGGGTACTCCTTCTTTTCTTTTTGTTTCTTTCAGTCGGTTACGTTCGTTCGTTCCCCTTGTGGCTAGCCCAGGACTTTGCGTTTGTTTTCTGTAGGTCACAGTCGTGACGCAATTTTGCTCCCTGCCTTCTGCCTTTGTGCTGTTTTTTTTTTTTTTTGTTTTCTTTCTTATTTCTTATTAGTTAGTTTTTTTTTTTTTTTCTTTCTTTCCCCATAACTATTACCCCGTTTCTTTTTTCTTATATATATATATATATATATATATGTAGTTTTTTTTTTTATTCTTATGTTTCGGTGTCGACCGCAATGCTCTTTTCTCTTGGAAGCGCACGACGAAGAAAACCCATGGCCACCCGGAGAGTCTTCAAAGCCACATGCGCACAATTTTCGATTCGATAATGCAGGGAGAAAAGAACAAACAAAACATGAAATGGAATGAAAAAAAAAAAAAAATGTCACATACGTGTACACATGTAATGCTGTGTTGTTCTATCGTAGTGTTTACAGTACGCTATACATGAAATGTATATATAAATAAAAGGAAAACAAAACAAAACAAGGTAACATTTGCGCGCGTTATATAAAAAAAAAAAAAAAACCCACCGTCATTGGCACAAAAAGAAAAGGAAGCAAACACCAGGCGTCCATTTATATTCTACATAGTGACATCGAGGTCAGATGACGCAACTCTACACGAATTAGCGGCCAAACGTGCACGGCGCCAAAGTCATCTCGTGAGCAGGGGGGGGGGGGGGGGGAGGGAGGGAGCTGAATGTAAATATATTTTTTAAAACACCGCGTTAATAGAGGACCATAATTTTATTCACAAACCAAATGGAACCATTTGAAAGTAATAAAAACAAAACAAAAAAAAAGCGAAGGGGTAGGTGGGGGGGGGGGGGGGGGGGAGGGATAGGACCCCACATCGGCTTGTGTCACGAAAGTTTTCGCAATATCGGCGCACGTATGTGTGCCAGTAGGTTGTCCTCGGGTACTTGTGTATAATCCACACATCAATTACGTTTTTCGTTGCTGGTCTGTTTGGTATGCCCACCGTGGCGTGCCATTGCGCCGTATAACCCCTTTCCTGGTGTTCCAGGTAAAACTATCTGCCTTTTCGGTCTCCCCCATTGCCAATGAGTCACGTTTGCTCCGTCTACCTCTTTCGACAGACCAAAGCGCCCGCACATTGGCAATGTCGCAATCGAAAGAAAGTCTTGAGATGGCCCAGTCAGTGGGTGAAGTTGGTTCATGGTTTTTTTTGTTTTTTTTTCAACGAAGAATGCGACCATTTTTTAGAAGAAGGCAAGATGAAGAGCAAGTTTATCGGTTTAGCCTCATTTCTATTTTTTTTTTTTTTTTTTTTTTTTTTATCTGGAAGTCCATAATTGTGAAATGCACGTGACGTCGAATGACGTAGGCCACTCATTCCGCACTGTGGGGTTCTTTATTTTATTTTTATTTTTTTTTTCGTTGACTATTATTATTATTAATTTTGTTTTTATTATACGTTCTGCACGTCTATATAAATGAGGAAAGAGCGAGTGACACTTTCTCTTGGAAAGGGTCGAAGACCTCCGCATTGAGGGTGGGGGGGGTCGCCATCCGAGGCGGATACAAATCGTCCGTGTTCTTCTCAGCGAGGGGTTCTCCCTTTTTTCTTTTTCTTTTTTTTTTTTTTTTTCTTATCCAAGACGTAATAAACTACATAAGTTTAAAGATAAGAAAGTTGAACATTTTTTCTTTCTTTCTCCTTTTCGCCAAGAATTCTTTAATAGACAGGGGTTTTGTGTGTGTGTGTGTGTGTCTTTCCTGCATGATACGGACGATGATGCCGTCAGTTCAAAGAGACACAAACCAGTGCGTAACGATCGCTCAAATGAAACAAAATGACTTCCGAGTAGACGTTTTGATTGATGATCCACTTGCCCGTGGGTTATTTTATATTTCTATTTTTAAAAGGAAGCATCTAGTTGAGGTTGACCTGAACGAGTGGTGGAATTAGGGGTGAAATTAGAATAAAAAGAAAGACGCCCAGGAGATGAATGATAATAACGACGGCCAGCGGTTACAGGGTGAACTCCCCACCGGTTCTAACTTGGTCAAGTCTTATACGACAGTATTATTTCTTTTTTTTTTTTTTATTTTATTTTATCCCCTTGCTCTTATCTTGTTTTTTTTTTCTTCTTTTTCTTCTTCTTCTCCTTTTATAGATGTCGAAGAAGAAGAGCGAGAAGGGCGGAGAGAAACGATACAATAAGAAAGAAAAAAAAAAGTACGATCGCATATGTCTAGTGAAGAAGAGGCAGCCAGGAAGAAGAAAGAAAAAAAAAGAAAGAGAAAAAAAAAAAAAAAAAAAGGAAAAGGTAAAAATTGTGGCAATGACCGACTGTGACCCCCACGTGCGAACGCCTCCAGCGAACTAGGACGTACCTTCGTTTTTTTTTTTTTTTTTTTTTTTTTTGTTTTCTTACGTATTCCATTTCTTCTTCGTTTCTCGTGCGTGTGTATTCTTCTTTTAACTTTTGTCCTTTTACCATCTTTTTTTTTTTTTCTTTATTCAATTTCGTTTTTTTTTTTTGTTTCAAAAATATTCTTGGCGTCTTCTTGTTATTCAGTCAGCGCTTTATATTGACCGGTTGTAAAATGGCCGGCTTTTGCGAGTCAGCAGTTTTGACTTGAAAGAAAATGAAGATTTATGCAAACAAATGCAACTCAGTCACGTGTCAAATGATATTCTCTATTTCTCGTGGAAAAAAAAAATGCAAAGACTACTTCGTTCCACTCTTTTCCTGATTCTCCACGACCCCGGAAATGAATTTGACCCTTTACCGTGTATGTGTGTGTGTGCATATAGTAGGCCTACACACTAGTATGACTATATAGACACATGAATTTTTTTTTATTTTAACACTATGCGAATCGAAGATGCGCAGGTTCGTTCGTCCTTTGAAGTTTGAAAAGAAAGCATATAGCCCTTTGTTGAACTCTTGATTGTCTTCTTCTTGTGTGTCTCTTTCACCGCCCGTAGTGTCTACATCTCCCCGCGAAATGCCACAGAGTGTCGAACGTCCCGCTGCTCTTATTTCCTTTTCACTCGTTTTTTTTTTTTTTTTCGATATACACCCAATACTTTTCGTAGGCCAATTGCACACGTACATCCTTCCTATGTATGTAGAGTACATATACATAAATATGTTCTATTCCCCAAAATGAAAGTGTCGTTTCTCTTTTTGTTCCAGGTGCCCATGGGATCGACGGAAGATCGCTTGGTCTCTTTATACAAAAGACAGCACTGTTTGAAATTCCCTTTTTTTTTTTTTTGAAGAAGAAGAAATTCTTGTTGAGGCAGAGGGGAAAGAAAAAAGGTCGAAACCTTTTATGCGTGTATACATATATATATATCTCGTGTGAATTGTGGAAAGGTATATAGCGAGAAAGCCAAGAGAAAATGCTTCAATGTTCGAGTCGAGGAAATGAAAGTGAAATGGAGACAATCACTTGGGTTCGCCTCTTCTTCGTCCCTCTCTTTCTTTCTTTCTTTTTTCTTTTTTTTTTTTTTTGTATTGAATTCTTTCTCGGATTTCACCTTGCCCTCTCCTCCATTGCAACTCCACGCTAGTAACGGTGCCTCAAGACTAAAAAGCGAGCAGCGTATGTCTACGTACGTGGAAATGAAAAGAAGAAAAAAAAAAAAAAGTGTCATCAAAATGCAGTCAGAATGACTCTCCCCTAATCCGCCCCCTCTATCTTCGCCTCCCCCCTATTTTTTTTTTTTTTTTATATATCTATTTCTATTTCTTAAGTCGGGTACACCTACACGTACATATTTATAGAGAGTGAAATAGGGTAGCTCTCTCTATATTTCTTTTTTTTTTTTTTGTTTTAGATTTAAAAAATTGCTATTGTACCCTCATGCGTGTTATTGTTCTCATGTCTTTCTCCTTTGTTTTTTTGTTTTTTTTCTTTTCTTTTCTTTTATAGCCGTTTGCTCCTGTCTGTGTGTTCCGTCTAGTTTTCACTTTCTCGGTGTCCAGCAGTTCAAACCATTTTTCTCAGGCTGGATTTAATTTGGGAGGGGGGGGGAGTTGTTGATACCGAAAGAAAAGTAAAACGAATTAATGGCTTAACGAAAAAAAAAAAAAAGAAAGGACAAATGAAAAACATTTTTTATTTTTTCTGCTCCATTTTGTTCGAAGAAGAGATCCCTCGTCTTTAGGAAGGATCAAATTGGAATACAAATTAAACGTGTTTTCAATTCAAATGGGAAATGCTATAGGATAGCTATCAATGCAAAAAAAAAAAAAAAAAAAACATTTTTAAAATAGCCAAAATGCTAACAAAAGGAGAAAGAAAAAAAAAATGGAATAAGGAAGGAAGAAAAGAGAAAGAAAAAATGAGAAAAAAAATATATAAAACGTGGAGAAAATACCTGACATTGTTATCCCGGAGTCCTCCCTGCTTTTCCCCGTGCTGCACACACACACACACACACAGGCACACCATGCAGCAGCAGCAGCAGCAGCAAATACATCGGTTACATATACACCTACCTATATGTTGAAGTATTTCAGAGCCCCAGAGGTGAATGACCGACACAACGAGTCCCTTTTTTTTTTTTTTTTTTTTTTTCGTTTTCCTTTTTTTTTTTTTTTTTTTTTTCTTCCACGGTCTTGTTCTTCTTTTATTTTCCTCAACTTCCCCCCTCTCTTTCAGTCCCTGTTTCCCTCAACTGCCTCCCCCAAAATAAAAAATCCATATCTTTACATTTATTAGATTTATATCGTATACACGTCTACACACACACACACACACACACACACACATAACACAGCGTAACGTGATACAATTGGATTGGCTTGCATTTAAGTTCTATTCCTTTATACTACACTTCATTTATTTTTTCCAAATTATTTATGAAATCAGATAGCTCCCCAACATTACTTCATAATTGGCATCTACAATTCCAATTGGTTTCGTCTTATTTATTTATTTTTTTTTTCTTCGACTGACCTCCGTCCCCTCGGTAATCACACCTGCTGTGTTGAGACAAAAAAAAAAAACAAAAAAAACATTGGGCGATTGACCTCTCGTTCTGAAGCTTCTCACCGTTACCCCTCTTACATTCGTGTGCCCCCCCCCCCTCTCATTTCATCTCTCGTTCAAGTCTAAGCAAGTCATTTTTAGTTACCTCTTCGTCTGGGTCTATAAGGTGAAGTTTGTGGGGGATTTTAGGAAAGAAATTGGCGGGATGAACGTATGAACATGCCCCCCCCCCCCGTTCTCTACTCAAAAGCCAAACACGCCCATAACAAGCAAATGGGTATCCCATCCTGTTTTGTTTTCCGTCTTTCTTGTTTCTTCTGGCGTCACCCATACAATGTTTTTGGGCAACTAAATGATTATTATTTGTCATTTGTTGGAGGGGTTTGCGGCAGATGGAGGCTGGCCAGTTCGACGGCAAAAAAAAAACAAAAAAAAAAGCAATTTCGTCAAGAGCGCGTCGGTGTGGTTGTCGTGATGAAGGAAAAAGGAAACAAAAATATAAAAGAAGAAGAAGAAGAAAAAAAGAAAGAAAATGGATCGACTGATTGACCAGGGCGCGGAAATGTAGACAAAAAACGACAGCCGCGTCCCTCGAGTTCATTCAACCCCACGCCCGTTAACTGTAGAGAACAATAAGGTAGTCCCCTCTTTTTTTTTTTTTTTTTCTTTTTGAAATGATTAGCTGTACCTTAAAGAAGGTGGGCATACGTATTTCGTTATAGTTTGAAGCAGTAACTTGAATTTCACGTGCGATATAGTCTTGGGCTTTCCATGATTGTATATTCACGTTTATGATTAGCAGGGATATGTGTATGAAGTCGGTCCATTTTTTTTTTTTTTTTTTTTTTTTTTTTTCGTTGTTGTTGTTACATTCTGTTTCATTCACCCTGTCGGATGAACGCATGCAAAACTAATGACCACAATGGAAGAATAAGTCAACAGCAGAGAAGCGGATGCATGCAGCAGGAAAAAGTAAGAGAGAGAGAGAGAGAAAAAAAAAAAAAAAATGTGATGTATAAAATAGAGAATCCCCCATTCAGATCGGATCGGATCTGCTGGTCCGTGTGTATTTTACATGCCCTGTGCGCGTGTGTACCAACATTGTCGAGCGGCCCAGGGTGAATGACCGACCCAGAACTTGACGCTTTTTAAATTTATTTATTTATTCTAGTTTATTTGGTTTTCTTTTTTTTTTTTTTTCTTTTCTTTTCTTTTTCTTTTATTATGTATTTCACCAGTTCCGTCCAATGACGTTTGAACGAAATTTCACGACTTTTGGCAGACCTTTCCATTCTGTTTCTTTCGCAACGCAAGTTCCCTTTCTCAATTCGTAAAAATTAAGGTCATTTTTGTTCAGCTAAATAAAGTATTGAAGAAAGGCTTCCATCAATAAAACGTAAATGCGTAAAGAATTATAAGGAAAATGGCCCTTGCTAATTGCGCCCGTGACTATGGTCGAACTTATTTCTAGGCTACGGATGTCTCGTTTGATTTATTCCGTCTTTTAAAAACATGACTTATAGCCTTTTGTTTATCTCAAAAATGTAGACACCGTACGGGTAAAAGACACGCACACATAAAAATATACCCTTTTTGTGAGGTAGGTTGGTCTAACTGGTTATAAACAAATAAATAAACCGATAGTACACGATGCTTGGGATACGAAAAAAAAAAGAAAAATTTAATTTGTACGGAAAAACTTTAGCAAAGCAATGAAAAGAAAAAGAAAGCGTGCCGTCGCATTAGGTTCGCGGATGGTACGAATAAATTCTTTGGTGTTGTTGGCTCTCATCGTAAAAGAAGAAAACAGCACGAAAATTTTACTATAGGCTATATATATATATAGTTTTTTTTTTTCGACTGTAATCAAAATTTAAAAAAAATAGAGGAGAGACTATATAGATAGTTTGGCGACTGAGGTACAAATAGGCAATTCGTTTTCAGCGAGGCGAATTTTTTATGACAAGTCGCACTTTAATTGAACCGAATGCGTTTTAAGTTTGTGGCCAGAAGAGGCTTTACCTGTCGGAATCGATTCCATGTTGTTTATTTTTATTTCTATTTCCGGGTTTTTTAGGCAGAGAGTGGCGTGGAGAAAAATGCTGCCAGGTGAAATCACGGGAATTCGGGATTTACTTTCAAGATTGGAAGATGATGTCGTGTATTCCTTAGCCGACACTGCTACGAAAAAAGCACTAGCTTTCACTTCAGTCAATGGTAGCTTTTTACGATTTACCCAAATTCATAATTCTTGCAGTGCCAAAGTCAATAACATTCTGTGTTTTGTTATTGACCGATTTATAGATGCCATAGACGCAATACTTTTGCATTCTGAATCTGCCAGTTGGCTTCTGAATCGAAAAAAAATGACCAGGGCCATCCTGTTTGAATATTTAAATTCAAGGAGAGTTCCCATCAGCGGACAAGCTGAGAAATCTACTATTGTCTCAAGAATTTTAGAGCTATGGGCCACAGGAAAATCTGAAGAAAGTTCAGTTGGTGTAACATCAACAACTTCTCTGGAAAACATTCAAGATTCTCTACCAACAGCACCAGAAATGGGTCTGAAATTTACCCAGTGGTTTTACGAAATACTTTTAGCAGTTCACAAGCAATCACCCACAGTATCAAAGCTTTCTGAACAGTTCTGGAAGGATGTAAGACTTAAAATCACCTTCAATTCCCCTGATGTAACCAACAACCAGGAAGCTGTAGGCTCAGACGAGGTAGGATTGTAATGGTTCCTTGCCTACATTTTGTTCCATTATTATAGTAATTGCCTTATTCTGTTCTTGAATTATTATCAACATTTTTTTTTTTTTCAATAATAGGCTTCACATTTACTACAAATACTGTTGTGTCACCATGGGTTTCTTCTTAACCCAAACCTTAGTCCAAACGGGGTTAAAGAAAGAAAAGATCCACATGGAATGGTTATAATTGGTGTTTGTGGAACAGCACACCAATATGAAAATTGCAGTGGGATTTTTGAACAAGTTTTTGGGCTTTTGCAAGATCCTCAAGTCGACTTCCATTGGCGAATAAAATGGTCAGAACTGAGGATTACCCAAGCTGCTGTTAATCGTTTGCCGTGTGTCAGCGATTTGCCTGAACTACAAGCCATTTGCGATGATTCCATGAGATGATAAAAGCATTTTGTTTGCCCTGTATATTCCATTAAATGAAAGCTTTGCCTCTTACCTCTGTACAACTAAATCGAAAGCCGTTCTCTCCCATATGATTAATAGTAATGTGTTCTCCTAAAAATGAATGTTTCTCTTAATTCTGCGTTTTAAATGGAAAATTGCAACCACAGACCCAAAGTGCCTACACGATGCTGACGCTGCCAAGCGAATCGCCAACTGCAATTGCGGAAGTAAATTACAGAAATAAGTTGTTGATAGTGCTTTACGACACGTAGAGTGAAAATGGCTGTAGAATAATCTAAAAGAATGCCTTTTGTCTCACTTCCGCCTACAGGAAAAATCAGTTGCGATATGGGATGCCATGTTAGCGCACTGCAACATGCAGAGGTACAACTAGAAAGACCTGTCCTGTACAATCAAAAAATAATTAATCCAGAAATTTAAATCAACTGCTTTCAATGTGAGATCGTCGTCATGAACGTTTGGGATGCACGCTCAAGTACTACGCGCTATGTTATTAAGACATGTATTCCTATTCAGAATTGAGTACCACATTGAAGCGGTTGATGAGGTTCCTTTTCTGAATTGATACCGGTTGAAACATTTGAAATCCGATAGAGGGTATTTATTTAATTCATTGTATCCCCCAGTTTTTGAAGTTGTAGGCTTGGAGCAAACTGTAATCTTTTCCTAAACCGCGGGTAGCACATGGCCACTCTTTCAGTGGGGAGGTACGTACTTGGCCCATAAGCGTTGGTCTTCTTGTGGACGCACGACACCGGATCTGGTGGGTAACGGTTCTTCAGATTTTGTGCCCTTTACCTACCCGGGTTTCACGTAGACAATGAAATGCTAGCCTAGCCCAAATTGGGCTAGATGACCGAGACCACGTTGGCCTAGTCTTGAACCCAATTGGCGGCAATCGGATAAACACTTTCTTAAAATTACATACATTTAAATATGAAAGTTAAATTTTTTTTTTTTCACCTACTTTCATCACTTGAGTAGTCATTAGTTTTAAAATGTTGGGGTATAGCAATGTTGGTTGCCAATTCTAGTATGGTTTCTTTACTCTTTGTTTCCAAAAAAGGGTAATACAATTTGCCAGTTAATCATATAAAAAACGTGAATTGTTATTTTCTTTATTTTTCTTCTTGTCTTTCAAAGGTCACAAAGTGTCACACGAAATTTGAACAATAACCAAGTTTGTAGGTAGAAATCGGGGTTTAGGTCAGGGTAAACGGGGAAGAAAGCGGTGTGACCGGTTCTCGGAACCGGATATTGGAACTGTCTAGGATCTCGGTTCATCATTTATCTTGACACAGTTTAGATTTGCTTACCCATAGGCAAAAAAAAAACGGAAGATCTGTGAACTGGAAAAAGCGCACTGAAAGCCAAAATGGCCCAACAAATCGTCGAAAAAGCTACGCGGGGTTAATCCCTAGGCAAACCCTTTCTAGGACTCGGTCCCGATCAGCTTCACCCCGTGCACCGCATGATCCCACGCGGAAATAAGCTCACTAGGCCAAAAATCAATGCGGGTTTATTTTTAGCGTCCGGTGCAACGGGGCTGAGACGATGTATCCAAGTGAAATTGCGTATACATAAAGCTAGAGACGTATATGCGTGTATACGTTAATGTTGCTCACATGGTACCTTTCACTGACACAACTTAGAAATTTCGTACTTTATAGTCCAATTCCTAAATCTTAAACTACAATAAATGTTTTTCCGGTTTATGTAACTGCTGAAACATGAATGTGTAATGAAATAGCACCAAAGAATTCCAGAGAACGGCAAAGACCAGTAAATATCAGGCTAAATGTCTTACGGAAAAATGTGATCGGGATTTTTGGCTTTTTTTGGCACGACCCTGATTGAGCTAGAAAAACGGTGCAAGATGCACCGAAAAACACGCACCGCAAAATCAAAACAACCCACAAAAATTAAGTCGATCACCGACCCAAACAACGCGGGGCCGAGCGGTAGCCCTACCCACCCACTTGTTGCACATCGTTTCTACGAAAATATTAATCATAGTGCAGCCAATAAACATTACAATAGTTTTGTGTCAATTTTTTGAAAATGGAGGATACCCTGGGATACTCCAATAAATCGAAGGAAAAATTTTTTTAAAGGAGAATCGACATTGCCTGTCGTTTCTTGGGCTGGTATGAATCATTTAACTTTCAGAATGTTGGTAACTCAATAGTATATAAAAATATGCTGTTAATGACTAATAAAAAAATTTTGGATTGTAGCTTATTGGCCCAGAAGACGTCATACCAGCTACTGTCAAACATACGAGAAAATTCATCACTGAGAAGCACAACATAAAAGATTTTGTAGTTCATTAGTTAACTTCAGTTAACAAATGGATATCTTACAGGATAAAAAAAAAAGTGTGAAATTTGGATTTGACCTTGTTTGTACATCAGCCTTACGTAGAACCAGATTGCAGATTCTTTTACATGGCTATGAATATCACAATTTAAGGGGTGTTGACTTTCTTTCATCTTTGTGATTCTTCTAATTGATTCGACATGTGCCTTAATAATTTTTATTTAAACATAGATTTTCAGTTACATATGGAACAAAAGCGAAGCCTACAAGTAAAGAATTTTGTCAGTAGCAAATCTCTACATTAATACCTTGCAACTTTCGAATTCCTAATGAGCTACTACTAAAATAGTTCACTTTTCCATCATATGTGCTATTTAACACATTAATATTGGATTTGTTGCAAAGGTTTGTTGTCGCATGAACCCACGATTTATCCTTAATTTTTTAAAAGCCGTGCCACAGTTTCCAAAGATGTGTCGAACCTGTTTTGATTTTAAAATGCGATTCAGACTTCCACTAAAACTTGCTAGTCCACCATAAAATATTGTATCTGTAGGGAAGAGAAGGTGACCAATAATAACAGAAAGATTATATTCAACTAATTCGTGTAAACGTATTTCCGAAAATTTAGAAACACGGCAGAAAAATTAATAGAAAAAACTTAATATTCACAGGAAAAAAAAACATCGAACGCCGCGATTACACCTTGGTATATACTGTAGATGTAACTCAGACTACATAGATCTAATTCACTTGTCCGCTATCCGACGCTAAATTCCGAAAAATTTCCGTACAATGGGCTTTGTAAAATTTGCTGTATTATGCTACTACGGTGTCACAAATCTCACAGTAGTAAAACAATGTTCTTATTGATTACATTTTTGGTATCTAATTTTAAGCGGTAGATTTATTGTAATGTATTGAAATGATCCATTCAAAATTTATGCGAAATTCTTTTCTTTTGTGTTAATCACTTTGAAATCTACCGCCATTAATACCGTAAAAAATTGGTTGTCTTCTCTGAAAACGTAACATTTCAGTAACTTAAAATATTTGTTAAATTAACTAAAACGTAAGATGAATTTTTATTTTAGCACTTGCAAAACAAATCTCGTGTATTGATTTTGTTGAACTTACTGCATACGTCTATTTACACGTAAAAAGATATGTACAGCCTACCCCTAAAGCTATCCAACTTAGCTAAAGTGCATTGATTAGAAATATTCTATTGATTTCATTGCTTGATTTATTTGTATTTGCTACATTGTATCTTTCATCTATAAAATAATTAATTTTTTTATATTTAGCGTGCGGCTTCACGACAAATATATAACTTTTTCATATTTCTTCGATTTTGGATTTCCTATGCTGTACCCGAAAATAGTGAGAAAAATGGGTCATTTTCAAGCAAAGAAAGTTAACATAAATGGATGCCAGATGGTGTGGGTACAGTTACAACTAGCGCCACCCAGGAGCGAGGGATAGCCAGCCATTTTTCCTTCATCTTGTAGGACATTATTAGGGCTTTTGTTTGGAAACGAAAATCTTTTTCAGCGTAAATTCTTTTTACTGTTACAACCTAACCGAGTGCCCGCTTCAAAATTTGAAACGCAACACTTATGGATTCTTAAGTAAAAGCAGAGTTGACTGTTGCAATATCCGTAAAACGTGTTTTACTGCCATTATCCGAAATGGCTTGTCTCAACAACCTTAAATTGGAGATACGGACCCTAGAATCGGTTTTCACTAAAACCCACGAACGATTTCAAGTCGTCTCTGCTAGTGTCGACGAATTAACGTGCAGGTTTATAGGAAAATATGGAAAGAAATCTGATATCCATGCCAATATTACAGTAAGCATATCCTAATTCTAACCTAGTATTAGAAACACATCATAGTTTCTTCACACACAAGTTGTTATTTGTCTTGGAAGAAAGATTTTTATTTTTCCTACTAACTTTTTAGGAAACATACCCATCTACTCCTCCAGTTTGGTTTGCAGATGTTGAAGATCCTCTGATAACTAATGCTGTTCAAATACTAAGCAACACATCTGGCAGTGAAAATCATGTAAAGATTTCCTTGTTCAACTTTAAAATCCTCTAGCATAATTAATTGGACTCATTTGAATTCAAATTTTTATGTAGATTTTAGAACAAGTTAGAATTTTGGTTCAAGAATTGTGTAGGCTTCATGACCTTCCTGAGCCACCTGATCTTGAATTGCTGACCTTGGCTCATGCGGTCCCATTCTTTCACAATAATACTACCTCCCCATCTACAATGCGAGCATTATCATCATCCTCAAGCAATGATGGTAAAATAAAATGAAAATAGGTTTGGTATTCCGGTTAACGGTAGCATGATAATTTCCTAGGTGGAGGTTATGCTTCAAGCTCAGGCAGGGGATCTTCTGGTTCTGGGTCAGCGTGTTCATCATCTCCTGCCAGAGAAGAAGAAGTTGACAATGTGCAACAAAATGCTGAAGATGAGGATGAAGAAGAAGAGGAAATGGAGGAAAATGATGAAGATGAAGATTTGCACATGGAATTGGAGGAAGATGAAGGGACTAGTAATGCAGCTGGTAAATAGCTATTATTCTTAATTTCCCGTGATTGTTATGGTTCATTTTGCATGGCGTTTCTAGGTAAAAAGAAAGATGAGGATATGGATTCGCAACATTTCGCCACATTAGAACGATTGCGTCAAACTCAGAGGCAAGACTATCTTCGAGGTGCCGTATCAGGTTCTGTACAGGCCACTGACCGCCTAATGAAAGAACTGAGAGACATATATCGTTCGGATAGCTCCAAGAAAGGCAAATGAGGAATAAGCATGAACCATTATTTGTTTATAACGAAAGTTTTCTCTAGTAGGAGTATATAGTGTCGAGTTAGTGAACGACAGTCTCTATGAATGGAATGTACGATTGCTTTCTGTGGATCCAGATTCGCCTCTACACAGTGATTTACAGTTGCTTAAAGACAAAGACGGAAGAGACCACATCTTATTAAATTTACTCTTCAAGGCAAGTCGGTATCCTACGTAAGACGCACTTTGCAAAGCTTTTTCGAGATTTGCTTCGAATCGAGTTAAAAATACCTCGAAGCCTGGAATTTCTGCAAATTTTCAGTTCAAGAAACTGAACATGAATTACCAGACTAAATAGCATTAATTAAATGTCCCTGTTTCCCTGTAGGAATCGTTTCCCTTCGAACCGCCCTTTGTTCGTGTGGTGCACCCTGTTATCCAAGGGGGTTACGTCCTTGTGGGTGGCGCCATATGCATGGAGTTGCTGACTCGTCAGGGCTGGAGCTCAGCCTACACTATGGAAGCCTTGATTTTGCAGATTGCGGCTACCCTGGTTAAAGGCAAGGCTCGCATTCAGTTCAGCGCTACTAAAGGCCAGTACAGCCTGGCCCGCGCTCAGCAGTCCTTTAAATCACTGGTCCAAATCCACGAAAAGAACGGATGGTTTACACCACCGAAAGAAGACGGATAATTTAACTGACTCGTTGATCCATTCTCTTCATCTCCTTGTTCGGCTCCATTTTCTTTCTTTCATTTGCGACAACATTTTTTCATTTGGGGTCTAGAAAAGGAGGTGACGTTTTGTACAGCGTCGAATTTTGATGAGTGGATCATCATGATGCATTTTCCCTTTTTCACCCAACTGTATGTGTGTGATTGCGTGCGAGTATGTATGTGTGTGTAAAGACGCCATTCCTTCCATATTTAGCTTAGGAATTTTGAATCATTCGCTCGGCGTATTTTGTATAAAAAAAAAGAAGAAAAAAAGGGAGTCTAGAACACTTGAACCGATGAAATCGATTACGGGTTGGAGTTTAAAGGTAACGAGCTTTTTGTTTTCCTCCTTCCCCTCCCGTTTTTCTTCGTTGGGGAAAACCCCCTGTTTCTAATATGAATCATTTCCATTTGCCCACCTTTAATTTGCTTGCTCTACCATTTCCGACCATGGCCTTGATCTGGGTAGTTCGGGAATTCGCCTATATCTTTGTTGAATCTGTATTATGCGAACTTGAGCGACGAACACTAGGATCAGTTTGGCCAATTCCTCAGCCATTTGGGTGAGGTGCGGACTGGGGTGGGTGAAAATTGGTTTGAAAAGCCTTAACTGCGAGCGCTGGCTGAGTGACGTGCGTCGATCAGTGATGGGAACAACTGGCATATTTCCTGTTTTTTTTTCTTTTTTTTTCTTAGTTATATACATATTTTTTTTTTCCTGTTTTTTTTCTCCTCTTCGTATTGACATTCAGTAATCCATCTCTCAAATTTCGGCGACGGATTGACTGCGTTATTCAGTTTAGTTTAGTTTGCCGATTTCTGTTTACCCTCTTCTTTTTCAGCTGATTTATATCCGGCATTTCCCTTACCTTTCAAATTTCATTTCTCGTAATAGCTGAGCGCGTGTGCCGTTTCTGATCGATATTTTCTCTTGTCTTCACGTGTGTGTTCGTGCTTTTTCATCGATGAAAAATATTCGGAATAAACGCAGCACTTGGAAACGGACCCATGCAGACATAACTGAACATTCAAAATTTCGGGTTGCGATTAGCGATCGTCCCTGATTGGCCGTAACTGGGGTCACTGGCCTCCGAAAAAAAAAAAACAATCTGGGACGATAGGAGGGACTCTTTCTGCAGCTCAGCGGATGGGACTTATTTCCTGGATCTTCGGGAGAGCGCGGAGAAATTTTTAAAGATGGCGCGTTAAATGTCGCAAATTGAAATTTAACATATGGCGATGAATCGACTACTGATTGTTCAGCGAGACGATCAGTTATGCTCAGATAAACAATCAACTGTTTTTAATCGCACCGCAGTTGAATCCCGACTGAGTTTTGGGGTAAAAACCCACACGTGCCGCACTGTAAAATGGGTATTTTTCACATTTTTGACCGTCTCGCTTTAATGATACGTTCGTATAGTCGGGATTCAAGAACGGAAAAATCATAATTCGTTCTAGAACTATTACCAAAGCTATCCACGTGTGCACCGTGTTTCGTACGTTTCTGGGGATAAAGGACTTTCATGTTAAGTTATCCTAAGTTACCGATGTAAGATGTATGGCCCCAGTCGCGAATGGACACCTCAATCACGTTAACATTAGTTTTTCTTAGAATTATTTCATCCGAGAGCAATGCTATTGCTGGTCACACGTTGAAACAAGATGGGATGCACAACAGACGGAGAACAAAATCGTCTAGTATATAAAGGGGGGTTGCCTACTGGTAACCATCATTCTTGCTTGCCGCATATTCGCAGAGATACGTACTAGTTCGCACAGGTCACTACTATCAACATGAAAAATTTGGTAAATAAAAGTTCTGTTTAATTCCAATAGTTTTAAAAAGATTGTTTGCGTCTTCTCTAATACCAGCCGTATAACCAAGTTGCTTCTATTTTGCGAATTGATTCGGCTGTAGGCTATTTTCAACCTTTCCGTTTTGTTGGCATACTACGCGTATGCTAAACCACCAAACGACTGGCCCAAATACATCTCATCCCTATCCAGTCCGTATTATCATTTCAACCACCAAGTAATGCCTACTCAACCACAGGCGTTCAATCCGTATCAGAATTCAGACCAGTACATGCTGCATCGCGATGCCGTGGTGTCCACTCTGCTGCGAGACCTCAAAGGTAGTATCGACATTTAATTGGCAAATACGAAATAACAGAATAAAGGTCAAATTGTCTGGCAGAAACCAAAGACATCGTCGAAAGTTTAAAGAAAGAGATGACCAATATGAAAATGAGTTGACTGAAGTGAAAAAATGGGCTGGAATAGACGGCGAAGCGGAAAGATTGAGGAACGCGTTGAACGGTAACAATAGCAACGCTAATCGTTCTAACGGATAATAAGGTGATAACAAGCCAATGGGGCAAAACATTTGACAGATATTCATTGATTTTTTTTTTGGCGGAAATTTTTAGAAATTCTGCAAAATGTGACTGAATTCGAAACCAATTACGACCATAACCAAACTACTATCCTCGCAGCTGAATATGAAAATGTTACCACAGACTACAATGACAAAGTAAGTAGCCTTTTGTGCTGACCGTTGAAGATGTTTTTCATCTCGTTTTTTTATTTTAAGGCAATTCCAACAGCTAGATGTGGCGATTGTCTATTGTTGGCAGGAATTATCGGTTTCCTTGGCAAAGACTTAGCTGAAACAAGGTTACAGCTAAATAGCTTGGCCACACAGTTTGCGGGTAATATATCTGAAAAAAAAAATGCAAGACAAGCAGTTAATAAAATTTTTTACCGACAAATTACACCACTATTCCATTTGAGATGATCAGGTTCAATGAGGGAAACGCCATGGACAGCACAACAGGGATTTTCACTGCACCTACTTTGGGAACGTATTTCTTCGCTTTTTCGGGCCTTAACAGCGCCAGTAAAAGCGCACGAGTCCAGTTCCAGGTAAAGACCGCAACAGACAATTGGCTCACCATTGGAAGAGCTTGTGGCGCTGTAAGCGATGCTCAGACATATGCCCTCGAAACAATTGTACAACTTAGTAAAGGCGACCAAATTAGACTTTTTTTTAAAGACGGGAGAAATTGAGGACTTCGGTGAGCATAATACCAATTATGTTGGCTTACTACTTCACGAAAAATTAGTTTAAAACCATTTTGACATTTACACATTGGACTCGAAATTACAATATTATAAAAATAGTTTGATTATGTATTACATTCCAATAGATATTGTACTTGAGCTGAAATTAATTAACATACTTGTATGAAAATGAATTTCGACCACAAATTTTTCCAAGAACTTATTTAATAATAGTATTTTGCATTGTTTCAAAGATTCACTGTCAGTATCGTTTACGTTATTCAATACAACGTACAACGCAATAACTTTTCCGTTTTTTACAAAAATGTTATCATACATTATGGAAAGTATATGTGGCCAAAATAGTCGCCGATGGGCGATCATTTTTTGCCGTATTTGCCGAAATGGGTAGGCTGTGTCGGTTTTGGTGTGCAAACCAGGTATGGCTATATTGAAAAATGGCGGCTTGAATGGCGCCAAATTTTAGAAAAGTGCAATGAGCCAGTGGGAAGAGTTGCAATGACAAAGCTTCGTTTCCTACCTTAATTACTTCCCAATGCCATCTTCTGGCGGAAATTGAAAGCGTCTGGCCTTTAGTTTTGTGGAAAATCTATGGGTAATCGGGTAAAAAAAAATCCTTGCTAATTGGGTATGGAACCGATTTTGATATTTTGTTACCACGTGAAACCCAGGTAGTTAATGGGTACAAAGTCTCAAGAACCGTTACGCACCACTGGATCCATTTACTTTTTGTGCCGAGAAGACCTACCTATTCGATGCGGGGCCGGTTCCCGCTGGTCACGGATGATGGATTTTAGTTCCAACCCATCTGATCAACTCCGCAACGTCGGATCTCACGCGTTCAGGATTTTCCGTTCGCGTTTGAGTTTTCTTGGCGGGTGATACAGTTAACTATCCTTATATTATGGCACGTATTTTATTTATTGAACCGTTTTTTGCTGGTTCACATAAGCAATTACTGGATACCTTAATAAGTGGTTTGTTTGTCAAGCCTGTAACTGCAGTTACATTCCATTTAAAAAGTACCTCTTTTGTATCTTAGGCATAGACTTCGAGGAATTCGGTTATGAATTGCTCACTCTTCCTGTAATTTGTTAGAATCAAAACAGTTCAGGAATACATTTTACTTAAAAAAATTTTATGTTTAGGGCAAAAAATGGCATTGGAGGGCCAGAACAAGTGCACTTTACTTTGCTGAAGTAATTCCTAGAAAACATGTTTATGAGTAATTTTACAGTAAATGCTATATTTCTAAACAATGTTACCTTACTTATGTATTGTATACTCTAACCATTCATAGAGTGTTATTTGCTAGCTCAGTTTTAAACATGGCAGAGTTGATTGCTCTTAGGCCAGATCTGATGCCATGCAGAAAAATTCTTTACTTCCACGAGAATCAGTTGATTTATCCAGTAAGAAAACAACAAGAAAGGTACAACTTGAAAATGTGATAACTCATGTTTCTGCTAGTTTGTTGTTACATCTGGATTTTGAAAACAGAGATTTTCAATATGGTTATAATCAAATCATATCATGGTAAGTAACGGTTTTGCAAGACTTTTTAAAAATTGCCTTTCTGATCAGTTAATATTCATTTTAGTATGGTGGCTGATAACATTTTCTTCAACACATTATTCAACCTTACCTCATTCTTGGATTCTATTCCTTCATTTTTTAAACTACAGCCAGACCACAGACCAAAAAATTTGCCAGAAATGATCAGGCCAAAATGCAAAGTTTTATATTTCCCTATCTCAATTCAAAACTCGCCGATCAGTTCTGAAGTAAGAAAAACTGATGATACTGCAGGTCTTCACATCGTTTGGCCTCATAGATGGTAAAAGATGTAAAAACAAAACAAAAAGTCTATGCATATTTTTATATTCATTCATTCATATTTTACTAAGAGAAAATCATTTTTTATCCAGGGAACATGACAAAGGCCCTGACAAATTTTTCATGGTATTCTTCCATTGTAATGAAGTGGTGTTAATTTGAAAGCTAATGCTATTATGCTGATGGCAATAGGTTATTGACGCCCTTATTGAAAAAGGTTGCAAGTTCAGGTTGTCTATATTGGGAGAACAGTTCCAGCAAATTCCATTAGTTTTCGATGAAAAAAAACTACAATATGAAGCGTCCAATAATTGCCAAGTATTGGATTGGGGATGGGTAAATCGCGATCGTTATGTGGATTTACTTTCATCCGCTCATGTAGTTGTGTCGACATCTGAACATGAATTTTATGGGGTCTCAATGTAATAAGAAAATATGCTATTTCTGAAGACATACATTTTAACAATCTATCTTGTTTAGGATAGAAGCTACAATCTTGGGCTGCTTCCCATTATGTCCCTGGAGATTGTCTTATCCGGAAATCTTCCCTGAAAAATGCTTATATCGAACAGAAAACCAGTTGGTTAAACAACTGAAATATTTCTGTAAGAATCCAAATGCCTCAAGAAACTTATCAGTAAATCTTGACCAATTCAAGTGGATTTCGCTTAAGTCTCAATACGAAGAAGCTTTGTTGCTAAAGAAGGAAGTTAACCAATGCAGCGCTCACTGGTATTAGCTTTTCTAAAATTTGTCTCACGCCATTTGGTGTTAAGGTGTTTTACTTCTCTTTTAAGAGTGATTTCAGTTTTGCCGTTTGGCTCTACATCCTTTTCAGAAGCCAGGTGGTGTACAGCCATCCTTGTTAATACATCATGAGAATTTGCTGATATTCTCTGGATAGGTACCTTTAAAGTTTCTAAGTTAAGTTCCATTTTGAGCCCACTGATACTCGTTCTAGTAAGTAATCCATTCTGTCAAATATTCTTCATTGTCACGGTTTCACCCAAATAGTTACGATCTCTCCTTTAGATTTATGCGATAAAACATTTCTTCTATGATTTTAAGGAGGTCTAAGGGAATGTTTAACGCATGTTGCAGATTCGGCATAATCTGGGGAAGTAGTTGTGGCTGGCTAAATTCAAATTTTATTAGTTCTCAACCACACAGATTACATTTATCACAGATAACTACGCCTATTAATTTATTTAGCTTTTAAGAAAACAATAGAACCTTCCTCTATCTTCAAGGTAGCTTCAAAATACTGAAATATTAATGTAGTAACCCAGGTACCTCAAGAAACTGACCTGTAAATTTTATGAGATTTAAGAGGAAATTGATGAAGGTTCAATATAAAGAGGCTCTATTACAATAAAACAAGGAATCGGTACAGGTTATTTTGGTAAACAGCTAGTTTTCTTTCTCTACCAATTCATGTTCAATTTCCTTTATTCTTCTTTGAATTTTAGAGTAATATTTCAGTTTTGCCATGCATTCTCTTGCAGATTCCCAATCATTATTTCTGAAGTAATCAGCAGCTTTCCTGATAAATAAATATGCAATTTCTAATATTCATATTTTAGCTGAATTGATACCTAAACAGGTTTTCCAGTTCAATGTCATTAGCTGTCTGTATTCGCTGAAGTGATTCATGATCTTCAACTTCATAAATTTCTTCATTAATTTCCATTATTTCACTCAAAAATTCAGGATCCATTATTATCTCTCCTTCGTCAGATAGTGCATGTCCTTGTATTTGTAGAAGATAGAGCCCCCTCTCCAATGGTGAGCTTAGTGTCTTATACGCTTGATTCAACAAGGAGGAATAACCAGCAGATATTTGTCTTTCATCCTTAAAACCAACATAAAAATGTTACAAATGTTAAAAACCTAGTGCTTTTAACTACATACCTACCTCAGATTTTTGAGAAAATCTATCAGGATGAAGCTGCATTTGTAAAAGTCTAAATTTCTTTGTCAGCTCCCTAGTGTCTACTTCGAAAGTTCGTTTCAGGCAAAAAATTTCAAAGAAATCTACCTCATATTTGGGTTTCTGAACAACCTCACAGTGGTTGCAAAATAAAACTTTTTTCAGGTCAACAGTCACTCCACATTTCCAGCATGATACTGAGTCTGAGTCATACTTTTGGGCTGTGGTACCAAAACTTTTAAAAAGATATTCAAAAATTGTGTTGTTTGCCAGTCCACTGTTAGAAACAACACGTGACTGCATAGGATTCAATGGGTCAAAATGAAGCTGCGATTTTGATACGTAACTCCTCAAAAATCCTCGACTGCAAATTCGAGTAAATATGTTTGCCGCCATTCAATAATCTTATATAACTATTGTTCATCTGACACAGTAGACTACAGGTGTTGAACTTCCGAAAGTAAGTGCTACATTGGTTTTATTTACATTCAGAAACAGTGTTGCCACATCTCGGAATCACATTTTATTTTGTTTCCATTGCTCTATCCACTGCACAATCTGTTCAACATTTTCATCCATTTCGTCTGCACTATTACTTGACAATTCGAAAACAGAATCTTTCTTGTAAGAATCAATTGCTTCTTCATGAATGGTACCAAAAATTTCACATTCAATATTGTCCTCCAGTTTTTTCCCACTGTAGCCTCTATGACAAAATGTTAGGATTAGTATATAACGTATTTAACATCATGTGATCATACTCTACCGTTTTGATAATCTATCAAATAAGGCTGTATTGTTTGTTCTCAGCACAAACACTATATCAAACCAGCGTTCAGGGAAAAAGTCACATCCATGATAATCGACAATTATTCCTCCATCAGTCATCTGATCTTCCATTAAATCTAGAATCTGATAAGAAAGTGAGACACATTTTTAGGAGATAGCTAAATATTAAGATTGTGTACCTTATCTTCATGCAAAACTGGGCAACGGTAAACTTCATCAAATTCTTCATAGCAATTGTTTTCCTTCGCAAGCTTACCCACCTCAAGCCACTGAAAATTGGTTCTTTCCACTAACTGCTGACAAAGTGTGGATTTCCCCACCCCTGGTGTTCCTAATTTAAAAAATTAATTTCAAATTAGATTCTAGAACCACCAGAAGGGTTCCTTATCCACTGTTTTGAAACAGTAGATGAGAGATACTCTAACTCTACAGTGCTATATGGTAAAGGGAGAGAAAAAAGCAAAATGCAAGTGGCACCAATCCAAAGAAAAAGTTTAGTGCTAAAAAAGTTCCACATATGCTGTGCATTGCCTGTCCAAGAAGCTTTAGCAAAATATAATTCTTCATTGTAACCCCAGTTCATCTGCCGGAAATAATTTTTATTATCTTACCCGTTATGAGAATGTTTGGTAACGAACGCGATTCTGCCATTATGGTTTCTAACAAAGTTTTATTAAACTATTTTATTTAACAAAAAAAAAAACAACGTGTTCTACGACCCTTGTTTACAACTTTACAGAAAGGGGATGGGAGGGAGAAAAAAAATGCAGGTTAAGGATAAACAGTCGGAGCTGAAGGTTTCAATTAATCGCTCTTTGGGGTTAGTGAGATCGCCCCGAGCCAATCGGTGTGCTTTTTGACAATCGGGATGCGCATTTCGGAGCATTAGAGCGGGGCTTTCGGAGCTCGGGATGAAATTTTTAAAATGCAAAAACATAATCGATTGATTTTTTACCCTATTATCTTGATAACAACAACCCCGATCATACTTCATTCTACTTTCCTACCCCGATTGTAAATCCGAACCTGTAATAGTGGTCTTCAAAATTGCCTCGAGGAGCAGTCGGAGAACCTTTTCGCGAGAATCATCTTCGCTCCGCCCCGCCCTGGAAGACGAAATGGCCACCCGATTGAGCCCCGATAGCTTTCTTCGGTATAGGGACCCCTATTACACCCAATCGGGGCCGACAGAGCACAGCGCGAAAACGAATAATTTCCCTAAAAGAAGCGCTTAATTTTAAGTATGACGTGTAATTTTTATATAATTCCAAATGGTATACTTTTTTCGTCAAATTGTTGGGATTGAAAATAAGCCCGACGAAATAAGCCCGATTTTTTCACCAATTTTGTATTTTTATAAAATCTTCAAATCAATCAAAATTCAAAACCCATGAATAGCTATGTACGAACATTTTGAATTCGAAATTTCCTACAGCCGTCCAGTTCATGCTAATATTACAATTGTCAGTGATCGGCAATGAGAAGCAGTGTATGGTAGAGTTTGTTTATCTACTAATATTGACTAGACGTTATCACTATCAGTAAGTCCAGTATCTTTGTTGCTTTTACGTTTACTAAGACGCTACAACTGTCACAGTCATCTCAGGTTGCCTAGTTAGTTAGTGACACCGGTACTCGTTTTTACAGAAAACAAAAAAGCATTCAAAATCTAAACTATGAGCCTAGAAGAAAGCAAGTCCTACTTATCCATTGACCCTGAGGTGTTAAACAGAGCCAAACAAGCCATAGGCGAAGATGACGAGAGAAAAGACGCCACGTTGAAAATCATTAAAGAGTGGCTGAAGAAACAGCCTCACTTGACATGTTCTCCAGGTGAGTCAGTCCGGTTTTCATACTTTTAACGGCATGCGAGTACCTAATTTATACAAAATTTTTAGATGACAGATTTGTCCTTATGTATGCCAGAGGATGTAAATATAGTTTAGAGAAAATGAAGCGCAAAATTGATTTATGCCTTACTATGAGAGCAATGCTACCAGACATTTTCGGTGGATGGGACGCAAAAAGACCTGAAATTCAAAACGCTCTTAAATACGGGTTAGTAATGATAAGTTATCGCATGATATTTTAATAGTCCATAATTCTTTAATCATTGCAGAATAATGCTACCTCTACCTGGATTTGATGATCTTGGCCGTA
Source organism: Daphnia carinata (assembly GCF_022539665.2). NCBI lineage: Eukaryota > Metazoa > Arthropoda > Branchiopoda > Diplostraca > Daphniidae > Daphnia > Daphnia carinata. Next base: position 4,419,279 of record NC_081336.1, on the reverse strand, counting down.
AAGTGTTCATTTACCGAATGGGATGTTTTCCTCCCGAAAAAGTGAAGGTTGAAGATTTGGAAAAAGCGTCAGGAATGGTTGCTGAGGTTTTAGCTTACGAAGAGCCGGTAATGTTCATAACCGGCGCGGTGGTTATCGTTGATTTCGAGGGCTACTCACTAAGCCATCTGACTCATAGGCCATTATCATTCATGAAGAAGCAAGCAAAATACTTTCAGGTCACGATAAAAATAGATTTTTTATTGACGCACCATAAAACATGTAACCTAGTTTACGCATGATTGCGTAACAGATTAATATAATTTTACATAACTTACAGGATGCCGGCCCAGCGAGCCCCAAAAGTATAAATTTTATTAGAACTCCGGCTGCATTTAACACCGTTTACAATCTCGTAATGGGTATTCTAAATGATAAAATGAAACAAAGGGTATGATTTCTATTTTAAATGGTCCATTTCAATAGATTCTTTTCCCGTTTTTTATACGTTGTATTACACCCTGCTATTTCTTGTGTAGGTTAAAGTACATGGCAGCGATTTTGAATCTTTGTACAAACAAGTTCCAAAAGCCATCCTTCCTTCGGATTACGGAGGTCAAGGACTTTCCACTGCAGAATTAACAGGTGTGTAGACACCTTGGCTAAGAACGTTGCAGGCCATTCTTTTATTTTCTATTTCGTACAATTTGTTATGTGCTTATTTGTTTTATTTAGTATTTTCTTCCATTTTTTTTCCTTATGCAATGCAGATTTTTGGAAGAAAAAAGTAGAAGACAATCGGGACTTCCTTCTTCAACAGGCAAAATATTTGGCCGATGAATCGAAACGTCAGGGTAAACCAAGAACGACGGAGGAGCTATTTGGCATTGAAGGATCATTCCGCAAACTTGACGTTGATTGATTCATTTTTGTTTTCTCAGAAACAGTTTTATACTAAGTAAAATAATGCATTTCAACTGCTTAGTATAGATATTGAGCAATACAATTAAGAAACCCCTCTTTGTTTGTCTCAACTATGTTTATTTAAAGTGCTTATCGGAAACTCTGCTTGCGTCATCATTTGTTTTTTTCACTTTGTGCTCGTTGAACAAATTCAGGGCAGCACTGTGAAAACTTACATTATCATATTATTTTTAGGCTATCTCTATCGATTAGTTGCTTCAGATTAGGTTGTGAAAAGGCTGTAAAATATCAAAATACACCAGGGAATAAATCCATCTTCGTGAGTCACCTGCAATGTTTGATGAGGACTGCTTGGAAGTGTCGTAGCATTGATTTTAGGTGCAAGATTGCCGTTGAACTGGATGTAATATCATATATTAATGATATAAAATCAACATATAATCACGACTTTGAATTTAAACTAAAAACTATAAGTTCTACATTTTTCCAAAACTTTTCCACATCCCAAATAAAAAATTTAAAGTTAATGATATTGACAGAAAAGTCGGGCTTATTTAGTGGGCTTATTTTTTAAAGGCATTTTTCGTTAAAATATTCGGTCTTAAAATTTGGACTTGGAATTCGAGGAAATTTACTATAACCAATTTTGATTTTGTGTTGGATCCGAATAAAAATATTAGTTTAACTGTTAATTGTGTAGTTTTATATGGCAAACCGTTTTACCCCCAAAAAAAAAAAATTTCGGCCTTTTTTTTTTCTTTTTTACAGCTATGGCCATTTATCGGCCAGATTCCTACTTTATTTTCTAAATACAACTTTACGAATTCTAGCCGTATAAATATATAATTTTTTTAATTAATAACTTTATTTTACTAAAATATAACTACATAATAATTATTTTGTTATATTCTACTTACTTAACTTCATTATTATTACTATTAACTATTAACTTTCCATTTTGTGCTGCAGCAATTATAATGAATGTAATTCTAATAGCAATGAGAATAATTGCTTGTTTTTGGTATAAATAATATGTTTGAGTAATATAAAGTCATTATTGGTTGTTGCGATTGAAAATAATACACAATAACGTCTTTATATTACTCAAACATATCAATTTTCTTAAGTTAAATTTTCATTTGGATAAGTACTTTAAATGTTTCAAAACATTTAGTTTGTGGCGGATAAAATTTCTCGTAATGACTTTTGCGTCCACAAGAGGCGCCTTAAACCGTGGCTCATCGGACAGTTTTTTTCAGGCATATTTTTAGATTGGCTTAACGCGTGTAGTCTGCTACCTTTACTCGCTAGATAGACCGTCCTCGCTAGATTTTACTTCTTGACCTCTCTATATAATCTTATTTGTTTCATTCTGTTCTACATTTTTTCTGTCCAGGGTCACAAGGTAAGTGTTTTCTTTTATTCCTAGTGTGATTACTTTAAACTATGGTTTTGTTTAACAGTGTGAAGGACATTTTGCCAGAGTGTCCACAAGCTGGTGGGGGCGGCGGTAGTGGTCCGTTGACGTCACAAAGTAAGATGAAAATATCGAAACGTGTGTTCGAACTTAACTTCTTGGTGCTTTTTATAGTATGGGGAAGGGGGACATTTCTCGAAGGATTGTCCACAAGAGGGTCGCGGTGGTGGTGGAAGTCGTACCTGCCATGAGATAAACAAAAAACAAAAAAAACATCATTTTTAGTGCTCATTTTTAACGAAGAAGAGGGCAATGTAGCAAGGGATTTTCCTCAAGGAGGAAGCATTGGTGGTAGCAACTGTTACGATGTAAACATCAATTATATCTTCAAAAAAATATTTTTATGTTCCAGTATTCATTGTTTTACTCCTAGTGTAATGAAGCTGACCACACCTCGCAAGGCTGCCCGAATCTCTTCAGTGAATTGACGGAAGATGGAAAGCCACATGAGCAATACATTCCAGAAGCTGTGACATGTGATGAAAAGGAACTGTTTAAGGGCATCATCTATGTGGGAACGCTTTAACAATTTTGATAAAGTCGTCCTCCATGTAAGCCATTTCTCGAAACTGTATTTTAAAAAAAATATCTATTGAGTTTACTTTAGGCTACAGGAAAAGATGTACTTCAATACATAACATCATTCGAAGAAGCCGGCCTGCACCAACTACTACTTCAAAACATTAAAAATTCTGGCTACATAAAACCAACACCTGTTCAAAAGGCTTCAATTGTAGTTATTCTTGCCAAAAGAGGTTTAATTGCTTGTGCGGTCACGGGCTCCGGAAAAACGGTAATCCAACTAATTAACGCTGTGTAATTTTGAAACCTTGATGCCCTCGTACTGACTTGATTCGAATGGGTTGGTATGAACTGGGTAAGTTGAAGTAAAAGTAATTTTGAGTGGGCGCGCCGGTGATTGCGACTACTAAAAGATCCAATTGCATCTAAGATACTCAACAAACCCTTCGTGATATTCGTTGATTAAGTCATCTAAAATTTTACATTTTTTCATGCAGGCGGCGTACTTGGTACCGGTTATGAACATATTGTTAGAACAAGGTGTTGTCGGTGCGTCTCATGCCATGGGGCAAAAGCCAGAAGTTGTAATTGTCGCACCCGCTCGTGAATTGGCCATTCAAATTCACCGCGAGGCGTGTAAATTCTTCCACAGTTCGATTTGAAAGTCTGATTAAGAGGAGGAACTCTCACGAGCCATCAGCGGTCAAATCTTCAAGCTGGGTGCAATATTTTTGTCGCGACCGCGGGGCGATTCAATGATTTTCTCGACCGTGAAGTATTTGACTTCTCGGGAGTCAGGTTTTAAATTTTGGACGAAGCTGATCGAATGCTGGATATGGGTTTCGGTCCGAATGTTGAAAAAATTGTCAATCATCCAACGATGCATCCGAAAGTATGTCCTCGATGGCTTTTGAATATGAGATTTGACTGATGTAATACTATTTGTTTCTCTGTAGGGAATCCGTTGTGTTTGTATGTTTTCGGCTACATTCCCAGATGACGTGCAAGCGCTGGCTGCGACATACATGGAAGACTACATATTCGTCACAACAGGCATTGTCGGTGGCACCAATCCGGATGTTGAACAGCTGTTTTTTCAGTGCTCGAAAAGAGATAAGAGAGCTAAGCTGATCGAAGTTTTACAAGATCTCGGTGGTGCCAAGACTATCCTTTTTGTCAACAACAAAAAGACCGCGGATTTCGTCGCTGCATTCTCGTGCAATAACAACTTACAAGTAAGAATCAAAACTGTTGGAATTGGGAAAAGTGTCTTAACTTTAAATGTCTAGTCTACCAGCATCCATGGTGACCGTAAACGAAAATCGTAAATGTCTCTTCCGAAGCTTCTGACAGAAGAATATGCTCGCAATCAACTCACGAATCATGTAAGGTATGAACTGTATATATGAATTAAGAGTTTTTATGCCTAATGGTGTTTTACTGTCTTATTATAGATGAACAATAAATATTGATCTGAAAAGGTTTCTTATTTGGGGCAAGGTTCCCAAGAAATTATTATGTTTGGATACACTACATGGAATGTCCATACTTCATTCAGTTTCTCATTTAAAAATGGTATTAAATTTTTCATAAATTGAAGTGCATATCTGGGCTCCCTTCTTTTCTGAAGCCCCGTTTCCCCTTGACTCATAATAAGCCCGTAGGGGGTCATGCCCCTACTGTACGGTATATATAAAAACAACATATACCGAGGTTTGGAGGGCTCTGGCCGGAAAGGGGACGTGGGGGTCCGCTTAGTCCGATGATGTGTTCACGGAGGGCGACGTGGTTACCCACAAATCCGAACTAAAGGTTAATCGCTCCTGTAAAAATGTTCCAAATCTTCGGCTCTTCTTCCGGCTTCTCTTAGCCAATCACCGGGTAATCTCCCCGGTGGGTCAACAAGGCAGTGTCTCCCCCTGCCTGGGTTGACGGCAACTTTTGAAAGGGGTATTCTGCCTTTTTAAAGTTGCAAAAATAATTGTAATGTGCAGAGAATTGTCAATAAATTTTTTTTGTTTTTTGCAAAATTTGTTATTTTAATTGTCTGTGTTCACATATTACATTTATCAACTTTTTTTTTATTGAGCTTGCTCAATTCACCTTATTGTTTATGCCACCTTTGATGGTAAGCATTGTTTCCATTGGTTTATCGTTTATCTGTAAGCATTCAATTATAATCCAGGGATCGAACTCTGGATGTTCGGCATGCCGCGCCGATGCTCTACCAGTGAGCCATGAATCATATGATGTCAAGTTGGCTTTTTTCTAGTCACTTGCGGACTTGCATTTACACTTTGAATAAAACTGAAATGCAATACTGCAATATTCTTTTCTACATTTAGATATAGATCTTTATACATTTACTAAGGTTTGAACACTGGGTAACAGTTATCGCAGCTGAATGCTCTACCACAGAGCTATAGACCTTATGAAAGCAATAGAAAGATAAACATATATTTGTGAAAGACTGCATAAACATCCTAGACGATAACATATGATGTGCGATAATAAAAAATTTATATATATATCGTGGCTCAATGTTAGAGCATCGGCGTTGCACGCTGAATGTCTGGGGATCGATTCCCATACCAGTAAAGCAATATACAAATACAAAATTACTTCAGAAAATATCCAGGTATTACACGTTGTTCCTTGTCTAAGTTCAAGAATTCAAAAAGTGTAATAAATAATAATTGAATACTTACAGATAAACGATACAACGGTGGCAAAAACAGTAAAGATGAATTGTGCAAGCTAAATAAAAAAAAAGTTGATAAATGTAATGTGTGAACAAAGTGAACACAGCCAATGAAAGAAAAATTTTTTGCAAAAAAACATTTTATAATAAAAAATTTATTGACAATTCTCTGCACGTTACAATTATTTTTGCAACTTTAAAAAGGCACAATACCCCTTTCAAAAGTTGCCGTCAACCCAGGCAGGGGGAGACACTGCCTTGTTGACCCACCGGGGAGATTACCCGGTGATTGGCTAAGAGAAGCCGGAAGAAGAGCCGAAGATATGGAACATTTTTACTGGAGCGATTAACCTTTAGTTCGGATTTGTGGGTAACCACGTCGCCCTCCGTGAACACATCATTGGACTAAGCGGACCCCCACGTCCCCTTTCCGGCCAGAGCCCTCCAAACCTCGGTATATGTTGTTTTTATATATACCGTACAGTAGGGGCATGACCCCCTACGGGCTTATTACGAGTCAAGGGGAAACGGGGCTTCAGAAAAGAAGGGAGCCCAGATATGCACTTCAATTTTTTTAATATCAAATACCGTCTGGGGAATCCGAATTAAGTATAGAAATGTCATGTCATCCATCCAATCAATACAATTCATTTAGTGTCTTGCCCCAACCAAGTATCTTTTCAGATCCAATGTTACTATTAACCTATATTGAAAAAAGAAAAACAACACCATTAAACATATCAATTGTTGATCATGTAACTTACATGACTCATAGATTCAACTTCTGGTGGAAGCTTGGGAAAGGACATACAAATTGCAGATTAACATCATTGTATAAGGCTCTTGAATGATAAACTAGCACCTGTAGAATGTTGCATTGTTGATAGTTGTGTTCCCAGTACATGAAAATCCTTTCCTATTGGATAAAATTTTTTTGGTAGATTAGACCTGGTTTGCAAAAAGGAGGAGAAATTCTTCGTCATAAATTCAAAATTATTTGAAGAAAAATTCTTTCATACCTAAAGAGTCCATGTATGATGTTCATCTCTGCAATGGCAGCAAAATTAAAACATCTTTAGGGCCATTTAAGTGCCCAGTTTCCCCAACACTCTGAACGTAAAGGACAAGTTGTTCTTTAGCCAGAGAAGCAGAATTATTTGAGGCTTCTAGCTGTGACAGAACTATAAAGGATTGCTGTTGTACTGGATTCATAACACAAGATGGTACTTCTCATTAGGCAATTTGCATTACTCTATTAATTTACCTCACACCTTAACGGTAAAGCACTCTGTGTTTTTTGATCTGTAGGCTCACTCTTCCATCCTGTAACACCTCCAGACTTGATTTGATCCCCCGTTAAATTCTGTGAATGCAAAATAATAGCATTAAAAATACTTTTTCGATAGACAAAAAACTGAAAAGTACCTAATCCATGTTTCATGTTGAACTTGTGCCATTTCTGGGTTTCTGCACCACACCCATTTTTGGCCCAAATACGGTCCCACAATTGTTCAGTTCCTTCACTGCATGGGCTTATTACTAACGATTCTTTTAGTGCAGCACTAACAGAATTTAAATTTTTAGGTGGTGGACTGAATAACTAAACAATAAATAAGCTTTACTTATTTTGAATTCTTATTTGAAAAGTTTAACAGAATTTCAGTTAGGGAATTTAACCTCCTTCACTGTTTGGAAAGTGTCCTATTCTAATTTGTTTTTTTTTTCAGTAACTGAGCATGTAGACTCAAAATTTCAGCTAAAAAATACAAATGAATAGAAGAACACAAATACAATCATTATGTATTACCATCCTTTGTTTTGTTGTTATCTAATATTCTGTGCTGTTGCAATAATTGAGCCTGCAGGTCCATAATTTGATCTAATAAACAATAATTAATAATTGAAAACCAATATAATAATGTTTATACTTACCATCCTTTTGTTGTATTATCTTATCCATTTTTCAATTGTTCCTCCAGCCACGCGTTATTCTCTCCATCCACGCTACTGAACTGCGAATGGCATCCAATGGACTGAAATTGCCTACGCCAGTAATAACGAGTCTGAGCGGTAGATGGCTACGTGTGGGAAAAAAGAAAAAAGTGAGATTTTTTTTTTCCCGACATTTTTTTAAATTTTATGTAAAACGGATTGCCATTTTTTTTTTTTTTGGGTAAAACGGATTGCCATACCTTACCATTTTTGTTAAAATCGGCCAAAAATGACATCCCTTGGAATTCTATGAAAACCATACAGTTTAATCTAAATTTAACGCTGATTCAGAAAAAGCTACTCGTTTTCTTGTCAAGTTAGGCGTTTTGAATTACACAGAAAAGTCGGGCTTATTATTTTAGTCGGGCTTAAAAAGTTTTTCTGAAAAAACTGACATTCATTGGAATTGATTGAATATCACAGGATATACTCAAACTAATAGCAAAATACTCAAGATATAACATCTCACAATAAAGACAGGTAGACCTTCAGTAAGACTGTAGGGATATATTTTGTTTATCTGTCGAAAAATTGCGAGAATCTGGCTTGGAAACTCAAGTAAAAGTTCTTTAACAAGCCCAAGGTTGATCCAAATTTTTCGGTTTTTTGCTTAAGCAGACACAAGGGGGAAAATGCCGGTGTTTGCCAACTAGGAGACAAGTTGATAACGACCATATTTGATTCACCATATTTTCGATTTAGTGAGACCGTGAAGTACTTCAATCCGCTTGCGACGTGCGATAAGCTTAAACCGATACAAAAATAATGCTTTATTCCTTTATTCTGATATATTTTAAGAGCTGACACCACTAAAATGAATTTCAGTTGCAACTAAATAAAACCAAAAATAAGCTAGCCGTATAGAATGGTGTGCATAGAGCGGGCTTCACATGGAATTTCCAAAGTTCCGCGTTCGGCATCGTTGAGTAAAATTGTTTTGTCATCGTCCGACCTGTATTTTGAATAAACCACGTAAAGTTTTAGGCATTCGACAGTGAAAAACCAAAGAAAACTTACTGATTCAAAATAACGACTGCTCGATTTCCGTCCGGCAGAACGAAAGCAGTTCCGATAAGGGTCGTGTCATTCGACATGTCAATATCTACTCTAATTGAATTTTCTGGGACGTATTTGGAAAAGTGCCCCATAGCATAAAACATGGGTTGTTTGTAGAACTCGTCGATGGTGTTATTCACAATAATAGGTGAATCTACAAAATTCTCCGACCAATTTGGACCTCCGCCTTCGTCCAGGGCAAGATTCCAGTCAACCCACCCTACAGCCCAGTTATTCATATTCTGCGCATAGCAAAATATTTTGAATAAGCCTCAACCTCGCTGATAGGATTCGAAAATTATGCAAAGAGCAAAAAGTTTTGTAGCTAGCTCAATCCGCAGAAAACGTTCAGAAAATCACGAATGCTCATTGCAATAATTTAAAAAATTACACTAAGATTATCGAAATAGGATGGGAACTTCCAAGTGGGTGTGATGAACCTTACCTCAATTATGTCTTTAGCGTATGATTCTAGTCGGTCCCACGCTCCAAGCACAACAGTTTCTTTGGGGAATGTACCTATAGGCACATACAGTATAAAACTTGCTTTCACTTAAGACCTTTTCTACGTAACAAATTGCTGGATAGCCGAATGTGGTTAGCTAAAACTAGATACGGAGGGATAGACATACCTTCGCAAGCTTCAGTTGCTAAAATGAAGCGATCGGGAAACATTTCGTGAGTAGCCGTCAAAACAGAAGGAGGCGCAGCGAAATTTTGATACCAATGGACTCCGATACCCGAAACATATGGGTTTGCGTCAGGATTTGCCAACACCTAGAAAAGCAATCGAATACCATGTAGAATAACTGAAGGAAAATGTTGAGACAAGTACAAATGTACTTACAGTTTCGGCCCATTCTGGCAAATAATTGCGCTGGTCATCCTAAACAACAGTTTAGAATAAAAGTTCATTCATTTACTATTTCTTTATCACTAATTTGAATTTTATAATAATTACGATACCATAATCATGATTTTGACATCTCCAAATCCTTTGGCCTGTAGGGTAGGTCCAAGATTAACACCAACAAATATCGACTGATTTTCTGCAGAAAATTAAAACAGAGAAACGCGTATTTTTAAAGTTTTGCATTCGTGTTGAAGTTAGTCTCCCACAAGGCCAATGATCTCATTAACAATCGGAGATAGGCAAAAGAAGGCGAGACCTACATTCATTATTAATCGTACGACATTGGTTTCGAAACTACCCTCGGATTTTAAGATTACAAGCAAATACCAATTTGTATGTTCCGTGAATTTTTCTATGCCTCAAAACTAAATTAATTTCATTTTGGCAGTTACGATAGGTTTTCAGTTAGTGTTACGTAAAGTATGCTCACCTGAAGTCCATCCCATGCAGTTAAAGGGAAAACCTGTTATAATGCAAAATATATTTAGATACATACAGTACATACGAAGTTAAACACCTAAAGTAAATTTTTCTGTTTTCAACTTATTTCATTTTTCGTACCTGGTATCCGGCCATCAACCGGTTCGTTTTGAGCTGAAAATATTTATAAAAAATTAATCGTGCTGACAATCTTTCAGAAATAATAAAATGCACGCACCTGTTAGTGCCCAGAAATTCAAACCGAATTTGGCATACTCTTCGAAAAACCTGGAGAGTAAGGGACAAAGCAGAATTACGTATTTAGCTGGACGAACATAATGCAAAATGATTTCTGAAACCGAAATAGAAGCAAAAATAACCTAGCGAAATAGTCTGCCCAAGTTTGGTAATATTCTCCTAGGAGGTATCCTTTTCCATAGAACTCATTATTGCTTTTCATCCATGCTGGAGCACTCCACGGGCTGTTAATGATGAAACATGAATTTCAGTTAAAAATTATTAAACCAACGCAACAAAGACACAAACGTAAAAGACACGAACCTTGTAAACAGCTTGATGGATTTTGAACTTAAGCTGATGGCCCAGTTGATGTAGGGAATCTGTATAAGATGTAGTCGGCGTTAAATGTATTATTCGTAAGTTCATATTGAAAAATGTTTTGTTCACTTTGTAAACCAAATCTTCTTCGGTAAGCGCGAAGTTGGATAGTGTCACATCACCCGGATAATCATCGTACGAATAAGTGCGGGTCGAAAAATCTGTCCCGGCCATGGGAACGCGCGCTACACCATATTCAATTCCTCTGCTGCTAAAATAAGAGCTATCGTACGTTTCAGTAAGATAATAGGAAGATAAAAAGACGATTAGTAAAGAGGAATGTGATTTATAAACACTGTGACAATACAAACTTCATTAAATTGTCTTGCGCAGCTTGAGACAGCCTTGCTATGTTAATTCCTGCCGCATCCGTAAAAGCTCCGCCGAAACCGAGCACATTTTGGTACGTGATCGATGTGTCAATAAATACCTCGTTGGCTTCAATGCGGAAAATTCAACAGTAAATTCAAGAAATATCAATGGCTTCCATAAAAATGATAAATAAAACCTACTGATTACTGCCTTATTTGATGATGTTCTGCCAAATTGCAAATTGGTAGCTTGAAAGCGAGCTGCGCTTTGACTGGATGTTATCTGAACTGCTTGACCAGCTACTAAAACACCTACACTAGGAGCTGTGTCACAATAAGTGGCGTTGCATACACAGACGAAGCTTGTTCTGCCGTAGTCACGACGAATGCAGTCTTCGGCGGACACTGAAAATTCGGGAAAACGGTATTAGAATAAAATATAAAAATATTCTGTTATAGAAAACGAAAAAAAAAATAAGACGTTGTACCAGTTAAGGAGAACAAGGTAAATACCACGGCAAACAGACGCAAGAAATGTGTAGGTAAGATGGCCATTTCGCTATCGAGAGTTGACGGTGTCCGGTTGTTGGGTTCTCTCAACGCCAAGCGTAAAAGCCATAAAATTTTGTTGTTTTGGCGGAGTTATCGAACAATCTAAAAATGTTCGTATCAAGTTGTTTACCTAATATCATTATTTATCTAATCTTGGTGTTGATGACAATACACGCAATGCCCTTTCGTGTCGGACTGGCTATCAATTTAAGGAAGTATCTGATGGTGACTAATGAACATAGAGTCGTAAACACGGAAGTGATTTGTTCCTCTCAAAAGACGATTTTTGTTTAAAGCATAGCGGATGACTCATTACTGGGGCAAAACAGACTTAGGGCTTGTTTCTATTTTTAAAAATCCAAACCTAACGGAAAAAACTGGGAAAAAAAGTTGAACCAAGAATTCATGTAACGAGAATAACAAAACGTTTGAGTTATTTACTGTGTCCGGTTACAAGATTTTCTAGTTACTTATAGAATATTTGGCATGCGCGTAAGAAAGTATTAACCATAAACCACCGTATTTAAAGAGCGGGCGGGACATGTAAACTCCAAGGAACCGCGTTCGCGGTCAATCAACATGATTAGTTTGTCCTCGTTAGATCTGTTAAGATAAAGAATGGCACCAGTAAGTTATGACACAAAGACGGGTATTTAGAATTCTTGCTTACCGGTTTAGCAGGACGACTGTGCGCTTTCCATCAGGACGTTTGAACGCGGTTCCGAAAAAGTTTGAATTGTCAATCAGATCGATTCCAATTCTGACCGAGTCTTCAGGTATGTATTTGGAAAAGTGTCCCATGGCGTAAAACATGGGCTGCTTGTAAAACTCGTCGTTAGCTTTGTTAACAATAATGGGGGAATCGACAAAATTTTCAGCCCAGTTGGGGCCCCCGTTTTCGTCCAACGCAAGATTCCAGTCCATCCATCCAGTGACCCAATGATTGAGATCCTAACATAAAAAATTGTTAAGTTGATCTAGCTAAGAAGAACTATAAAGGAAATAGCATTTAAGAGAGCTGATCCAATTACAAAATGAGAAGGTTAAATATATCCGACAGTTGTCGCTGAGTTCCATTATCAGGTATTTTACTACTTTCTTTTGTTATTTTAGATGAATCTTAATATAGTATATACCTCTATGATGTTGTGGGCATAAGATTCAAGACGTTCCCACGATCCAAGACTAACCGCTGATTGCCACGGTTTGTCACCTTGTGAAAAACGGAGAGAGGTTATGTTACACTTCGTATTCATCAGTATTCTAGTCTACGATTGTACCTTCGCATGCTTCAGTTGCCAAAATGAAATGATCCGGAAATTTTTCATGGAAATTACTTAGAACTGTTGCCGGTGTGAACAGATCCGAGTACCAGTGAACTGCCACGCCTGCAACGTACTTCTTCGCCACAGGATGACTTAAAACCTTACAGAAATAAATTTGCTTTCAATCACACATATTAAGCTTTTGAAAAACAAGGTTGCCTTACAGAATCAGCCCATTTCGGAAGCAAAAGGCGTTGATCATCCTAATGTTTAAGTTAGAATCATAAGCTATTTTTTGGATAGCAAATTACAAAAGATTGCGAACCATAATTATGATTTTAATGGATCCAAATCCACTGGCCTCCAACGTAGGTCCTAAATTAAGGCCGACGAACATTGCCTGCTGTTCTGCAAGATAGTAAGTTAACAGTAAATCCACATCAATCGATAGTGATCTTTAAAATGGATATTTACCTGGAGTCCAACCCATACAGTTGAATGGAAAATCTTCCAAGTAAAACAAAAGAGAAAGCATTTACGAAAAAAATCTTTACTAAAACAATAATAATAACAATAACATGCGCTACCAATAACTGCTCACCTGGGATATTTCCATCGGCTGGTTCATTTTGAGGCGTAACGGCGAAAAAATGCAAGTCGTGCTTCTTGTACTCTTCAAAAAATCTTTTGTAAATAAAATAAATGTTTTCATTTTGAAAACTTCAAAAGGTCCAGTCGCCAATTCGATTACCTCGCGATATATTCTGCCCATACTTGGTAATACTCTTGAAGAAGATACCTTGTTCAATAACATAATTGTTAGATTTTTATTATATTTGCGTTAATAGTACAAACATACCCTTTGCCATTAAGCTTGCCATTACTTTTCATCCATGCAGGGGCACTCCATGGGCTGGCAAGAAGCTTAATAGGTTTGGCACTGAAACTCTGTGCCCAGGAGATATACGGAATCTATCACATTAAGAAACGTAAAAAAGAAATAAGAATAAAACATTATTAAAACACTGACGTCTATGAAATAAAATATGTAAAGTGTTAGGTTATAGACCTTGAAGAAAAAATCTTCTTTAGTTAGGGAAAAATTTTCAAGATTATTATCTCCAGCAAAATCGTCATAGGTGTAAGCCCAGGTAGAAAAATCACTTCCACCAATAGGAACTCTACCCAGCCCATATTCTATTCCCTCGCTTCCAAAATATGACCTTTATGAAAAACATTTGGAAATGTAAACAAAAAAGCTCATGCTTGAGCGAAAGAAAAAAATCGTCGTATTAATGTTATACTTTTTTTGTACTTAAGTAAATTTTGCTGGGCCAAAATCGACAGCTTCGCAATGTTGATTCCAGCTGCGTCGGTAAATGCGCCACCAAATCCAATAATTTTTTGGTATTGAACAGAAGGATCTATAAATATTTGGTTTGCTTCACGAAATTAAACAGAACACACTAGTCTTAGTCAAAATGAAGGAGCGTTTCACAATATATCATTCTTGCATACACCTACCAAGAAGTGAATTTGAAAAGCCCACGAAAGTCAGGTTGGTTATTCGGAAACGTGCGTCTGCTCTAGTGGACGAGATCAAAGTAGCTTGGCCTGCCGCTAGATCGCCAACAGTCGGTGCTGAAATGAAAAGAAAATGGATTGTTTTGATCGACGTTCTTGCAAATGAAGCCCACTTGCTTTGATGGGAAGTTTTTGACTCATTGCGTAATTTTACTGGTAGGTAAACGTCACTGTTAACCTGACTTACAGTCGTCACAGTATGTGGCATTGCAGACACATACAAAGCTACTCTTCCCATAATGGCGAGGGATGCAGTCTTTGGCCACTACAACAGCTAATTTAAACAAAATGAATCGTTAAAAAAATCTGAACTGTTTCCTCCTTATCAAACCCTATGTAAGTTTACAACCTTTGTATACTAAAATCGAGACGAGGAAACTTGTGCAGAAGAAATTGAAGTTTACCATTTTCGGCAGCACAACCAAAACGAAACCAAGTATCAAAACACACTAGTCACTCACATGCAATTGCAACTATTGTTCACATACACAACTGACGTCATCGACATCCGACTGACGTATGATAACGATAAGAATTTCAGAGCACGAACCCTAGTAGTGTGTACTGTGTAGGCTATATCTGGAGGCCTATCCACTTCACTGGACGATTAATGACCCAATTAGGGCGTAGACACATGGCAACTGGTTGCTCAACGAAACCCAGCCTCTTTTGAGAAACAAGAAAAAGAAAGTTTTCCCTTAAAATAAAGTAAAAGTATTTTATGTCCAGATATAAAATAAGGAAGAAAGCGGTTAGGAACTTACAAATTTTCTGCGTGTAACTCGCGGAAATTTCCGATAAGGAAAATCATAACCGTCCTTCTATTAGTTTAACAATGCGAAAACGGCTTGTCTTGTGAAATTGTCTAGCATATGGATTTCGTACGCCAATTTAACTCCCATGAAATAGTTCGGATCGGTTGTTATGTAAAACGCATGTAAATGAATTATTCAAGGCGACACAAGAGGGTATTGCGTGACATACAATCACGGACATAGTTCTCTAATGGAAAATATTTGTTCTACAGATTCTTATAAGGAAAACAGCTCATTTATCCGTTCGAAATGTGATCGGCTAACGAAGAATTTGCATGGCCAAGCAAACAAATAATGCAAAAGAGACTGGCAGAAAATTGAAACAAAAAAGAACAACGTGGGCGATATTAATGAAATAACCTAAACGTTTCGTGTCGGGAGTCGGTATATTGTTTTCCGCAAATGACGCAAAGGCCTTAATATGAGACACATTTTCAATACGAACGGACGAAACTGATTATTTACAAATGTATTTGAAAGTAGCTTTGGTTCTATGGGAACCGATGGTTCCTATGAGACCCAGGACAAAGCAAACATGATGACACACGACAATAAAATATGAGAATTAAGCAGACCAATATGATGACAAAAAGTATTTGATGTGGCTCTTTATATGGCTGTAGCTTGAATATGATTATAGAAAACCAAATGAAAAAAAATTTAGATGAATTTATCAGAAATGTTGAATTGTTGATGTGGCATCCAATGGAAATTGACTACTTGAATTGGGTAACAAAATAAGCGGGAGATTCTTTTTCCGCATAGTAAAAATTCTTCTTTTTCACCTGTTTGTTTGTTTTTGTTTGTTTTTTCTCTCCCTTGTTTCGGTCTACTATTGAGCTTGACGTTTGCCATAAGCAAATCGTCCGTACAAATACCGTCACAAAGATTTGTTACTGGTAAAAAAATGCGAATACCGCGCGAAACAGATAACTGCAGAAAAAGAACAAGGGTTAGAAATGAACGATCCCCACACAAAATAGTCTGGGTGTCAGGTGAACCCTTCGCATTTTGTCTTCATACTGATGTTTCGGGAGGGATAGCAATTATTCACAGCCACTGGGTGACAAGAAAAAAAGAATGCAATTCGTATAGAGGCCTGCATCTCGACTTTTTCTTTGACGGTATACACAACTGTCTGATACATCAATTGCAGAGGTGAAGTTCTTTCCTTTGTTTGCAAATGTCACATTGAACGTGGCAACACCAAACGAATCTACAGTTACATTTTTCTTCTAGGTCGATCCAGCGCGTTTGGTAGCCTCTTCCGCAACACAAGCTTTTTATTCGTTCATGAAAGAAATTAGGAAAAGTAATTTTGTTTATGCAATAATGATATAATCTTACAAAACTAGAAATACAAGAAAAAAGGAGAACACTTACAGGCTACAACCATCAATCGCCTTGCTGGTCTTGTTGCAAATTCGGCTCTTTGTGCCAAGCACTCCCAACCTGCTTACTTATAAAAGAAGGAAAAATTTTAGGTATTTACGTTTTGCCCGTCTGTAAGTTAGTGGTCACAAGCTGTATGCATATGATACGAGACGTTCATGCTTGTCGTTTCGAATTGGAAAATAGCAAGGAATAACAAATGGTCAAGTTGAAAATCTTTGCTGAATGGAAAAATGATTTTTCATTTAATGGTTCATGTTCCTTGATGCTACTTAAAAAAAGATGGAGATAATCCCCGTTCTTCTCTACTGATTCGGTTCTATTAAAAACAATGTCATTCATTCTATTGAATAAGAAAAGCGTAGTTTGTAGGACTCGATTATAAGGCTATAAATTCACAAAATTCAATTGTTCCCCGCTGAAGAGCTGTCTGTCAAAACCAAACAAAAACAAAAAGAAAAAGAAGAGGCTTACGTTTGGTTGCGTTCGCAGTAGTCGGGTGAATCATCTAAGTAGACCAAATCCTTTTTGGTTGGCTTTTTCATGTTCTTGTCGACGACAAGTAATTTGTTCTTAAGTTTTTTGGCGACGCGGCTGCTCGTGCTGCTACTAATGGCGACGCCGCCGCCGCGGTAAGTCATCTGAAAAGCTCCTTCAAAACGCTCCATCAAAGCTGCTCCAATCTGCATTGAGAGATTAAAAGAATTTTCCCTTCTTTTTTCAACACACGTCACATTCAAACGATGCTCTAGGCGCTAAACAGGGCATTGTAGCTAACATCAGTTGTTAGAGAAAATGTTCGAATTAGCTATAGGAAAATATGGTTTGATTTGATTAGTTTTGTGTTTTGATTTCTTCGTTTCCCATTCCGCTGGAGAAGCTATATTTATAATAGTAGGAATGACGTATATGAAATCGATAAAACGAACCTCTGAGAATGCTGCCATTTTGCGCCAGCATACTTTCATGGAGCTGATGCGTGTTCCGTGGAAATCGAATATATGTAGGAATTTAACAACAAATAGAATTGGAAATCAATTAGGGTTTGTAATGAACGGAGTTAAATATTGCAGTTTATTACCAAGATCCAGAGACACCATGGCACTTGCACACCAACTCCATTCGGCTTCGGATAGCCTATATATTAAATGGGATCTATGTAATTTCATTTGAAACATAAATCTATGTCTATAATGGAGTGACACTTTTATTTACGAGCCAATGATAATTAAAGTAGCAAGCTTGAAAACAAGAATGTACCACTTCAGCTCTTACATCACGGGATAAACAGATTTTTCTAAGAGAAAACCACACAGGCTTGGTACAGGGCCTATCAATATTTTACGTCCAATCGAATGAAAATTGGTTACAAGCTTCTCAACAAGAGTTTCTCAAAAGCTGTAAACGTCAAAAAACAAAAATAAAACAATCTCCTTTTAACTATAAGTCAAAGCCGTGCTTGCAATTTAAAACTTATGATTTACAATTGATTGAATTAAAGGCTAACCCTTCTTCCAGCCTCATTGTTGTGAAGGTTCATCAGTCCTTCGGCTTGCTGGTTATCTTCACGAGCGTCGACAAACTCCTTGCTGAATCTTTCACCAAACGTGATGTCCTTGCAGTGAAATAAAGAAAAGCACAATGTCATATCAATCGATACGTCGACAGCGTTATCACGAATGCATAGATTTTTTTTCAAAATTACAATTCCAGCAAAGTAGATCCTAACTAATCTCACATTATTGACGTGTGTCGTTTGATATCGTTGTTCAGTTTTCAAAATAGGCTGTTAGTTGTAAATAGTTTTGTTTTTACCTCTGAGCAGCCTCCCCATTCGAATCCTTTAGCTGATCGCTGGCGGATTTTGCCATCGCAGCCACATTCGGTAATTTCCCCGCGCGAACAAGCCCGCGTCACTGCGTAAGCAGCGCCAGCGGAACTGACGGCATACACATAGGCCCGCTCTCGACTTCCTGTTTTCATTGCATTAACATGCAATGGTTTAAGAAATACATCATTTTCCTTTACGTTTTGTTATCGATTAAAAAAAGGTAAAGATTTACTGATGGACAGAACGCCTCCAAAGACAGACGTGGACTCGTCGAAGGTCGAACAATTCCATCGTTGAGAACGGAACTGACTTTGGCATTCGCTAATGCCCATTTTCGCTCCTAAGCTGATTGTCTTCAAAACAATAATCACATTTGTTGTAATTAGCGAGGAACTTTCTTATAACAGGGATTCATATACGATAGGTGATCAGTTCTATGTACCGCACATTAATTATGTTTCAACGTGGCTTGCGCTTGAGATTAGCAAACTCGTTTCTCGTCCACGCATATAAGTAAGTTGATAAAAGCATTAAATAAATTGGTGTAAAAACGCACCGACAGGACGTTCTGTGAAAGGCCGCAGAGCTCACGCTGCTTCTCGACGAGGTAATAGAGCCGCTTGCAATGGTCCTTGTAACTAGTCGGCGTCAACTCCAACGTGCTCTGATAGACGCTCGGAGTTCCCAATAACCTGAAGTGGGAAAGCACACACGAGAAAATAGGAAAAAAACAAAACAAAACAAATAGATGAATAGCTGAGATGAGCACGTCAATCGTTAAAACATTGACGAGGCTTTCTCGTTGCTTTCACGGCACGATAAGAAAAACTAGCAGGCCAACGGGCACTGTTTGATTTGCTTAAAAATCTATTTTCGAGTTCAACACATTTCCAAATCCTGTGAGTAAAATTTGACCGATTGCCGGAGGCATGTGTACTCGAAATAAATATACGTTCAAGTCAACATTAAACGGAGTATTAGAATAAAAAATAAAGAAACGAACAAACGCAAACATACCGTTCAATACTACACGAGGCGAAGCAAACATTGCTCTCATAACAAAATGAATTCATCAAAAACTAATTTTTTTTTTTTTAGATGTGGTCTAGCGCCACTGATAAGCTAGAGGATCTAGTTTTAATTTTAAATACTTTAGTTTCTCAAAAAAAAAGCTTGTGCATAAGAAACTTGCGTGATTCTAGTTTCTATATACCCGGTTTCCTCAATCAAGGCTTATGGGAGGAAACAATACCCCAAGGGCCGTGTTTTCAAGCATCAGATCAGAAGAGACGGGGAATTAACAGTGAGAAGCTCCTGTCAGATCTGTCTTTCGTTTCTCCCCTCAGAAATGATGATGAAGCTTCTCCAATTTTTTTACCCGCAGGATAACTATACCTATTAGAGCCACGGGCGTGGAGGGGGATGTAACAACGTAACGAGCCAGACAATGTGATTCGTGCTGAACGGATTGTTTTCAAACAAAACAACAACAAAAAAAACTCAGTGAGGATGCCCTTAAATATTTACCCACATACCCACTCATTTCTATATATATTCAGTTCCTTCATATTATCCTGATTTTCCATTGTTCCGCTTTTCGATGGAATAGCTTGAGCGAAGGGCTATATCCTTTTTGGTGTGGCGGGGATGATGCGCGCATTAGTTAACGAATGCGGACTTATATACACTGTTTTTGGCTAATGCATGCGTGTGCAACTCACGCTCGCCCTGGCTTGCCAAGAATGAAAAAACTAAGTCTATACACAGTCAAATTGGTGAAACGCGATGCATCGCTCGACGAATCGTAGGGCTCGCTCCTTTGGTTCCCCTTTTTTTTCATGTTTCGTCCTCCCCTTTCTTTTCGCTTGAGAGTCGAGCAGCCTTACTTATGCAAACAATAGGTGGATGTCGGATTATTAACAGCAACGCACACAACGACGAAACAGAGGAGAAAGAGGAGACCAACAGAGGTGGGTGGGGAAGAACAAAAAAGAACCCGAGAAGAACATCAATAATCGGGCCATATATATACATAGTCACGGAAGCGAAAGAGCATCGTTGTTATAATGCCTACTAAATAGTTATTGAAATGTGAAATATAAACTTGCTGTATAACGAGCGATGAGGGGGGGGGGATAGACTCTTGACAGAGGGATCGAACGAAAAAAAAAAAAATTGGACAAGATCATGTGATATGCCCTCCCTCCCCTCCTACAATGTGTAGACGTTGTAAAGGACCTACACAATGTCGTAGCTTTTTTTTTTTAATATAGGATCGGGTATTACGTGTTCCTTTTGCTTCTCATTGGCTTTCGACATGTAATAAGGCGGCTGTCATAACCAATTAGTGTTAGGGGGGAGCACGCCCAAACCCTCTTTCACCTTGTTGAACAAACCCGCAACTTTCGGCCAACCCTGTCTGCCCTGACCTTTTTCTTTTTGTGAGTGTTTACTCGTTGTCGCGCCCGGTATTACATTTGTTTATAGAAATGCACTTGTATATATGGTTTTTTTTTTTTTCTGGAAAAGGAAATTTTCGAGAAAACGGTTGACCGTCTTGTCGTTAAACGTCGCAGAGGGGATGCTAACATATCTGGTTTATTCCTGAAAGATTGCTACTAGGATAAAATGATTCTTTTAGACTGTTGGAATATTTTTGTAATTCGTGGAATTATCAGGTCTAAAAACTGGTGTCGGTCAAACATTTTTGATTAGAAGCATTTGAATTTTTTTACTATGAATATTACAGTTGAGATCTATTACGGCGTTTTAGAAGGAAGGTCTAGTCGCGTCTTAGAAGGTTCTAAATACATGATGGAAAACTTTGCGTAAAACTGAACATGAAATGTCTATTTTTTTAGAATGAATAGGCTACGCACGCATGCAATTAATTGTTTTGTACAATGTGTACATTGTGTTTTGCTATACAACTGTGAAACGCATTACAATGATCGCTTAGAATATTATCAGGAAATATAACGAAGCTGTGACTATAACAGGTTTTTAGAGAAAGAGATTAACAATGGTTTAAGATTTTATCGCTTTATAACCAGCATTGTAAAGTTTTTTGTTTTTTTTTATGGCAGAGAAATGTAATTACGATTACATGCTGCTATAACGCTCTCGTAGGGCTATAAAATCTGGAATATTTCATAAAGCAAGATCTTTGGTAAACACAATACGAGCCTTTGGACTCAACGAATCTTGAAAATAGTAAACATTTAAAATACATAGGCGGATATGGCCAGCTGAATGCATGTGCGCATGTAACGGTTTACCGCTTCATATAATAGGCCCTTAATGTTTGGTTTTTAAACGAGCGCGGGCATCAATGATAGTCGCAAATATGGCCACGGCCACAATCTAAATATCCCAATATTGGCAGAGCCTAAAACCAAATTGTATACATTCAATGGTAATTTCTTTATTTGAATGCCATGACTTTCCTTGAATCAGGAGGAAGTAATAAAAGAAAAAAGGAAGAGGCTAACCTAGACGTTAGCTAAGGGTTAACTGCTTGGCTATCCACCTACAAAGGGGACCTTTTTCTGTATAGGCCATACAAAGTTGACAGTATAGGTAGGTCCATAATAGCTTTGTCACCCTGAAAAAAAAAAAAAGAAGGCACTCGTTTGCTTTTAACTTCAAACCTAAAGCCATATAGACCCCAAACACGCAGCTGAAGAGTTCAAATGTAGGCCTGTGTATTGGCCTGGCATATAGGCTTCAGTTGAACAATTTGTTCTCGAGGATATAGACGACATTTTTGTGTAGAACCACAGATTAAAAACGAGGCTCCAAAAATCGTATGGGGCTGAACACGACTGGGTAGATATAGTACAAGAGAAGTTGAAAGGGTATTTATTTTCTTTTTTTCCCTTTGTGTGCCTTTATTGAGGAAATACAGGGAAAATGGTGTTAGCGTCCTGGCTAAAGCATTCCGATTCTATACGACAGCGGTGTACTTTGGCCTAGCTTTCATCCCCCTGCGATGCCAGTGTGGTTGAATGCGTGTGTCTATTGAAAGCAGGGCATAAGTAAATCTGTAGAAGTATATAGCCACCACAAATCGTAGACGACGTTGACATTTATACGTCGCGGGGTCCTGTTAACCATCGAAACACCCTCTCTTTTTCGACGTTCTTGGCTTCACGATGGCCGTGGTGGCTGCAACACACGGCCAAAACGGAAATGCAAGCCGTGGGCACGCACAGTACGGTCGCACATCAAACGAAGTTATACGTACGCACTCGCTCCCCTCGCGCTATTCACGGTGTACACAGAATATCGAAGGAAAGAAAAATAAAGAGGAATTGCGAAGAATGGCATAACTTGGTGGGCCATCGGGGGTTTGCCAAACAGTCATAAAAGATTGCGGACGATGCTGTTCGATCTGACTATATACAGAGACGGGGCCAGTTTGCTGTCGTTAAGCTTTGACTCATCCCTGTTTTTCTGCAGATTTATGACGCTTGCTGGTGATTTTGGCGTTACTTGGTTATTCTCCTTCGTCCCTTCTTTTCTTTTTTTTTTCCCCTCCGACTACACCAAGGCAACCTTTACTCTCCTGCTCCCTCGCCTATCTTTTTTCTTTCTTTTTTTTTCTGGTATATATATAGCGTAGTAAACCCCGCATGCAGAGTTATTGCCGCTGAAACGCCCTTCATCAAATAGTGAATGATGCGTCTCGGTCTCGAGCCCCCCGATACGAAGCTGATAGAGACGTCGGCCGTCTTGATGTGTCAACATTTTTCTTCTCCCTTTTTTTCTTTCTCTCTATGGTTCTGTTCCTCCATGCTTCCATCACTGCTGATTTTTCTTTTTTTTTTTTTTTAATACTTTACGATAGCTGATTATCATTTTTTTGCTGTTCTGCCAGAGAGAGAGAGACCATCCTAAATGATTAGAGCATATAAAGTTGTCATCTGATGTCCCAATCGTAAAAACAACTGCTGGATAAGGTTTTTTTTCCCCTTAAAATCTCACGATCTATATGAGTGTTATGACAGCTGACTAGACGAGCAGTTTTTTGCGGTATACACTTGTGCGGATTGTAAATGATAAACGGTCGTTGCCTATCGCAAATAGTAAAAATTAACACAGAAAAAACCTGAATAATTCATCTTGAGCTAGAAGGAATGGCAAGCCAATTCCCCAAAAATGGTGAAAGTCCAATCGAAATTGAGATTGTTTTCGTAGCCATTTTTTCTATTCGTGTCAACGGTAACAATAAAAAACGGATAACACAAATAAAGCAAGAAAAAAAAAATGAAAGATTCGTAAAGCGACCCTGTTTCAGCCAACGACGTGCACACATATACATAGCGATCCATAGCAACCGTGTTAAGATTATTTGTTTGTAGTTCGGTCGCAGCCAAAACGCCTCTCACTTTTCTCTCTTCTCTCTTCTGTCTGTATACGTACAGTGCGGCTATATAGTTCTATATTACAAACTTCAAAAGCCCACACGGGCACCTTTGCCGCCTATAGCCATCCAGCATGGTGGGTGGCTCAAGGGAAGCCATGAAACGAGAACTAAAAGAAAAAAAAGAGGGATGAAAAAAATAAAAAAAAAAAACTAAAGAAAGAAAGAGCCGACGAAAAGGAACAAACATTAGTTCCGTTCGACTGACCAAACAAGCTCTGTGTACTCATACAGTACCGCGGTGGTGCCCGTGTGCGAGTAGTCGGCTGCATATATACAGGGCCCCGACCACAAAGTCGAAGCATGAAAAACTTGTTCAAACGACTGCCGAACACCCCCCTCCCGAAACGTGTGCCATAAACTGACTGTTAGATCCGTTACACTTTTGCTTGCACATTTTAAAAAATCGGACGCTGGCTGCGTTTAGACCATCACCATCAACTAGCCATCGAAACTCGATTAAATGTGTTTTGCGCAGAAAATGTTCATTGTTTATTGCGCGTAATAAAACGCGAAGGGCTTTCTCATGTCGGAGTTTTTGCAGCTTTTTGGTCTTGTATTTCGTTCGGCAAAATGTTTGAATGTATATTCAAGATGGTAACGCTGTTCAACAGTTTTCCCTAGTAAAGGTTCAACTCTTTTGTCGCCGTTACGGTCACGGGGAATGTGTCCTTCACCTCAATCGTGCCGTTGATGTTGATCGTTGTTTCATTACTGATTTACATCGATTGCCCTAGACGGCCAAGCCAAGACAGACGTGCGCAAAATTCATTACATTGTAATGTTGTTTCAGTATAAATGCATCCCTGGACTTGAAGACCCCAGCAATGAATCGAGATAAGGTAGAAGAACATGTTAAGGGTTCCAAAACGAAAAAAAAAAAAAGGAAGAAGAAAGAAGCGAGGGGTGACATGAAGGCTAAAGAGGAAAGATGTTTGGCGTTGCTGGTACACAGATTGTACTACGCGGATATGGGGCATATTTCGGTGAATTTCTGGTCAGCTGGGGCCCCACTCAAGATTTACGACTTTTGACGAAAGTTGTCGGAGGGGAAGCTCGAAAGCAGAGGGTGCTATAGGTCGCTTCAAATTCTTTGTTGGGGAGCCTCTATTCGTGAATAACGTTCTATCACTGTAATATCTACGAAAGGCAAACGCAAAAACACGCAATATAACAACGTGACGTCGACTGAGTGCAATACTTTTCTTTTATTGTAACATTAAATATTCTATATTTAATATTATTAGGTGAAGGGCGTATATACACGCAAATCCAGCTTGCCGAGTCTGTTTTTGTTTTTTTTCTCCCCTCTTTATATTGCTAAACCTCGTCGTTTGGTTCTAGTTAAAAAACTATTTAGAGCTCCGGCGGGTTTTTATGTCGCCAATGACCACGATGAGCTATTACCAGTGGTCGTATAACGTGCGCGTGGCTGCGTGACAGACACCAATGCAGCTGATGAACCAGTAAAAAATAAATAAAAAGGGAGAAAAAAAAAAAAAATTTCAAACAAATAGGCAGGATGTAGTGGTCTCACTACTGGACTATATATCTAATTTTATACGTGTATACAGTGTATAATGTTGTGGAGGGATGGCAGCGCGTTATAGTGCGTTGCCGTTGAGTTTAACTACCCAAAAAGGCGGAAGGGTGTTTTCCAGCATTTCACTGAATGCTTTCTCTCTCTGTTGGCGTTTTTTTTTTCTTAATATCTGGAAACCATTACTATATATACTGTTGTGCTGCCAATGGTGGGTGTGAATTTTTCTCCCCTTTTTTTTCCCTATTCTTTGGTAAAAGAGCTAGAGCGACGAAGCTGCTGGGCAGGACGAATGTATAGGGAACTTTTGGCCGCGCGTCGTCGTAAACGTCACAGCCAGGGCTACAAATTCCGTTCTTTTCCCCCCTTCTCACCACAGTAAGACAGAGTCGGAAGGCTCGAAAATCCGTTGTTGGGGGGAGAAAAATATACGCACACTACTGTATTATCTATACAGAGTTATACACACACACACGCAAACCATCACGCACACAGAAACTTTAAAAGCCTAGAAATAGAGTGGGGGATGAAGAAAGGGAAAACAAAATGGTTAGCCTATTTAGACGCCTAATATTTATACCCTATCGTCCCCAACATCGACGACGCCGATGTCGTGACTTTTTACCCCGTTACGATACCGTCCGTGGATGTGGTGATTTCAATCGTGGAACTGGCCGTAGGCCTAGATGTGCACGCATGCCCCCGAACTTGAAAACGTGTTTGTATCCCTTAGCGCGTATGTGTTAACGAGTAGATTCGAATGGCGTTATATCTGAGTCAAATGCTAGAAATCAAAGATGCAATGACTTACCACCAACTGGCCGTAGTGACTTGAACGTGAACGATCAACATCATGAGCAAGGCGAAAATCAAGCGCACACCGCCGGCATTTCCCGCCGACTTTTTGGCCATCTTGGCCGACCTGACAGAGTGGACGGACCACGCACGATTGCTTATGGACAACGACTCCATCTTAACATTCTGTAGGTGCAAAAAAAAAACTATGGTCAAATGGCTTAATGTTCGTTTCTGCTTATAGAGAAGAGGTGGTATAGCTGGACGGTCAGCACTGTTCGGAACTTCCAACACGTCTGTAGCAACTGGCTGCCGGAGCTTCCACATTTGAGGAAGGAAAATAAAAGGCAGCCAACGTTCTACGACCTACACTCTCTGTCAAGCCAACAAACTGACTGGGTATTATGGTTTTACTGTTCGGCAGTGTAGAATCTCCATGGCTCGTTAGAGACTTTAGCTTGTCCGATGTAGCGCTACGTTTCACACGGGTTTTGACGTAAAAACAAATAAAAACTCGTTTTAGGATAACGTATTGTGAGGACAATTTGGGCATCCTAGAATTTTAGATTCTGTATTGGCCGTGAGCCTCTTTTACGAAGTTTACAAAGTTGTGAAAGAAACTATCGCAGAGTATGAAAGAACATGCTTGAAAAAAACATTGGATTTCTAATATTCTAGCCCAATTGGCTTTAAATTAAAAAAATAATAATAATAATTTCCTGGATTTACTTATCGATAAGCAGGAGCGAAAAGTTTCTTAACTAAATGAAGTAGGAGATGAAACTGGTTGAACCAAGAAACATCTTTCATTTGATCGTGCGCGTTTTTTTTACGTCGGGGCTTTTATAAGCTGTTTATGACGCATCGTTTCATCGCTACACCAATCGCTCGCCCATCCGAACGCTCGTGTGCGCCCGAAAAATTCGGAATGTCTTTAAAAAATACCATTTCATCGCGAAACCGTTTTATTACGTGCTACTTGCTATGTTAGCCATGTCAAGGGCACCCGGAGAAAATTGTCACTCACACCAATTTTAATAGCCAATCAAAATTAAAGAAACTGAAAAATTAAGTTAGTTTGAAAATATCTTTTGGCCGTTTGCTTATTGGTTTACCTACGCAGTAAAACGGTAATCAAATTCTATTGCAATAATGGAGCAAAGAGTTTATCAAATCGAATCATAAAGCTTGTGATGGATAAGATGTTCCATCCGCAGCAGCGTAGCGTGGGCCTGTACTTGGATCGCCTTGGAATGTACGTACGTGGGCTATACACAGGATGTATTATAGGCCTACAGGTGGTGATTAAGGCGGTCCCCTTAGTTCGATACATCCATCGTCATAATAATTATTGTTTTTATCGAAGTATTTCTTGTGATGTTTCCAACAGATTGTAGTGGAGAATGTGAAAGGGAAACGTATCGTTACTACACAAATTGCAGAGATGAATCGAAAATTGTTGCCCCCATGGCCTGTTTTCCCCTCTCAGTTTTATACATACACAATCTTGTTTTCCTAATATCGTGATCTTCGATCAGTAATCTGCCTCAAAAATTGCAGAAAAGCGGACATGAATTCATCTTGATGGTCACTTCTTGAGGCGGAAAATCCGAATAAACGGTCCTTATGCTCGAAATAGAGATTCTATAGAGTTGGATAGGTCTGGAAAATCGGTAACGACATCTACGGATTGGCAGCGCATCCTAAAGGCCTAAGCCTGCAAATAAACCAAAATCCAATTTTAATACAATGAGAAAAACCAGTAAAACATTATAATTTAACTGAATTTTGTATCGACAAAATCTATTCCTTAAGTCTGCCTTTGTCGAATCCGCGGGCATTGTTTAAAAGACAATTGATATAGATGGATGGCCAGGAGTTCTTTGAGAGACCATGCTTCCATAAAAAAGCTTTGTACCTTTTCAAAAGGGAAAAGGGGGAGGAGGAAACATTTGTAAACATTGTGTTTTCCGGAATTGTGTTAATGTTTACTGGGGTGTTTGGACGTGATCAGACGTGACTCCACTTGTCTTGGCCGCACTGCGATTGCGCACACAACTTGCAATAGGTTTTTTCCAACTGGCAACGTAGGAAAAAACATGGTGGATATGAAACCCTTGCGTCACTAAACACCTGATGTATTTTCTGTGTTTTGCTAATTTTCCGAAATAAGTTTTTTAAATTGGGTTCTAGTAATTACTAAAAATTAAAACCGGTTGGACTGGCAGAATTCCATTCTTTTGATTGGATATCTAATATTCAGATGCCAGTTGGCGCCCGAAAAAGTGGCTTTCTACTTTTGAATGCTGCCCAGTCATCTATCTTTTTATAAAAGGTGAATCAACCACTGCTTGTCACTGACAATCAAATAAATGAGAAAAGATTATTGTCTTATTAGATTGTGGAAGTAACCAATTCAGCTATCTCAACAATATGGAAGGACTACAAAACAATTTCACAGCACCAAATCCTCCAACTGAAGTGGCACGAAGATCTGTAAATAGCAACAACAACATGGATCCATCATTTGTATCCTTGTCTTTCATTACTGATGACGATATACTGGAAGAATTCAATACGGTTAATGAAACTGTACTAGATGATTATAGCCAAGCCAGCACAGCAGCTTTAAGCATCTCACATGGAAGTAATGTATCACAAATGTGAGTATCCCAATAGCTGTGTACTGTGGAGATATATGACTGATTTCTTTACTCTTCTGCTTAACTTTTTACAGTGTCTCTCGAATTTCCGAAAGCCCAGCTATGGATAACATGTTGACCTCTCAGCTTAGTTCTGAACCTGATTCAAATCTCAATTTGTCAAGGCCTAGTCTTGATTCCCCCAGTGCAGATACAGCAATTATTGAAGATGATGAGGATGTCCTACCTGCCTCACCAATTCCCGCAAATCAGCCAAGGTTATTTGATAGATCATTACAAAAGAGATTTGTAAATAAACTGAATGTTGTTTGAACTGGCAATTAAAAATTGGCAAAGCATAATTGTGACACAACATAATTGTAGTTGTAGGAGGACTCCAGTAAGTTTGTCGCGGTCTTCAGCTTTTGTGACCATGGCTATTGGTTCTCCGGTTCAGGGATCCCTACGGACGCTACGTAACATTGAAGAGGCCGCATCTAGTACTGTTCCAGATAAACTTGATTCATCCCCAGAGGCTAACGAAGCTACTGCGAAAACGGTATGGCTTACACATTACCCTAGCCAATAGCTAGGCGAGAAAAGAATGTTGCATACCGCGTGAAATGTTTGTTTTGTTTATTTGTTTTGTTTTTCATGTTTCCTTTTTTCCAGAGTCCGAACGTGGAAGCACTTTGTAGCATATCGAAATCGAAATCGATGCGCCAAATTCAGTTCGAAAGTGATAGCGGGTCCAACCAATCGGCTGTGATTGAGTCTCCATCGTCGTTCCTGTCGGAGCCAAATAGGGGTTTCGACAACTCTATTCAAAAGCCTACAGTGAGTCGTCCGGCGGAACCTCCCGAAGACACCGATGATGGAATTGAATTTGTTGCAGAGGTCAGACGCAAGATCCGTGAGGAACCAAGTTCTCCTCAAAGTTCAGTGGCAATTCCTGCCGCCCAGCCACGCCGGGAGGCGGATTCTGCATCACAACACTTGACCCCACGGCTTACTCAATCGCCGTTATCTATTCCATACTCACAAGATCTATTGAGCACCTCACCTTTTCGTGATCCAGATTCACAAAGCCATCGTTTTGTCGAGTGTTTTCAGACTCAGGATCTAGTATCCCGCGCGAATCATTCACCTGGTGAAACTCCTCAACTTCCGGCAGACATCAGTAATGACATAAGTTCCAAACTCGAACTCAGTGCCGATTTGAGCCCTCGAGAGTCCCCATCGGTATAAGCACTATACTGTTGCTGTAGCGAATGATTACTAAAATTTTTTATGGAATACCTAGAATGGGCCTAAGATTAAGGTCGATCATTCCGTTCCAACTGTCAGCACACCGAATTTTCCTGATGAAGTGAAGGTCGAGGAAAAAGATTGTCGCAGTAGTAATGAAACAACACAACGTATGTCGTCGCAGGAGGTAATCTATTAATACGTCGTTGCCTCAAACATTAGATTTTGTGTTTGTTTTAATAATAAATAATAATTTTATAATTAATAACAAATTATTTTCCAGAATACCCCGGAAATTGAACCGGAACAATGGGTTCCATTCGAAGCAGTAACTCGAATTTATAACTCTCTAGAAAGGGCTTGGGTCATTCGAACTTTTAGCAAAGTACGTACAATCTAAAAAAGCAATTGATTTAATGTAATAACGTGAATAACGTATCCCAAATCTTAATTTGTAATCACGTAGATGTTACCCGTGTCAAAAATGGAAAAGGCACTTTCCGGATCGGTGTCTGAACAAGTGCGGATGGGTTTGTTTGACAATATGGATTGCGAAACATTGCCCGGTTCACGGCTTGAATCGTTTGCTGAACTTTTACACCGTCATGTTAGCCAGAGTTCAAGTGGATACAATGCAGATGTATCTGGGAGCTACAAGTCGGATTCGGCTTCTTTGCGAATGTCCCGCTTCTCTATCGCATCCAACTTTGAAACGGCTCCCATTGCCTGTAGTTCTATGTTAAGCAGAGCCAGCCTAGAACCACCAGTTTTACCTGTCAGCAGCGAATTCGCTATGCCTAAGCACCCCGTTCGGCAGAAAGCGACTCGCTCGGCCAACGCTGAAACAGCAATACCATCCAGTCCTAGCGCACTGTCGAAAGAAGATGGCACCGTTCCTCTTCCCTCGCACCCCTCCTTATACCCAGATTCGACGGAAGGTTCATTGGCTGTGGATGTAGCAAATGGCACGGCCACGACCGGAATGAAAGATGAAGAACCGCGACGTTTGACAGAACAGGAGGCATATACGGAAATAAAAATTATACGTAAACGTGGACGTAAGCCCAAAATCCCTGAAATGATAAAGGAAACGGAAACTAGCAGCGAAACGCCACCGAAGAAAGGCCGGCGAGGTCGCCCACCAGCGGATGGAACTCCAGCCAAAAACAAATCAGGCGGTACGAAAAAGAATCAACAATCCGAGAGAACGGAATCCAGTGATAATGGTCCTGCGGCAAATCAACCCAACCCTGACCAGCCAAATGTAGACCCTGGTAATGCTAAATCGTCGGACGATTATGTCACAGAGGTGGGAGACGTGTTACGAGATTTACGCCACAATTCCTACGAAATAAGTAATTTGCAATCACATATATTTTTTATTGGATTTTTCTGATAATTTTTGTTTTCTATTCATTATCTTGTAGACAAACCAGTTTTTGCACAATGGACAGGTATTGATTAACTTTAGTTCGAATACGCATTGAGACAATTTGGTATGTTTTGTTTTCCTCATTCGTGTTTCTCTACTTCCAGATAAGTGTTTTTATGCGGCCAAGATCACCCAACGTGACTCAGTACAAACAGGAAAATGGACGGTGGTTTTTGAAGATGGTCAATCACGAAGTCTAGTCGAAGAATTTATTTTACCTGTTTCACTTTTGAGCAAAAACCAACCGATCCTAGTCCTCAACGAAAACCTGTGCGAAGGACGGCCTGGTGTTGTTATTGGCTATAGTAAACTGAAACCTACTGAATCAGATGAAAAAGTACCGCAAATTACCAGACTTATTTCATGTCGCACAATCTAATCTTTACCTCTGCAGATGGAGCATTTGGTAGAAATGGATGGCTGTGAAACCATTAAAGTCCCGAGAAAGAGGTAAGACCATTACAACTAATTTGATTCCTCGATAACCAACTGCATGTTATGATGGCTTCTCATTTTCAAACAATCTTTCATGTCTGAATAGGATTTGTCTAACGCAAGAACATATACGACATTGGAGCGATTCGATAGTGGTGCCACAGCTTTTTTCTCCCCACACGTGTAACGTCAGTCTAGACAACATTCTGGGTGGGAAACGTAGAAGAGCGACGACCACCGAGTTAATAGTCTCTTCACCTCAGAAAACGCCGCGAAACCCTCGCACTCCGAGATCTAGATCGGAGACCCCAGCAGGTATCTTTTTTGTCACTATTTCCGTTGATGAATTAAATAATAACACTTTGTGTTCTTCTCTAGTTGCACAAGACCAAACACCTAAGCGTTCAGTTTCGAATACGGGATCACTGCGCAAAAAAATTACGGGAAAAAGAGACTTGACGCTGGACACGTCTACCATGAGCGAAAGTAGTGGCACTTCGTTTCTTCAACATGAAGAAACTTCACTGCGAAGTCGAATTCTCGATCGAATGCATTCGACATTGGTAGGCCGCACAACAGTTCAAAACGTAGTTGAAGAGGAGAATATTGGAGAGACGAAAGAAGAGGTGAACTTCGACATTGCAGGACCCATTCCCGAAAACAATCAGCTTTTTTCCGGATTTGCTTTTCTTCTTACGAAGGCAACAAGACCTCTTGAAGTGGACCCTGATGAAGTGACTGATGAAGTTGAACCGTACATTAATCCTTCTCCCTATTACAAGGAGCATATTAAGCGTCAGTTGACGGCAGGTGGTGGAAGGGTGCTAGAGCGCTTCGATCTAAGTCAACTGGAGATGGACGAAGGAACAGTATTGATTGTTTGTAACCGTCCTTGTCGCACTGAGAGGTATATCCGATCTCTTGCCGCGAACATTCGCGCGGTCTCTCACGACTGGGTAATTAGTTAAATAGGTAACAAAAACAGCAGTTCAAGTCTCATTCAAATTATTTTTCTTTTTAGGTTTATCAATGTTGTCAAAAGAACGAGAGATGTAATTACCAGCGTTACCTGCAGCCGCCCGGCATCGATCTTCAAGGAAATATTGTCGAGTGGTCTCCTACTACTGGTCGCTGTTTTGTTGGCACGCGCATCCTTTTGCATGGACCACCACAATTCAACGACCTTTGGGTACCTATCCTCGTCCAAGCGGAATGTATAATTGTTTCTCGTTTACCTGCGCGCTCAAGCAAACACGAACCTGAAGGTGCAAATGGTGACAGCACCGAGGCTGAAAAAGCACTTTGCGATGATGTTCCATTTGATTACGTAGTTACAACCAAAGACTGCCCTGCTAAAATTGTCGATCAGGCTCGTCGAATGAAGATTCCGCTTGTCTCATCTTTGTGGGTTATTCAATCATTAATTCAAGGCAAGATATTAAACCCCTCGTCGAGTCCACAGTTCAATTTTGACTACACAAAGCCGTGATGTTTTGTTTTT
This sequence comes from Daphnia carinata, assembly GCF_022539665.2. Taxonomy (NCBI): domain Eukaryota; kingdom Metazoa; phylum Arthropoda; class Branchiopoda; order Diplostraca; family Daphniidae; genus Daphnia; species Daphnia carinata. Next base: position 4,385,909 of record NC_081336.1, on the reverse strand, counting down.
AGCATCTCAACCGTTTGAATGTTTGAAATTCAAACACAAAAAGAGCAAAATTCCGTATGACCGTTAGATAACAGTGTTCATTTTAACTTTTTTTAATTTTAATTGTCAAAAGATGACTTCTGGATTTAGTATCGAGTGCCATGTCGTGGCTTTTTAAGCCCTTAAGCCCCTTAGTTTTTCTTTTATTTCCCTTGTGGATGTTCCCATTGTCACATCCCTTCACCACTGAAAGTATGTTTGTTGTGAAACAATTAAGAAATACATCTTTACGTGGTGCTAAAATGGTCAATTAACTGTGATGTCCCATCTTTGATTTTTTAACGTTATAGATGATCGAGCTTTCAAGTAAATAAACATGAGCGGTTCTGTTAGATATCTGATCAAAAACAGAAATAAGAAAAATATTCATAAAATAATGCAATCAGTTACGACAGTAATTGATACGAAACTGGTTTGTGGAGAAGGTGTCATGTTTCTCAGATGAGGCGCCACATTTCAAGTGCAAAAAAATCGTCTGCACTGGCAAAATTCGTAACTCTCGAAAATTCGTTGCTCGATTTTCGCTAGAAATCTGCTCAGCAATTGAATGTTTTTCAAGCTTGAGTTCTCCGAGTTTGTAACAGAATGACGAAAACATAATTTCAAGTGCCAATGTAATGAAAACAGCAAACAAGTCATTTAAAGGCCAAATAAATGCTTGGTTTGTGTATTTCATGAAATCTAGTAAGATTGTGGTGTAATTACATCATAACACTAGGTATATTACCACTGCACTTGCTTTCTTTTCATTTCCAGAGTTATCCATGGGTGTGATGGTGACCAGAGGGATAATAACTCGGCGGATAATAGTAGCTTGGTCCGTGATGATGTGTTGGGTGACGGTTATTGGCTACTATGGCACCGACAGCAGCCCCAGCAATAAATGGTATGTGCCTTGCATAACGAGTTAATTTGGACGTCTGTGTAGGGGCAAACTGCGTTTCTTCATTATAAAGAGAATCGTACGGTTTTTGTTGGAAACCGAGCGTATTGAGTTCATCATTCGCAGTTTCACCCAACACATCGAATGACGAGAAACTCAAAAGAATCGTGGCTATTATAATGACATGGCCAAAAATCTGTTTTGTGAGTATGAAACCAGAATTTTGTAAAAAGTTATTTTAAAATCAAATGAGTGAATGATTCAATTACCGTTGAAGACTTCATGATAAGTGACCACAAAGACGGACAGAGCGAACAATCTTAACAAACGATTTGCGCCGAATTCTGTGTAATAATAGCCATTTTTCACCCTTTTATATCGTTCGTCGATGTTTGTGTAAACACAAAAAATGTGAATTCATCCATAATTGCTCAAATCCTGTTCAAGTTGAGGCCACCGTTTTATTTGTACGGTTGCATCACTGATTACTTATTAGCACAGGTGTAGAAGTGATGCAGTGTTTCACGATGAATACGAATTTTGTTGTGGTGTCGTAGAAAATTAGAAAGTGGCTCCTTGGTCGAACATTGTTTCGCCACAGCTTGTAATGAATAGAAGGTCCATCCAAGGACTCGTGAAAAAAGGAAATCATCTTGGTATTCTAAGGTGGATCTTTCTTCGTAGTATCCGAAGAATAGTTTACGGCACCGTCTTTTAGTTTCGCACCTAATCTTCGAGTCAACTGCTTTCTTACCATTTCTTGCATGGTGAACAATAATGGTTATTATTGCTGGGATATGAAAGGCTAAAACTAAAATGTATATCTACCATCAAATAACAGTTCAAAATATATAAGAGCATCGATGGTTCAGTGGTAGAATGCTCGCCTGCCACGCGGGCGGCCCGGGTTCGATTCCCGGTCGATGCAAATTTTGTCAATTTTCAACATGTTAATGTCGTTCAATGAAGAACCTACAATCAGATGAAAGTGGTAAGTGCAAAATTTATTTGTCACGTTTCCAAATTTAGCAGATGAACTGGCTTAATCCTTGCAAAGAATAGGCCATGGTCATCTTTTCTTTAGCTACTTAAGTTTTTTGTTGATAATGGGTTTCTGAACACTTCGTAAACAAGTTATTTGCTTGAAAAAAAGCGATATTGATTCCAAACGTTGCGTTGATTAGAGACCTAAAAGTTCTGTGACCTAAAAATGCTTTGTCTATCAAATAAGTTGACAAAAAAAAAATCAGAGAAGTACATATCATTGTCATATTGATCTCGACGTGATTTGAACACGCAACCTCCTGATCTGGAGTCAGGCGCGCTACCATTGCGCCACGAAATCATCCATTTAATAATATTATACCCATATAAAATCTAAGAATTAAAGTAAAAATGGCTAAAACCATGTAATAAGATATTGAGAAATATGCAGGCATAAGATCTTAAAAGACAATATAGTTTATTATATACTATTTGCACTATCTTATACGAGGGAAAATGGTATATTGGTGTTCTTTCGACAAAACTTACCGTGACAGGCAGCATACGTACAGTACTGTACGGTCGATAGATAGCAATGCGATAGATTTGAACAGTGATTTAGATTGGAACAGTACATAACACACAAAAACTAAACATTGTTAACATAAGATTTCGTGGCGCAATGGTAGCGCGCCTGACTCAAGATCAGGAGGTTGCGTGTTCAAATCACGTCGAGATCAGATTGTATGGAAATTATTAATATCGTATGATTTTTGTTTTCATGTTTATAAGGCGAAAGCCATGCCAGGTCACCCACTGTATATTCCTTTGTTTCCTGATTAGGGGTTCCATCGAAACACTATTCCCTTGTGCCCATGGCCAAACCTCAACAGCGCGCCAATGTTTGAAAATTGTTTTATACATGTTGTCGGTTGTTGTTCAGCGACTCCCGAACTGGTGGTTGCTTGTAGCTGACATAACAGCGCAGTGCAACGTCAGGTTTTCTGATTTTTAACTCCCTTAATTAAGATGGACCCAGCAATGAAGCCCAACTTTAAGTTTACCGAGTGTTCACGACTGCCGTGAGATGGCGTTTAGTATAGGGCCCCTAGTAGTAAGTTCTCGCTCATTCGTGGCGCTAGCGATTTCGCGCCAAAATCACCTTTATTTCAGTCCTGCAGACTACAGAGAAGATAGACAGCACACAGCACATGTTTTCTTTGCGTTTAGTCATCGTCGAATTTTTTCAGAAGAACCACGTGAATTTGAAATAACTCCCGTTGGCTGTTTTTTACAGAAAACTCTTGAGGTTGTAACGCGTTTCTCATTAAAATACTTCGATTTTATTAAGAAAAGTTACGTGTTAACTGAATAATTTTTCAAAGAAAGATGTCTATCATCATGTCGTCAAGTATATTAACCATAATTTTATAATAAAATAGGTCTTCCTATTGAAGAGAATTCCTTGATGTTAGAAATGTCTATGCAATCTGTTAATGATGGAGGAATGTTTGGTATGTTTGAAAGTTGTATGTGACTTCATTCAAATCCTAAGGTTGTGCTAAATTTTATTGTTCCAGATCTACCAGAAGACATTCGTAAAGAAGGGGAAGAACTTACAAAAGAAATTGAACAGGAAGAAAGTGAAAATGATGCAAGATTACTTAAAGCTCAACAATTAGAGAATCAATCGTCACAACCCGGTGAAATGCGATATAAAAGGTTAATGTGCTTGCTTGACCGCAGTAAATTTTATGCCAATTTCCTTCTTCAAAGGATGAATGCTAAGAAAGAAGAAGAGAAAATTAAAGTAAGTATATATTTCCACAAATGTTATTAGCTAAGTATTGTGCTTTAACAGTTGTGTAACAAACAAAATTTATATTGCAGCAAGAAAAATTGGCCAAAAAAGAAGCAGCTGAGAAGAAAAAACTAAAAGAAAATGATATAGCTAACCAGCTGGAAGAACCACCATCAGACATTGTGAAATCAGAAAAAAAGACAAGGGGAGCAAAGCGTCAGACTGAATTGCTTAGTCCTAATGAAAAAACTGGTACAGCATCAAGGAAGAGGTTGCGCAAGAATAATCTTTCTGAAGCAAATATACTAAATGTGCTTGATGAAAAGGAACTTCGGAAGCGAGCGGCACATGTAGGTGTTTTCGTTATAAACCAGCCATAAACATTTTAATGTAATAATAATTGATTTTACAAATTAGGCGGACGCTGACGAAGAGGTCGAACCTGTTGGTGAAGATCTTACGAAAGAAGTGAAAAATGAAGAACAAATGCCCGAACTCTTCGAAGGAGGAACTATGAGATCATATCAAATGGAAGGGTATCGTTGGCTTGTGGTAAGGAAGAATGCTCATAAAGTCTAGTATTCATTGGCTAATTTTGATATGCTTAGTCACTTTACGAAAACGGAATGAACGGCATTCTAGCCGACGAAATGGGTCTTGGTAAAACCGTACAGTGCATTTCCCTAGTTGCCCATTTAATGGATAAAGGAGTAACTGGGCCTTTTCTCGTCTGTGCTCCTCTTTCTACGCTCCCAAATTGGATGTCGGAATTCAAGAGATTCTCACCCCGCGTGAGTTTTAATAGCTGCTTCTTTACTTGCTATTTGACAATCAATGTTAATTTACTTTTAAAACTTGCAGATACCAACAGTACTGTACCACGGTAACCAAGAAAAGCGTGATGAAGTCATTACGGAAATCCGACAAAAATTTAAGATACCTGGTATTAACGGTTTAAAGTTTTTTCCTGTTGTTATCACTTCATTTGAGGTCGTTATTCGAGGTAAAAGAAATGCAATGCATTAATAGTACAATCATAACCTTAAAGCTGGGGTATTTCTATAGATAGAAAAGTGCTGGAGCAGTTGCAATGGCGCTACATAATCGTTGATGAAGGTCATAGGCTAAAAAATTATCAGTGCCGATTGGTCCAGTACGTACTATATCATTCTTTATTTGATGTATTTTTAAAATTATTTAATTTTGTTTCTCCTGTTTTTACAGGGAGTTGAAAAAATATCCCTCCTCCAACCGCTTACTGTTGACGGGTACACCGTTGCAAAACAATTTGTCGGAACTGTGGTCTTTGTTAAATTTTTTGCTACCTGAAATTTTTGATGACTTGGACGTCTTTACTGAATGGTTTCGTGTAGAAGAATTACAAGGATCCGAAATTGACCATAAAATCGTTGAAATGGAACGCAAAGAAAATGTCCTTTCCATGCTTCATCAGGTAAGTTTTCCAAAAATACGGTAAAATACAAATAACAAAGGCGTCTTTAACACCGAGGCAAATCTGAGCAGATTTTGTCACCATTCCTGCTTCGTCGACTAAAAACAGACGTTGATTTGCAAATTCCAAAGAAAAAAGAACTTCTTGTTTATTGTCCTATGAGTAAACTTCAAGATGAACTGTATCGTGCTACAGTTGATCGTTCTATTGCATTCCTATTGGGAGGACAAGAGGTTCGTGTTCACCTAATCATCCATGTTGACAAATTGTTTAAATTTAGTCATTGCAATCCGCATAATATAGGAAAAAACACAGATAATCGAATACCAAGCTAACGGTCGGCCAAAGCGAAAGGCTAAGAGACAAGACATCGATTACTCAAATATGGGAACGGAAGAGGTTACAGAAGAATTGGAAAAAATATCTGTTGAAAAGCAAGACGAAGAAATCGATGAGTGGATGAAGCTGTCAAATGATTTGCATTGGGAACCTCGGAAAGCGTAATTATTATTATTTTTTCACTCGAGTTAACCTTGAATTTAATACGAATGATTTCATTTGTGTGTTGATTTCAAGGAAGAAGAGGAGTATTCAAGCCGTAAACACTAGCATTAAAATGAATAATCCCATGATGCAACTGAGGAAAATTGTCAATCATCCGTACCTTGTCAAATGGGAAGTTGATATCGAGACAGGTAATTAATTTGCTGCGTTATCGCTAGCTACCTATTTTTATCGAATTGTGTAGGTGATTACATTGTTGACGAGGCGATGGTTAGCGATTCGGGGAAATTAGCTGTAATGGATCAGATGTTGAAGCGCCTCATAAAAGATGGTCACAAGGTAAAATTTTATTTGATAAATTTCAATAAATTTGTTGCGCCGGCTACCTAACTGTTAACTACATGTAGGTATTAATTTTTAGCCAGCTAACAATGATGCTTGACGTTTTGGCCGACTACCTGTCAATGCGAGGTCTCAAATTTGGCCGACTTGACGGACGGATGAACCTAGAAGAGAGAGCTGTGGACATGGATAAGTTCAGAAATGACCCTGATATGCCCGTGTTTCTTATAAGTACGAGAGCTGGCGGGCTCGGCATCACCCTTACTTCTGCGGATACGGTTATCATCTATGATTCAGATTGGGTGAGTGCTTCTTAAATCGTAAAATCGCAGTGGAATGAAAATCATTCTTTGTTGTATCTAAATCTCCTTTCTTTTTTTTTCACAATAGAATCCTCAATGTGATCTGCAAGCTCAAGATCGCTGCCATCGTATCGGCCAGACAAAACCAGTTGTTGTTTATCGTTTAGTGACCTCAGATACTGTTGATCAACGAATCATCGACCGAGCTGGCGCCAAACGAAAACTGGAAAAAATGGTCATTCAGAAAGGTACTTTTCATCCGCTCATGAGATGCATTTTCAATGTAATTACGCTTTCCTGGCCGTTGTTAAGAACTCAGCTTTGCGTTTTTATAGATAGCGTCTTCTACGTTTTGTTTTAGGATACTATTCAAATGATTGCCAATTGCCCATTATGGACTCCTCGTAGGACTTGACTTTCATTTAGGAAGCTCTAGAACAATGATTATAATGCGGAATTCATAATTTTAAAAATGTTTTCGTTGCTCAATGATTTAGGTAAGTTTAAATCGGGTCTTCAGGCCGGCGGCACCAGCAGTATAACAACAAACGAACTGATTGAGTTGCTGAAAGCCCGCGATCATAACGGCGAATACCGAAGCTCATCTGGTCAAGGTGAGTTTACTCGTCTGTTTTTTATTTCATCTCCAAAAATAGAAATGCCGGAACTAAAACATCCGTGTTTTATTCTTCCTGTTTGCGTTTCTTTTTGCTCAGTGTTTACCGAAGAAGAGATGGACGCTCTTATGGATCGGTCCGATCTTGTCAGTGAAGCCGGCATTGAAGTTAAAGAAGAAATCACGCAGTTGCAGGGTGTTTTTAAACGTCTCGATATACCACCAGAAGAAATCAAAAAGGAGAAATGAATAACACCGAACAATCAAAACGAGAGAGTCGTGGTTAGCGATGCATCGAAGAAATTCACAAAATTAAGGCGCATTCTTATTCTATTATAGAAGACGATGAAAAAAGAAGTTTTCAAAATTAATGTTCGTTCGGATTCTGCCATAGAAGACGACGAGAGAAAGTATTTAAGCCGATTTCTTACTTGCTCGCAGTATTCTGTTTTTACTCAGAGAAAGAAGCCCATGCTTCAATTTTAAATTCGGTTTTCTTATCATTCCGTATGTACACAGTGACATGTGTGTCTTCAGTAAAGCTGTTCTAAATTCTTGTGTCATTGCAACGACTTTTGCCTAGTGAGAGATTCCACTGTAATGATATGTGAATGACGAGGACAGACACGGACATTTTTGATCTGGGCTTTCGATATTGCTACACTTGACTCGCCCCGCCGTGCTACATTTCTCATGGCAGCCTCTTTTCATCGGTTTGCTCATTCATTTCATTTTTTATCATGGCTCAGCCGCCTTGTTGACGTATGTTGACCTACTTCTTCGAGTAGTATACGGAATTCTCCGAATCCTGATTCGAATTCGTTGATTTATAAAAGGAATTTCACTCCTGGAGAGCTTCAGACGTAAACGCAAATACCCTACATGAAAGCCGAAGTTTGCTTACATGTTGTGAAATATGTATGAGCGGAAGGATGTTGTTGCTTTTGGCTTTATCAACGAAATTCGTGCCTGAATTATCTTGGACGATCTCACTCTAAAAGACATTTTTCGGCCATTCAAAGTTGGTTACCAAACTAATGGAGTGTTCTACAATTTTCAATAGCCAAGAAGGAGGGGGGGGGGGCGGGCGGCTACTTTCAACATAGTTGTCTAGTTGGATCCTTCTACTCTCCTGTCTAGTAAATGGATGTAGGGCAAATAAGTTAGGTTGGTGGATGGGCTGCCCTAGGTAATTCCTCACGTCAATGAAGTTGGGCAGGGACAAGGAACAAATCTGTCTGTCGACGTTAGCATTGAAATGTGTACAAGAGACCTGCCTCTATCAGCATGTTTTTCCTTTCGCCCAGCTGACTTACTTCGAATCAAGTACAAATGCATGCACCCCTATGCCTGTCAAGGAGACTCAGTCGTGCGTGATTTGCAACGAAATTAAACTCGTCGCATACTCGTTGTTGCCGTTGTCATTTCTCATAACCCGAAGTGCTGTGTGTCACGTAAATAATTCAGCCTAACTGTTTGCCTGTATACAATACGTGAGATAACGCATGGACCGTTCTCAATAGGAACATTGGATCCGGTTTATCGGCCGGAATTCATAGCGCACGCAGACCTCGTCCTGCTCCACTTATTCCCCCACCTCTATGCAAAGGAATGGGGAGAGGCAGTCATCATCATCCATCATGTGATGAGTATACGCGGCATAAAGATTCGGGTCATTTTCTTTTTTTTTCTCAATAGGTAGGTCGATTAATCGGAATTCTTTTGCATTTCTCGTTCGTGTACCCATCAGACTGTGTACAACGAAATATCTGCTGCTATCAATCAATTTCTGTGTCAACTGAGCTCTTATTGGTTGTACGACGTTTTCGAGATAGTTGAAACGGTAAAGTTATGCATGGAGTAAGGTTGGTTGATTCTTCAGCAATCATTGTCTCCTAAATAATCGTCCATGAATGACCTGCATTCACTAAATTCGTTCCTGTTTCATTTTGACAGGCACCTACTGAAGTACCGGGTACAGCACACAAAGACCAAACACCGTGAAATGTAGACGTAATAATTAGATTCCATTGGCTGCAGCCATGCGGAATGACTGGTACGTCCTCATCGACGTCGATCACGAAAGATGATTCGTCTTCTTTAGACCGCAATGTGGCATGTGTATATTTCTTCGAAGTAGGAGAAATACGCGTGGCGTGTGCGATCGAATCTTGGTGGCTCTCGCCCCGATTCTGTTTTGTTCTAACGCTTTTGTTTACCGGACGAGATGAAAGAGCGCAGCAAGAGAGAAAACAAAAAGCAATCCAAACAAAGCAAACAACCAGAAATCCGATGTGATCTTTTGTCCAGTTTTCTTGTTGTTTGGGTGTTCAGAGTTTTGTGCCAACTTGTCAGGTCTGTATGGCCCAGACGCCACACGGTTTGGCTGGTCGGCGTGATATGCTCGTTAAGAGGCCACTCGATATGGATAGTGTCGGAATCGGAGCTCTTGTTTGTTCTTGTTTCTTCAATCTTTTCTTTTAAGTGTTAAAAGCTATTGTTTCGACACGAGCTTTTGTTTTGATTCAATTCGTTCTTTTTGTTCTTCATCCGATCAATGGTATTTTCGTTGTTTTCTGCTTAGAAGCAAAGTGCCATCTGGCGGTAACAAGGGATGCTCTATGTGACTTTAGATAATCGGCTGTAACTTTGCACGTTTTACATGCGATTCATAAAAAGACCAGTGATGTTGTTTCACAGATAAGGAATACGACTTGATAAGTTAAAGAGACCCTCTTCTTTTGGGTCTTATCTCCCGCAATGGCAAACGTAAAATAGTACGATGTTTGCAGAAGACAATTTGCGTTGCGAAGGACGGCGAACAAACAAGTCTGGGACAAAGTCAACAAGCCGCAAAGGGTTGGTTGGTAGGTCACGAACAACAGCAGTACACAATAGTATGTGTTCGTGTACGTCCGGTTGCCAAAACATGTTTTGTTGTTGCTGCATACCATTGCCATCAAATAAATCTGCTAAAACCGAGGGGGCACTACGTTTCACGTACAAATACACGAAACATCGTCGCTACGGCCATCGAACTCTCGGTAGAATGTGAGCTGCTATGACAGGCCCGTGTACACGAGGCGATAGTGTCGGTGGTACGCGCTGTACATTCTTCCTTCCTCATCATTCCTCTATTTATTTACTGTGTGGCACGTTTCAGGAATTCGGCCTCCCATTTTCCGCGCACGGCCAAAAATAGAAGAATGAAAGAAAGAAAACAAAAAGAAATCTGTTGTCTTTAGTATCCGCCTTGACCCCGTCTGTTGACAAGAGGATGAAGGCTGATTGTTGAAGCAGGATCATTACGTCATCGTATCGCTCGCCACACACGACACCGCGTCTTCGTTAAACACCGTCTTAGATAGGAGTGGAATACTTGCCAAAACTGTTGAGCATTCCTCGTCGGCCCGATCAGCTGGTGGAGAAGGAAATGGGAAATCCGTGCGCGCCATCGATAATGGATTGAATCGTTTGGCAGAATAAGGAAGAAAAATCAAATAAAAAGCTTGGATAATTAAATGAAAAATAAAAAGAATGGATAAAATAGTCCTGTAATACAATGTCCCCCCCCCCCATCTCAGCTACGATATTACAATAGTCGCTAATACACTGGCAGTCGTAAAAAAGGATCCTCGGTGTGCAGATAAAACAGTCAAACTGCGGCTTGTTATTATTGTATTTACGACGGGCATAATCATTGCCGTTATTTTTAGCAAACTAGGGAATTGGACAGTGGCATGGAGACGCGGGTAGGGAAAATGTTATGAAAGAAAAAGGAAGCGTGTGCTAGGTGCTGCTTGCCAAGGCATTGAGCGTTTCGTTCATTTTTGCGATGGTTGGCAGATGTTTTGGCGGATAAACTTTCTCGGCAGTCAAACAGCCAGGGGGGGGGGGGTCCACACACACACGTACATCGTTTGACGTAGCGTAAACGAGTGCGTGGTTAGTATAGCAAAAAAAACAAATAATCTGAGCTTCTTCGTTTGTATTGAACGCTTTAGAAACTCATGCAGCCATTCACTATGTGTATCATAGAGAACTCCAGTTGCCATAGTTAGCAGGCTGCACGTCCTGTATTGTCCTGTAAACCGCGTTCGAATATACCAGCCCTAGCAAAAAGGGAAAAATTGGTAAACGTCGAGAACGTGAGTCATAAAAGCTTGGTCAACTCGTGAAATCCCGCTGTTATTGTCGACTTTTTTTTTTTTTTTCCCGCAAGACAAATAATCGATTTGAAATCATAGGCTTGGTTCATTTATTGATTCCTTCCTAAATCATGATTGAAGGTTGGAACGTAATAAAGGAAACACACGATGCAACAAGCCATCTATCACTGTTGACGAAATCGAATTACGCGCTAGAAAAGAAGAGTCGGAAGCAGCGACGGCACATCTTCAAAATATGAAAAAAACAAAACAAAAAAAAAAACAAAACAATACACAGTGACTTGTGTTCCGCTTTTTGGGGCTGCAATTAGACTGTGCTCATTCGTGCATCGCTCGCACGTTGGCTTGGCAAAATCGATATTCTCCCTGCAGTTCCGAGGTGCACCACATTTTGCCATTTTACAACTTTTCCTTTATTGTAACAAACAGGATCTATTTAAAGTCGACGCTCACATCGAGTTACCAGCCATTACTGGCATGACAACACCAAAATAAAAGAAAAGTTGTTCCCTTTTTTGGGGCGGGAGGGAGACGTTCGAAGAATGCATCTCTACTTGGTGCTAATATTAGGCTATAGAATTTGCCGTTGCGAAGTGTGAAAGGATTTTATTTTCTTTTTTTTTTTTTTTCTTTCGAACGAGGCCTATTATTGCATGCGTTTGTGCGTGGGGATGTTAGACATCGTGAGCGGTGTGAGTGACGTAATGATAATCTATTGGCTGCCTTTATTAGCCTACATACCTTATACAAGCGTTCAGCATCTATCGATTTCTCGTTTCTGTTTTTTTTTTTTTTTTTTCTTATTTTAAGAGAGTTATTCTTGTGTTTGGAAAGCTTGCGCAGTTCCGGAACGTTACGACAGAAACAGTGAAATGGGCCGAGACGGACTGAGGTCAAAGAAATGGAAAGAGAGGGTCAAATGGATTTTTTTTTTATTTTTGAGTAGTTTTCGTTGATGTTGGCGAATGTATCGATCTCAACCGGTGCATTTATTGCCAACCAATTTGATAGCGACGAGCTCCTTTTCGAATCCTGTTGACTGGTTTCTACTATATGGATATTTTATTCAAGCCTGACTGACAATGACTGCTGAGCCATGTATTTCGTCGTATCGTGACGCAAACTGGACAACGAGAGGTGCTAGAACGCTGCCATGTCGTGTTCAAGCGGTTAGGACCGTGCAAAGACGACGAGTAGACGCGTCATTTCCCTGATGGTTCGCCCAGCCACTTGCAGTATAACACAGTCTGAAAGATATCCCCCTCTTCTTCTTTTTCTTTTTGTTTTTTTTTTTTTTCTTGTTGGCCCGTCTTTTTAACAAATCGCTCACTGTCTACCCCTGCCTGCGACAGCATAACAAATGACGCTAGTCACGCCGCGAGGATCGGCTACTTTTGTGACTTCTTTTGGTGGAGACAGCTCAGTCACTCTACTGGAGAGGCGAGTCACTATCACTTGCAAAAGATAGATGCTTTATTTCGCCGTGAGAAATGATGATGATCAACCGAAGCTGTCGCATTTAGCGCACGAATTATCGCCAACAAGATCAGTATCACTGAAAAAAAAAATAAATAAATAAAAAAAAATAAGTAAAAACGAAAAAACAAAACAAAAAAACAACAACGATAAAAAATGGCACGCACTGCCGTAATTGTGTTGGAGGGTAGTTGAAAACTGTGTGTGTGCGTGTGTGTGTGTGTGTGTGCCTCGATTTTTTCGACGTGGAAAGAAGCCATTGGACATCTGCGCGGATGTGCATGTGTAAGACTCGACAAAGAGAGTAGGCGTCAACACGACCCTCGAGTGTTGCCAATTTTGTCAGTGCCTACTCACGAAAAAAATGAACAACCTGAGGCTACGAATGCGTCAAAGTGGGAGAGGTTTAAATTTGGATAAGATAATTCTTGTTTTTGTTTTTTCTCTCTTCTCTCTCCTTTGCCTTTTTGTAAGAAAAAACAAAATTCGCTTTGTTTTTTGTTTTTTTTCGTTATTATTATTATTTTTTTTTTCGTTTTGTTTCGAAAAACGATGCCAGAAGACTGATTAGTGTGTGTGTGTGTGTATGTAGGGGCGGCGTGAGTGGGTTTGCCAAACGAACGAAAAATGCGTGGTTTCTTTTCTTGTATTCTTTTTTATTTAAATTTTTTTTTCTTCTTCAAATCCGCATTCGTGTGTGCTTTGGTAGTAAGCGGCTAGCCGACGGAAATGAAAAAGAGAAAGAAAAAAAAACAAAATTTCCGATTTTACAAATAGATACCCAACTGGTAAGCTGTTTTGATTTCACATCAGGACGCAGGCGAATACAGTCATAGAGTTGTCTGTTGCTGACACGCACGCCGATCGTGTCTAGACTCGCAATGGGGATGCGGAAAAAAAAAATTCGCGGAGAATAATAAATGGAAATAATAAAAGGAGTGCGCGAGGAATAAGACAAAAAAAAAAAAAATACGGTAAAACACAACTGAGACGAACGAGAATCAATTCATCACCGTCAGCTGGACCGCTTCATTTGACAGTTTTTTTTTTTTTTTGTATCTTATTTGGTTTTTGTTTTATTTTTTCTTCATTTCTTTGTTCGATGAAATTGCGCAGTTGTTTTGCAAGCAGCTTTTTTTCGAAAACAGTAGGTCAATCCTATTATCCGTTTGCATTTTGTGGGCCCCGAAGATTGGAAGTCGGGCCTTTCATCCTAGCGCAATTCAACGGGCAAAATAACAACTAGCATCTCGTTTAAATTGATTTCTATAACCTGCATAGCAAAAAGAGGATTTCATTTTTCTTTTTTTGCGATGTTCGCCATTTTCTTCGTCATGTGGTACATTACATTTATTTTCCCTGCGCTCAAAGAAAAAACGCACGTCTTCATCGATCTGTACTAACAACCGTTTTCTTTTTTTTCTTTTTTTTTTTTGACATTTTGTAATAGGAAATCTCGATTGTTACGGATGCTATCACACCCATACGGGCAATTTCACAATCTGCTGGCCGAGATCGATGTTCTATAGTCGCAACGCAGGTGTATACCATTACCGATGGCTACAAAAACGATGTGGCGGGCGAACGAACGTTGTTTGGAATCAATTTACTGTTATTGGTTCGCATTTTTAGATTTGTTTTGACAACGAAACTAACGTGCCAGTTCACTTTTTTTTTTTTTTTTTTTTTTTTTTTCGTGCCCAGTTTTAGCTGTGGTCGTAAAAGGCGATTTAAAAAAACAGGAATCGAACGTGAGCACCTCCCCCTTAAAAAACACACAAAAAAAAATCGAGAATTTCATCTATAAACATGTCGTTTTTTTTTTTTTTTTTGGGCTGAAGCTTCTATTGGCCGTTTTTCTTCCTTCGTTTGATGGCGTTCACCGTACAGACATCGCACGTGCCTTTACGGTATCTGATGGCCACGGTCGGGGGGGTTCTCCTAGCTGGAAAAAAAGCTGTCAGTTTAGTTGGCTCACTGGCTTTTTCGAAACTATTCATTCCAAACACTTCATTTTCTGCATTTTCATGGCACGAATGAAGAAAGCAAAGAAAAAAGAAGGAATTTATGTAAAAAAAAAAAAAAAAAAAGAGATGTGCATATTAAACATAAAATAAATATAAAAAGAGAGAGAGTTTAAAGGCGCAAAATACAAAAAGATAGAAGCTGAATGATGATAAGCTCGTATCGGAATATTGTGGTGGCTGCCTAACTCGATTGCGCTTCTGCTTCGTCAACATCTACTACGGCCCAACAAGCTGCACACCCGAAAAAGATGCTGGCCAATACAGCTTTTATAAAACGAAAACAAACAAAAAGCATGTTCGTGTTTCGTGTGCTCCGGTGTAAATATGCATCGGCTGCTCGATGTAATAGATGTTATGGTCTACGTACAACAATATATTAATAGCTGGCGGCATAATAGACTAATGAAGAAACTCTTTCTTTTTTTTTTTCCATCCCTTTTATGGATTTTTTTTTTTTTTTGACCCCCCCCCCCCCCCCCCCCCCCACTAATCGATTATAAAAATGTTGGTACAAAAGACTCGACATGCAACTGACGAGCGCCTACGGGAAAGGAGGGGCAGAGAGATTGGGACTTTGCCGAACGTCTATAGAAGGCGGTAGTAATATGCTGGCGTACAGTGTCTCTCTCTATATGCCTTATATACCCTTTTTATTAAGAATTGGCTCACGTTCGGCACACGAAGACCTGCCCGAGCGGCTAGCGTTGTGTCTATAGCTGTGTCTATATAAAGATGACGTTGGACGGATAACAAAGAAAACACGACGAGACTTGGCCCTGCACTAGAATCGAAACGCTATACCCCCACTGCAAAGTCTATTAATCCGTGAGACTGAACCATCAACGCTCGCCGTTACAACCGACGTGATGATCCCTGACACCTAAAAAAGAAGCGCCCCTTTTTTTTTTTTTTTTTGTTTTGTGCTATTCTCGTCATCTTTTGCCTATTTATTTCTTTTTTTTTTTTTTTAGAGGCTCAGTTTCTCCATTTTTTATGTATGCTTTCCTCCTGTTAACGTGCATCGTGTTACGCTAGACGGTAGCCCCCTACAGATACGGGGGGGCGTATCCTTAAATTTGTAGGGCAGCCTTGACGGACGTAAGAGCATTAAAGAGCTCACGTCTTAAACTGGTGTATAGTTAAACGCATGCATCTTGGTAGAAACATAAGGAAGTGTATACGGTTGGAGCCAGTTGATCGTGCGCACAAGTCCGTGGACGTACATACATATATATCTATATACGGTCTGTGATCAGAGACCAATTGTAATTACACACACAGGGTCTGCCTCGTTATCGGTCCCAGGTTCTTTGGCGGAGTCCTGGAACGGAGAATGAACCGTATAGTAACGAGCTTTTTTTTTTTTTTTTGTTTGTTTGTTTTTTTCCTGATAGATCTTGTGGGGCTTAATATGACGTCGTGTTTTCTCGCCTTAGCTATTGGGGTCTCGAGGGAGTCGCTATAGATTGCCGTAACACTTTTGTGACTCGCTACCGCTGCTCTCGGGTGTTCCTCATCAAAGAAAAAAAACAAAACAAAAACAGAAGGCCCAATAAAAGATGATGAGAAGAAAGAAAAAAGAAAAAAAAAAAGAAATAATACCTCGAGGTGGAGATAGAAAAAGAGACAAGAAGAGATGAAAAGGAAGGATAGAAAGAGAAAGAACAAAAAAAAAAAAAAAAATAATAGAAATGTGGGAGGGGTCGAACTCACGTGACTACCTTGCGTCACTGGTAGAGGAAAGAAAAAATAATGCAAAAGAAAAAAAAAAAAAAAAGACACAATCTCCATGGCACACCGCACACTCTGTCCAGCCTCTCAGAGTGTACTTGCCTGTTTGGTTCACTGTGTTGCCGGTGATGTCGGAGCAAGCGCCAAAAAAGAAAACAAAAAAAAAGTGCCACTACATAAGAAACAACAAGAAGCGGAATTACTCCAAAAAAAAAAAAAAAAAAAAAAAAAAGAAACAAAACAATAAAAACAAAATGACGTAGACTCATCTTCGCCAGTTGTAAATCTCGGTGTTGAGTGAGAAGACCCGTACATTTTGTGTGTGTGTGTGTGTGTGTGTGCCGTCTGCTCTTGTGGCGGATGCGAGTGCCATTTCGATTTGATATACCCACAAAGACACACCCCGCACCATCCCAAAACTCAACTACAGAGTTTTAACGCACTGCAATTTAACCCGTCTCGTTCCCTATTCTTTTTTTTTTTTCTCAATCTCCTCACCGCCCCAACTCCCGTTCTCTCTCTCCCCCCCCCCCCCACACACACTCCCACAATTCTGCTCCTGCACGAACCCATCTCGCTTCTCTCTCTCTCTCTCTCGTATAGTTTAAGAAAGAAGTCTCCATCCTATGCGGCACTCAGTCGTTCGCAGATCCACTGTGCGACAAGGCCTCATCCCGAACCGACACCACCCCTCTCTCTCCCCACTGACATCACCATCCCGTTACCGTCCCCGGCTCCCGTCCCGTACATCGTTTTATTTTTTCTTTCTTTCTTTCTTTCTTTTTTTTTTTTCAACTGGCGTATTTATCGGCGTCAGATAATCATCATTCGAATCGTGAAGCCTATAAGGCTTTTTTTTTTTTCTTTTTCTCTGTGTGTGTGTGTGTGTTGTCTTTTGTTGTTCATTTTTTTTTTCTTTCTTTACCGTGAGCGTATAAACGTGGGCGAGTGCGTCGCCCTCGAGTTTTTTTTTCTTTTATCAGTGCGCCGTCATCATTTAAATAGCAAAAAAGAAACGACGTGTTTTTTTTTTCTTCTTAGTGATGCTCTTCATCGTGCCTCAGTTGGGCGTTTCTTTCGGCTGAATGCCGTCGCAAACGTGCGGGACAATTGAGTGAGGGTCACTGCAGCTAGGCCTTTGCCTTTCTTCTCTATAGCGGCTAATCAAAGTGGTTTTTTTTTTTTTTGGTGATGGCACTCGTCGGCCTTGTGACATCTTTGTTTGCCAATCAAGAGAGTCCGATTGATCACACGGATAGGCACCTCGTCAGGGTTACATGAAACTCAATGGAAATCATGCGCCTTACTTGACTGCCTACACTTCGCCCGACGTTCCAAATTAAAAACGTATAAATGTTCTTCTTTCGCTTCGCCATTTGTCTGCCTATTTAGCCGGAAGTGTTTTGGTGGCTGAGCTGATCCTGTGGATTGACGGGATGCGATTTGATTTTTTTTTTTTTTTTTTTTTTCTGTGCCTGTTTCATAAAATTCTCTTGTGCTTTGAATTGTGCACGTGAAAAAGTTCAACGAACAGAAAGACTCAAGACATTTGACTGGATACTTTGATCGGTGTACGGTGGCTCATTTGCCTATTGCCCACGGGCCAGTACATTCAAGTTGGAATAGCGGCCCGTGTAGGTAGCAAAAAAAAAAAATTAGCATCACGTGAAAAAGAAAAAGAATAGCAGCACTCATCAGTGCAAAAAAAAAAAAAAAAAAAAAGAAAAACTTAAAAAAAAAAAAAAAAAAAAAAAAAGAGACGAGTTGGCTAATGGAGCAAGTGACGAACGGGAGCAGCGGCTATGGAGCGCATTTGACTCCCTCAACTGTGTCCTGGGGCGAAGATGTGGACGGCATCAGCGGCAGCGGAATGGGCCATCTTTTCTGGTTCACGACGATCAGTAGTGGCTCCATTGTGGACGACGTGGCCAGAGGTGGGCTGATGTCGGGAGCCGGTCCAGTCGGTGATAACCTGGACGACTCGAACAGCGGATCGAGCACGATCGCAATGATCGATTCGGACGGAATCGACCTGTTGTCCAGCATCGGTCCATCGCTGGGCGGTATGGAAGGCGAACTCGGCGGTTCGACGCCGACCTACATCGCTACGATTTGCATCATGAGTATTATCCTTTTGGTCGGCATCACCGGCAACGTCCTCGTCCCCATCGTCATCGCCCACAGCAAAGATCTTCGCAATTCGACCAATATCTTTCTGGTCAATCTGGCTCTTGCCGACCTGCTAGTCATCCTCATCTGCCTGCCGACCGGTTTCGTCGAACTTCATTCCACTCCTGGTGTCTGGTACCTTGGAGAAACCATGTGTAAGTCTCGCTATCGAGTAATAGTTTCAATCTTTCGTACTACTACGACGGTGAACCCTTTGCAGTGCGTTGCTTTTCAGATGCTCTTCACGCCGAGCACTCACAGTTTGCGCAGGCACGGTAGAAAATGTGGGACTGTGTCAATAATGTTTAGGCTGCAATTGATGCGTTGTAAAGTTCAGCATCGTTTTGCGCTGTTTGTATAGATCGAAATTGGCCTGTATCAGCCACTGGCCTTATTCCATCCCGTTCTCTTTTTCATATTGCGCAGTATACTTTTGCTTCGTTTGGATTATTCCGTAAGGGCATTTCTCGTTTTTCAATCGTCATGGTGTGTTCTTTTTTTTGCTTTCGTGATTTCAACATCTTTTTTTTTTTTTCGTGTGGTCGATAGTATAGACGCCTCGTTTGGGGATGTATGTACACGAAACCGTGTTCGCAGGGCCTTGAAATCTGTTTTCGTTCTTGTTTGTTTGCGACCTTTTGAAAAATCTCGTTCGATTACACACACCGCAAGTAGATTAGCGAAAAAAAAAAAAAAATACGAAAGGGCCAAAAACGAAAAAAAAAAAACTTTCAAATATGTATGGCTTTTTTTTTTTTTTTTTTTTTGCATTCAGCCAATCGAGTTTCGTGTAATGGGAAACTCAGCTGATGGTTGAATGACAGCGCCGCGCGTTTCAAACTGCAATTGTTCAGCGGCGTCGATCGAAGATGTCATTCCGTTTTTTTTTTTTTATTATTTTCTTCCCAACTCTGGCTGCTTCTTTTTATTACATTAATAATAAGCAAAAAACTGGGATCGTGACGTCAAAACGCAAACGCCCTTCATTTCCATCGCAACCCTCAACGCGCTTGACGTTTTAAAGCGGAAGCGAAAACGCGGGGCGCACTCAGCTCATCGTGTCTCATTTGAATACAATGTAAATAAAAAAAAAAAGGGTTGAAAGAAGAAGACAGAATGATGGCCGACGATAAACAACAACAAGGATATCCCAAATCAAAACAAAGAAAGTGACAAACAAATAAATAGCCCGGTGAAAAAAAAAAAAAAAAAAAAAAAAAGAAAAGAAAAGAAAAACACAGAGCGCAAAAATGGACGGAGTGAGTCAAATGGCTGTCGTTTCTAATAAGTCATCCATCACCAACTCAATTGGGGTCGACCTGTCAATGTGCAGGCGTTTCTTTTATGAAAAAAAAAAACAACAAACAAACAAAAAAACAACAGTAAACAGCTTTCGACCTGGACACTGTCACCAACACGTTTAAGAATTGTCGATCGAAATCGCGAGCATTTCTTTTCACGCTGGTTCGTGAAGGTTGACCGTCTAGAAAAAAAAAAAAAAAAAGATTTGGAACCTTCTTTTTTTTTTTTTTTTTTCTTCACTTGAAATTGTAAATAAAATCTAATGTGACTCAGAAATGACGTCAGAACTAACAAAGAATGTCCTCGCCTTTTGTATGTGCGTGTGTGTGTGTGTGTGTTCATTTTGGATTGGAGTAACAGTGTAGTGCTGTGTCTATATGAAGCCGATGCTCTACGGCAACATCGACGATACGTAATGACAATTTAGATGATGACACTGTCAAGAAGAAGCGCTGAGTCGGGGGAGGTCAGGGAGATTGAAGAACAACCTACAACTGAAACGAAAGGGAAGGGCGTAGAGGACGTTAATAGGAAGAGTGATGGAGAAAAAGCTCAACTTGTCTTTTTTTTTTTTTTTTTTTTTTTTTTGTTCCCTCTCTTGTACGGCCGTGGATCATAGGACAAAAAAAAAAAAATAAAAATAAAAGAAGAAGCCTCGATGAGTCCAAATCACGTTGTCTCTTTTCCATTCGCTGCCGTAGTTTTGTTTCTAACGTTCACTACACATGTCATCTCATGGGCGGCCCAGTTTCGACAATCCGCGGAAATCCGTTTCAGCCTTTTTGTTTGATTCCCTGTGTGTACAGGCAAGGATTCTTTGCAATAGAAACAAATGAAAAAAAAAAAAAAAAAAAAAAAAAGAAACGATTCACTTCGCGTTTGGGTACAGAGCTTTTGCGATGACAATTACCGGACAAAGCCCTTCGTAGGCGTGGACCGAAGACTGGAATGCTGGCGACAGTCAGAGAAAAGAGCCGGTCCAGTTGCGACGAGTTCCATTTGGACTGGTGTCGTATGCACACTGGGCCTTTGTTTTTTGTCCGTTATTACTAATTTAATCACATCTCCCTTTTCAGCGGATGGCAATTATTTCCATGGAGAGGTGTGCGCAGAGGGTCTACGTTTTCCTCTTGATGTTCCATAATAGAAAAGCGAATTCAACCGGTGGATTCAAATGCGATTGAAATTGCCGTCAACGCTGATCTCCTACTTGTTTTTGAGTAGAGAAACCAGGGAGTGGAAGGGGAGTGGCAAATTATTTCGGCTGGGAATGTCAATAAATATTTATTTCTGCTCGCCTTGCTTTGTATAGAACTTAACGATGTATTGAACTAATGAAGCGATTCACATTCAACAGAGTTATTAGTTTTACGCGGATGAGCAAATTTCAATTCGAAATTATGCGGGGAAACTTTTTTTTTTCTTTTGTTAAACGTTCCTTAAAGCTGCGAATGTTAAATTCTTCCTCGTTAATAGTTAAGTTTAATAGTCTTTATGTTGGGGAAGCGGAGGGAATGCAACGAAATGACGAATCCTGCACAAGTCCCCAACGTTGGTGGCATACCGACGATCATTAAAAATGCATTTTTTTTTTTGTGTCATAAAAAATGACTACATTAAAGCGTTAAAAGTATACATTCTGAAAACATAAACTTAGCGTAGCTTTAAGAAAATCTCAGCCGAAGGACAATCGCGACTTTTATTGCAGTCAACTGAAGATAAAAACAAAAAAGGTTGTTTTCATTCATTTTTTTTTTTTGGGGGGGGGGGGGGGGAGGGGTTTGAAGTGATGCAATTGTTTAGCTACGCAGTTATTTGCATATTTCACATGTTGTAAAGTGGTCTCGGTTTGTCGGTAGGGAAAACATTCTAATGACGAAACATTTATTTTCCTTACGTCATAACCTTGTTTTGTTTTCATAGTTTCTTAATCCTTTATGATTCATCGCTTAAAATATGAAAAAAAAAAAAAATGGATGTCAAATTTTTGGTTACGCGGTGTCAACCCCTCCACCTGCCACTTAACGCGACTGTGTCTCTTACGGTAAGACTCCGTAAAAATATGGAGATGGCACTGCGCAATAAAAAGTTTGCCACAAAGTTTCTCTTTAAAAGCTTTCCTCACTTTGTTATCGTTTAGCTGTGCAACAATCGGCCATGGTGGGAGGGCAAAATAAAAATGCAGTTGTGTGTGGTTATACGAAAACGATGAATTTCGCTATTCGCCTTGAACGCGAAGTTTTGCCCAATTTTTTTTTTTTGACACGTCGGATAATAACATTTGACCGACGGTCTTTCATATATTTTTTTTTTTTTTTTTCACAGGGCAAATATGTTATATATATATACATTAAATGTCGCACGACATAATATACGTATGTATATAAATCCTTGGGTAACTGGCATTTCAATAAGAATCGTTCAAGGATACAACGGTGACTCGAAGGTTCGGATAAAACTCAAGAATGCGGTTATTACTGAACGACAAAAAAAAAAAAAAAAAAAGTCGGGTTCTTGTGACCGGCCAGCCGTTGGATGATTGCGTCTTTTTTCTTTCCTCATCTATTTTTTTTTTTTTTTTTTTTTTGTTTTATTTCGATATACGTACGTTATTTTGTTTCATTTTCTGAGGCTGGAAATAAGAACTTGTGACTTTCTAATATCATTTTTTTTTTTTTTTTTTTTTTCTGTCTGCGTTGCAAAGCTCTTGCGTTAGGATCTAGCAAGAGGAGGAAGTGAAGTCATAGAAAGATAAGAAATTATAAATGAAAGGCATGCGGTGATGTGCCGACATCGTTTTTGGTCTGTGTGGTAGAAATAGCGGCGTCACGGACCACACATCCGCTTGAATGGCAGTCAGAAAAAAAAAAAAACTCAACTTAAATTTCCAAAAAAAAAAAAAAAATATTAAGGAGCTAAACAAATAGTCGCGTAACAGTACATAGATTACGCATTTTTTTTTTTTTTAAAGCGTACGTACTTTGAATTGCGTTGGAAAAATGTCAAGCGCTGCCCGTACAAAATGTGACCCGAAAATTAAGGCTTCGCGAGAGAGCACATCCGTCGAGTTCGGCCGACGCCGAACAGGAAGCGCCGTGATTGCGCTCTCTCCGTATCGCGCGTTTCCAACGTCATCGCTATGAGTCAAGTGCGTTGCCCTTTTACTGTACGTTTTTGTATGCGCGTAGAAAAGGAGAGAAACGGAACGAGATACGAACGGTGAAAACAAATGAGCGAAAACAAAAAGGCCATCGCCGCTGTTTGCCTCTAATCGCAGACGTGGCGTAATGCTTTTGCCGAAGAGAACATAAGGAAACACAGTGGAAAGACGGAAAAAAGACGGACGCCCGTTTTGATTATGGAAAACGTTGTCTTTTATTTATTTATTTATTTTTTTGCTTCGGTTGGGGGGGATGACTCAGAAAGGCCACGTTTTTCGCATTCGAAACATGTAAAAGTTATCATGTCGCCATGATATTGATTTTTACATGTTGCGATTGAAAGGACAACGTCCTTGCAAGGACGATTTCACAGTAATCGAATCGGGTAGAAAAAATAAAAAGGAAAAAGGTTTGCTTGTCGAATAGCGAATGAAGGTCTTCTGTCATCCTCTCTTTTTCAGTGTATGTAAAGTGCGTCAATTGCGTCATCGTTGGCAAAGCTCTTGCCTGTGACAGCAGATAAATGCAAGCGCATTCCCAATCAAACAAGATGAATTAATTTTTCAATTGCGTCGCAATCCATTGCCGACGGAAGATTATGGCTATGCAGAGAGACGATGGCTTCAGTCGTCGAAGGCAATCAACTTGTTGGCCCAACGAAACGATTTCGTTTGGTTCTACGCGAATGTTTGCTCAGTGTGCGCGATTGCATACCACAAGTGTACACAGCGCGTTCTAGTTCACTTTGCATGCCATCGTTTTGTACCTACTACGCGCCAGCTGACTGTAATCAGCTCGCGGGATTGTATAAATTAACGTACAGGGAAAAATGCGTATCAGTTGCAGAAAAAAACAAAAAAACAATTCCACTTAAGAAGCAAAAAAAAAAATAAAAAATAAAAAATTGTGAATAAAAACGTTTTGTGACCTCAATTTTCGAAGCGATGCATTTCTCTGATATTCAGACATCCGTCAAACTTTCCTGATTGTGTATGTTGTATTTTTATTTTTTTTTTTTTTCTGATGCTAATCGCAAGAATGCCAGTTGTCAATTCCATTTGATTATGACTGGCGCCAATGCTCGACATTCCCTTGTCAACTATTGAATGTATTTTTCCCTGAATACGCCCCACATTTATCCCAACTTCATCCGATTCTTTGTTATTCTCGTTTTATCAATCACAAAAGAATGAACTAAATCGTTTGACTGGTCTCTTCTAAACGTTCGCAAGCAAGGCAGGCAAATGGCTACAAAATGTACGTCTCAGCTCGGCAATGTTGGCCTGCCCTTCATTGCATAACACAGCCCTGATTTGATATCCCCAAAAGGTCGACGTGGTGAACCACTTTAGGGTTTGAACAAGTGCGCACTGACAGTGCGTTTGCGCACTGTCAGTCGTGGTGTTGAGTGTTTTACAAGAAACAGACACAGACAAATGGATGGAAAAAAAAAAAAAAAGGAAAACTGTTGCACCCGTTCTACGACACCTTTGCTGTGTGTCGAAGTGAAAACTTCCAACACATTTGCATAGTTGCGTTGTTTTTATTTTGAAATTTCGATTGTTCTCTGGCGTATTTGTTTTTCTTTCTTTGATTGTCAAGATCGATCAGATGAAACTTCTTTTGTTGAAAATCAAAACTTGCACTGTCAGCATCCGCTATATGGTCATCAAACAATTTTTCAATAGATAAAAAAACGGGACGTTCAGGTTTGGCCTCGATCGTGGAGATCTTTATATTCTCAAGCTCTATACACGTCCGCTAACTACGGCCAGTAAATAACGAAAGAAAATTGTTTATAGAATAAAAAAAAAAAAAAAAATCAAGTTGAGCCACATTGTGGAACAAAGCATTTGATGTTCTTTGTCATTAGGATATGGATTATTCTACATCAACCATCTAGAATCGATGCTGTCTTCTTCGAAGCCGTAATTGTTTGATTTTTTTTTTTTTTTCTTTGTGTAAAAAGAAAGAACTTTAGCTTAAATATTTTGGATGATTCATAGCCACGTGAGAGCGTAGCTGAGACGTCGTAAAAGCTGAATACGTCTAGTGCATGAGGTATATCCATTGTAAGAAGATATAGCACTCGCAAATTGCACCCGATTGTATAGCGATAGTCGCTTGGTCACTTGCCTCAAACGGCACGCAGTCTAATTGGCTAATTGTCGGTCATCCGGGTCTTGCAACGGTGGGGGGGGAAATGGCGATCTCGGCGTACAAATTCCTTTTCTTTAGTTTGTTTTTCTGCGCTTTTTTCTTTTTTAAAAATAATAATAATAAATGATAATACCCAGTCAAAACAAAAAATGATTATGGCAGAAATATAGCTCGTGACAACCTGAAGGGAATGCCAGTTTATGGAGACGTGTACAACAGAGGAATGGATCCGCTTACATTCCAACTGTCATGCCCTACATAAGGAAAAAAAAAAAAAAAAAAAAGAAATCAACCTTTCTTCGCCATCACAGTGTGTGTATTCAATACGAGGGGAAAAAGAACAACAAACAAAAATGAAAAAAAAAAAAAAAAAAAAAAATAGAAACGATTTGGGAATGAATATCGGGACTGGTTCTACCGGCTTGTCAATGGTGAATGGATCTCATTCTTTCCACATTGGGTATTGCAACAGTCAATAATAAAGGCGAGAGAGTGGCCGCACAGGCGAAATGCGAGCCCAACTATCCAGGAATACACGCACATTGACGGATTTCGAAAGATATGCGCAGCGTTTTGCCGTTGTGTTAAACTCTTTTGAAGTCTTGACCTTAAACGGTCGGAGAGGAAAATATATATATATAAAAAAAAAGGGGGGAGAATAGAGCGATTGAATGTAAATTGATGGATTATGAACAGTATATTGTTATGCATATTAAAAGGATTAGGGAAATTGGAGATGAATAAATAAGAACAACGTCCTTTTTTGGCCAGTTTTTTTCTCCTTTTCTTTTATTTGTTGATTATGTTTCTGGAACCGCGAACTGTTGCAAGGAATGAAGTTCATTTGCATCGCAGCTAATCAAGTCGTCTTTCCTCGGAATGCGACCGAATGCAAAAAGGTTTTTCAGATTGTTAAAAGAAATGATGTTGACGGTCGCGCAGCAGCATCGATGCGCTGGCCATGACGCTCGTCTCATTTCTTCCTTTTCTTTCTATTGTTTCTTATTCTTTAGTTTTATTTGCTAAAAAAAAAAAAAAAATGCAACGTTTGCAATTCCTGCGATGGTGAAACGTTCCAAAAGGCAGCGATAACTATCAAGCGTTTCGCTTACGTTACGCGACAGTTTATGTAATACCTTCAGCGTTTCGGACGGCCATGAATAAGAGAAACGGCGTCGACGCTGAAATTTCGACATGACTTACGCAGGAGCTTGCCGGGGTTTTGTTTCTTCTTCTTTTTTTTTTTTTTTTTTTTTAACAAGATGAAAACAATCATTAGAAAAGGCCAAGCAAGGATGTGAGACGCCGGAATTCAAAAAGAACGGCAAGCAAACGTTGGCAAACCGAAAATCGCGCTATTACCTTTTTATTTGATTCTTGAACGCTCTTACCCGCCAGAGTGATGAGCGCACTTAATCCTTGAAAAAAAAAAAAAAAAAAAAGACAAACAGCAAAATAAAAACAAGGACATTATGTACAATGGAAATACGAAAAAGGATAGCGAACGTGATTCCCGAAATTTCCTTTTTTTTTTTTTTTTTTTTTATCCCGCTAACCTTTTCTTTTTCCCACAGACAATAACTGCAAAGCTTATTTTGGCTGGCTCTACTTTGCATGACCCTTTTTTTTTTTTTTTTTCGCGAACTATACGACCTCGATAACTCCCAAACTTGGACGCCTTTTCGTTTTGCAAAATACTCCTGGCTGATGAGTTCGCTTCGCGTACATTTCTGACGCCAAAAAACAAAACAAAACAAAAAAAATAGAAAATGATTGAAATCAAAGTGAATACAAAACGCAACTCAGTTTTCTTCTCGATTCAATTTCCTTGTTTTGATGTCGTTGTTGGAGAAATCAAACGTGAGTTGGACGTAACGACGGATTGCATTCTTAACGGCGGCAAGAAACCATTCGATCGAAAATTGCCGAGTTTATCAAAGAACATTTTTTTATTCTGCATTTAGAAACTCGAGCTCCTGGCATCGCTGCGTATTTCTTTCTTTTTCTTTTTCTTTTTTTTTTTTTTTTTTTTTGCTTTGTTATTTTTATCCTTGCCGAATCCACTTGATTTGAATAAAATACTCGAGAAGAGACGGCTCTTGCATTCGAATTTTTCAAAATAAAAGAAAAAAATAAATTTTAGAAACAGGAAAAAAAAAGAAAGAGACTGAAAGAGAAAAGAGCGAATCGCAAAAAAGATCCCACTTTAACAGCATTTTCTTTCTTTTCTTTTCCCTATCTTTTTTTACGAGCGGATATATGAATATCAATGGGCTGCTTTTTTTTTTTTTTTTCGCAGCCTTCGCCGGAGCACTCGTTCGGCACGGAAAAATGACTCCGGGCGAAAGGTTTTGGTGTTGGCAGCGACACGCGGAGATAGAAATAATGTTGCTGGTAATATTTTATTTTATTATTTTTTTTTTTTTTTTTTTTTGAAAATAATAATAATGGGAAGGGAGTGAATCAATAAAATTCCGCTCCAAAAAAAAAAAAAAAAAATAAAAGTTGAGTTGATTCAAGTTGCGATTAGCATAGGAATCGTTTCGTTTTTATCACCTGAAAATGAGTAAGCTATAATTAACTCGTCCGTCGGCCCTGAAGCGACGCCCTCTCGTGTTTTTTTTTTTCCTTTTTTTTTTTTTTTTTCACGGACCAATGTTTTGTTTTGACAACAAAGCAAAGTTCGGGCCATATATGGCGAAATATATCGAAACCAAAAAAAAAAGTGTTGGGTGTAGAAAAACAAGAGAAATGAAATGGCCGTTGACTCGGGATCGTGTTTTTCTCGGGTTCTGTGTTTACAACTGCTAATTGGCAGGGGGGTCGCCACCTTTTTTGTTCTTCGACTCTTTAACATTTGAATATTTTCTCCCGTTTGTTGTTCTTTTTTTTTGTTGTTGTTGTTGCACAAATCGCAAAAACTCTACGTCGACCCATTTCAGATTTAGAAAATTCCTGCATGAAAGCCAAGTCGATCTTCCCTCTTTGGAATCAGGCAATTCGAGGAATACGAAAATAGGGCACTACAAAAAAAAAAATAAATAAATAAATAAAACTTGGAGTGACGGGTAAAAGAGAAAAATAAAGGGACAAATATTTGTTTATTTTATTTTATTATTATTATTTTTTTTTTTCGTATCAATGAGGATGGCATTTGATTCATTCCGACATTGATATGACGGGCCGTCGTTCACGAATCATCAAGCGTGTCGATGGCCGACTAGCCACATAGCGAACCATTTTTGGGGATTTGCACTCGCTAGATTTATCTTTTTGGCTTGTATAGAATGCGCACAGCAAAAAAGGCCTATATCGTCTATAGATGCTTGGAGGGACACAGTCCGCTTCCCGATGTCTCGTCTAGACTGACTAGAGTCGAACTCTTCCCACAGCCCACGCAGATTCTTTATCTTCTTATTCTTTTTTTTTTTTTTTTTTCAAATAAAACCAGCCATCCCTTTTTTTTTTTCCTCTTGTGTAGACGGCGAAGATGTCGGACTAACCAAAGGAGATGAGTGCACCATCAATAGCAAAATCTACGTCTTCTTTTTTTTTTTTTTTTTTTGTGTCACTCTCTCTCTCCGTTTTTTTTTTTTTTTTTTTATTGAGCAGATTGACTCGATTGTCCTCGTACTCCTAGATATAAAACAAATGGACACGGTCATCAAAATTGAATTTTTCTATTCTCTATCGCGGCAACACACTGAAAACGACACACACACACACACACAAAAGAAATATAACCAATTCGTTTTTTTTTTTTTTTTTTTTTTAGTTCAACGTGTCTAGTGGATATTCGTCTGATGCATAACAATTTCAATATATTCAATTGCACAAACGCGGCCTAAACGCGGGAACACATGCCGGAGTCGTCCAAATCGAATAGAGAGCACAAAAAAAAAAAAGAGGGAAGATAGAAATGAAATATATGGTTTCCTGGCATTCATTCACGATAGGAAAAGAATGGGAAAAAAAAACAAACAAAGAGATAAGCAAGATCCTGTTCTTAAAGTATCTTGATGAAAGAAAGCATAAAAATTCCATTTATTCTTTCCTATAGAAGAAAACACAAACATTCGATTTTTTTTTGTTTTTTATCTTTTTCAAAAGTTGTTGTTTTGTTTTCTTAAAGCGATACATGGTTCGGCCTTTATTGTACCGACAGCGAGGCAGTCGGGCCAATGGTATGAGAAGAGAAAGGAAGCGCAGTATGGGTGTGCGTGTTTGATAGAGTGTGAGAAACGGCGCGTGCCGTGCCGCCTCAGCCTGCGCTGCACGGATAAGAAAGCTCTCGGCAACTGACCAACCGTGACACTTAGTTTTCCCGCACCCTGCTCCCCTCCCCATCTTCCTCGTCCCCATACGCTGTGTGTACACGCAGCAAGCTTGCCCGTGTCGATACTATAAATCTATAAATACGTGCAACATTTACGCTTTTTATTTATAGATAGCTGGCAAGGTACATATTGAATACACTCTTTGACCTTCTTTCATTCAGTGAATCACAACCGAATTTGTGGAAATCACCGACAGCCAACAGCATAAGGGCGAATCCCATTTTGTGTCTGTGTGTACACTTGACACTGTTTATGCAAATAAAAATAGAACGTAAACGTCTTTTGATAGGTAACAGACATCGATCCCTTCTCAAGCTGTTAATTTCAAAAACAAACAAATAACGCACTTTCAAAATAAAAGTAGGCTACCTTAACTCATTCAACGACACGTCTCGTCACCTACCTCCCATAAAAAACAAGCGCACATTTTGATATTTTACAAACAAAACGTGCCGTTGACTAGTGATGCCTCACTTGACGTTGCCTCGTGTGTTTGTTATATAGTTCACGTGAAGCGGGTGACGACGTGCGGCGTCTTCGCTTCGTTTCACGCGATCGAAGCGCATCGCAATAAACGCAGAGGTGGAACAGCAAAGCCCGTGGAAAGACTAAGAAAGACGAGGCATGAAACGTTGTGATGTTGCGACAACAAAATGCCCCTTTTTCGATTGAGTTTAGTTCGTGAAAATATGGACTCCTCCTGTTGTTTAATAGTCTGTCGGAATAGAAGACAAAGCGCGTTAGGAATTACCTTTTCTTTCATGCGTGTTAATGCTGAATGCCCCAGCTGAAAAACGGAAGTGATGAACATGTCATTTTTTTTTCTTTCCATCGAACTGATTCCCTTTTTAATTCAAACGCCGGCCAGGCATCCGTGCGTGAGTAAATTGCTGTTGAACTGCCGAGCTTTTCTACGTAACGTTTCGGCTTCTATTTTTTTTTTTTATACGATAGTGCCAACGTTATCATTCAACGGCTAATGAATGCTGCGAGACATCGCATTTAATCCGATCAAAAAATGAATCTTTCATTCGACGTTTAGTATTTACGATACGCGTTTAACGGCCATGGCTAACGGATGTATAGAATACCGTACGAATGATGGACGCAGGTAAAAAAAAAAAACAAAGAAACACACACACACACATCAATTTTTAATCTTCAGCTTAATCGACTAGAAAAAATAAATTAAATAGAACGCGTCTTCAAGTTTGTTCTATAGAGAACTTATAGGAGCTCAGCAAGAAGCGGGACAATCTGTTTAACTCGTACAGGCAATCTATGACAATAGAATATATACCCCGCGATGCGCCAAAAGAGAAAGTAGGGCGCATCTCTCTCTCTCAAACAAATAATAACACGACGCACTCGCTTTTGATTAAATACTTTTGAAAGGCCAACTAAAGATGATTATATGGATGTCATATCTAGATTCAAGAAGACAAGTTGCAGTTTTTTTTGGATTTCCTAAGGAAGACCCTACACACATGGAAGATGCGTTTAACAAGAGACGGGGGTAGAACGAACGTTGGTTGAATGAAGATAGGAAACAAAAGTGATGAGACCCAATTCCAATCTAGTGTGTATAGTGTCTGTGTATCAATATGTCTGGCAGCGGGCGAAAAAAAAAAACTGTAAGCCCGGCTGACGAAATAAAACTATCGAGCAGTCACGCAGTCACGCACTCCATACGTGTACACATTTTCGTTTCTATATAAAGAAGATGAGGGGGTGAAGCAAAAAGCCGAATCGGTTCGGCTTTCCTTGTCAATATCGTTTCGGATGGGATACAGCACGGACGACGCTGATCGATCCCGCGGGGAGATGAAATAGGATCTATAGGTTTTATTCTATACTGACAACAGCCAATGCAATCTAGAAACCGGGGGCGGGAAAAAAAAAAAAAAAACGAAGGGCCAAACCATGAGGCAAAGCTCAAAAAAATAAAATAAACTCACACGTTTGCTTTTGCGTGTGTGTGTGTGTTTACACGCGAGATTTGAAAGGGCAGTGGAAAGATTTGCAACACATTTTTTTTTTGTTTTATTTTATTTTTTCTGATGTGATGAGGGATTTGACACGACCTTTGATTTGGTCTAATACGGGGAAGCAGATTGTTATGTCAATGTTACATGCGGGTTCAGAGGCAAGCAGCGTAATAACAAAGCATCGAATTTCAAGGATCGATGGACAAAAATGGGTCCGGTTGTCATCGCTAAAAGTTCTTTGTTTTGTTTTTCTCTTCCGTTAAGTGGGTTGAAAAGATTTATTATTAGGGGTTGGATATTAAGGATGGAGAAAAAAGAAAAAGAAAACTTTGTAGAGTGGGGAATCCACTTTTGAGGACGTCTGCTGATGCGTTGTTAAACGAGCTTAGCATCGTCGTCAGCGAGACGAAGAGGCATAGAATAGTAAGGAAGGCAAAATGAAAGGTCACACAATGTCGACGTGTACGTGATCATTTTGTATATTGAAGACAAAACCTTGAGCTGAAATTGTTTTGGTGGAAGACGATCTTGAACGTCCCAATTCGGGGTGTTGACCTTTTCATTTGGGGCTTTTCGTGCATCAATCATCAGCGCCAACTGCCAAGGAGATTAGCATTTCCGATTCAAAGTTTGGTCGTGTTTTCGTTGCTGTCGACGTTGTTTAAAAATTGGAGAACTGCTTGAGAATGAGACAAATCTGTTGTTTATGGGGAGAAAAAAAGAACTGAAATTCTTTCGCTCAGTTGAAAATCGAGATGTGGACGACTTTGAAATGTTTGACTCTCTGAAACATTGACGTCATCACGTACCACCTCATTATGCATCAGCACTTCATTGCCGTCAGCGACGTAATAAAAAATAGGTCCAACTTTGAAACAATTAACGGGTTGTGCATGGACTGCAAGAAACTTTTTTTCCCCCCTAAAATTTGATAAGTAAAATCTTATTTACCACACCCTCCGATAGGCAAAAAAAAAAAAATATTACATATTCCAGTTGCATATACCGGTGTTAAAAGTTAGTATACATTTTTTTTTTTTTTTTTTTTTTTTTCAAAAGTTATCTGATCTGATGGGGGTATAATACCGTGCGTTTCCTTTCGCCAACTTTAACAGACTCTTTCAGCATTTTGGTCCAGAAGCGCCGCGACGCCTGTTACTTATAACTTTCAAATGTCATCGAACAACTTTTTTTTCGGCTTTACTTTGCCCAGTTTACTTTGGTTGATGCAAAATATATATAGCTATTAGGCTGTCTGTTAAAGCGTATATAGTTTACAATCTTCGGTATGAAAACGGGAGGATGATGAAGGGCTCTTAATTACGCGAGATATGATGCCGTATACATCTGTAACAAGTTGTCGAATACTTTAAAATAGATCACGTGATTGGTTTGGATTTGTTTAGTAGATGCGTCAATAAAGACAATCGCTAAAAACGTAATGGAATTTCGTGTTTCAATTTAACTGATGAAGTTGTCTTTACGTGCCGCAAAGAAGGACTATAAATGTACGTTGTATACGAAGGGATGTTGAAATGATGGGACGTGATTAAATA
This sequence comes from Daphnia carinata, assembly GCF_022539665.2. NCBI lineage: Eukaryota > Metazoa > Arthropoda > Branchiopoda > Diplostraca > Daphniidae > Daphnia > Daphnia carinata. The sequence continues at coordinate 4,352,909 of NC_081336.1, read as the reverse complement.
TAAGCATACTTTTGTCTCATTTTTCAAAGCCCCCCAGGGAAAATTTGCATATGTTTTTTACACTAATTGGCAGTTCGGGGAAGCTTCTTTTCATTGTTATTGAAAATGTATTAGTCATCGTTCAAAGTAGGTCGCCTACTAATTAACCCCAATTTTCCTAAGCTGCCTTCAGTTCACTTTGGCATGCGCAATCATTTGCTGAGCTACCGTTTCTTTTGAAATTTCGAATTCCTCCTTGTCGGAGAGTTATTATTTGTTTATTTTTTTCTACCCCTAACGACAAGTAACAATTTGAAAAACGGCTGCGAAAACATCTAAAGAAATTTTATTTTAAAACAAACCAAAAAAAAAAAAAAATAATAAAACACATTTCAAGGAGAGTGTCTTGCGAAACTTGATTTATCAACCATATTAAGACATCATATCCGCACATTTCGTTTTTTTTATGAGCTTATTCGTTCGAGGGGTTTCCAGTTTCATTTCAAGTGGCTGTTGATAGTTGAGCTTCGGCTGGTTGCCATCGACTTTGTGTGTTTCTTTTCGCCGTGGAGATGAAGTCATGGAGAATTGTCGGAGGCGAAGAACACAAAAACACGATATAAGGAATTGCGCCTCGTGTGCTCTTGCTCTATTTGTTTAATATAACCACCGACTTTCGATCCGGGACCCCAAACCTTGGCAAACAATACGTCAAGAGCGCAGCTGTACAAGCCGTTTGTCTTGGAACAGATCGGTTTTTTATTCTCTCCGTTTTATTTAATTTTAGAAGAACAGTAGAAGTGGCACGACAGTTCCCCATCTTTTGTTTTTATTCATCTCCATTTATACCTATCTGTGTTATAAAGGATATGTTTAAAGCTTTGTTTTTAGAGCCACTTTTTTTTTTTTTTTATCCAGTAGCCTCGGCTATCAAACTGTCGGCCTTCAGTCGTTGTATGCGAGTGCACGGAAAAAGGAAAGGCAAGGGCCATTAGCGTTTACGGTGACGGGGCAAAAGACGCAACGACCGCATTAATCCATCAACAACAGGGGGGCAGGATTTTTCGTTAGCAAAAAAAAAAAAAACTGAAATCGAATCAAAAGAAAAAGTTCTTCTTGGTTTGTTGGCATCGGTTGCATCTTTGGCATCGTTGACATCGTTTGCCAATCGTTCGTCCACGCCAAACCCCTAGCGCGGGCTATACCACCCATTTCTGCATGTCGTTACAGTGTACCACCCTACACAACAGCACATGTGTATAGACTCGGCTGTCAAGATCTAAAGAGATGAGGGGGGGGGGCGAAAAAAGCAAAAATGGACAGAGTCATTAGTCGACGTCAACGGCCTCGCAACAGTCCCGAAATGGCCCCCCCCCCCCCGCTGGCCGCAGAATCTTTTCGCGTCTAGCTGCGGGATTACCTACATGCCAAATGTCTAGCCGTCGAACGGCAAAGCTAATAAATATGCATCGTTTTTATTTTTTTTTTTTCTTCCATACGTATACAGTAGATCTAAATACGGGAGTGTCGTCAGATAGGGTGGGCGACCGAAGGAAGGGATGAGCTGGTGAGTGTATTTTCGTAGTTTGTGCAGACGGAGACACACTGTCACGAAAAGGGAGACTAACTTGCGCTGTCTCTCTTTTCTCGAAATATTTGTCGTCAGCTCGGCTAATATCAGCAAGCTCATAAATTTGCATATAAATAGACGCGGCTCTTCTCCGCCTTTATTTTTATTTATTATTATTTTGCGTGTGTGTCCTACTATATGGGCGATGTTTGTCTACGGATCTATGATTATGTTGATACGAATATGTACGCTGATATGTATGCACTAAGCCAGAGAATGCGCATTGTCTAGGCCAACGACGCGCTCAATGACTGAGCTAGAAAGTATATAGGAGATCGTTAAACAACTTGTTGGCAGACTGTAAAACAACGGAGACAACGGCCCGTCGAAAAATGATGGAGATAAGGATGTCGACAAACATCAGCGGGGAATAGCTTTTATAAAACAAAAAAAAATGAATACTGGGCACGAGAAAAATAGATGCAGGATTACGTAAGGCACGTATTAATGTATGGCACGGACGCGGAAAACAAAAAAAAAAAATGAAGAACGGGTTCATTGTTTTATCCTGACCGACTTGAATTTTTCCTTTTTGTGGCCGTGAACAGCGTGAGCTCAAGTTGTATAACCTTTTTATTTTAGCTGTTCTGATGAAATTGATTTCGACTCGCCGAGCGTTTCAATTTCATTTCTTTTTCTGTCTTGACAGCCAACGAAAATAAAAATAACAGCAAGTCTTTTTTTCGTTTTCATCGGCGTTTCAGCTTTAGGACGCCGTGAATGTAAGATGATGAGGCAATAATCCAACAGACCGTTTTTCTCGCCGACCACTTCATTATGTTTTTTGACGCAAAATAACACCTAAAAAAATCAAATGTTGTTGGATTTTTTTTTTTTTTTTTTTTTCAAATTGAATTCGTGAGCGATGTGGAATTTTTCGTAATTTATTTCAATGCCATTCGTCGTAGCCGACGAGAAAGAGGGGCCAATGAAACGGGATGGCGCCTATAGTTGTTTTTTTTTTTTCTCGTTATTGAAGTACCGTACATCTGGCGGCATTAGACGTCGTCGTTGATAGACTTTGAGTGCCAATTGCTGTTGCCTTCGTAATAGAGGATCGCTGTTAAAAAAAATAATAAAAGGGAGCGCAGCAACTCAGCCGAGTTTTTCAAAGATGGCAAAAAGGCGGAAACCCCGTTCAAACGTTCCCTCCGAAATGGGACGTCCGCGATGACCGCAGATGAGGACGTGGTTTATCTTAACGCAAACCCGCACCCACGTTATTATTTTTTTTATTTTCTTACCCTCTCAACCACATTGAGTAATAATCAGGATGAATGTCATTGAACGCGGCGGATGTATTGAATAAGGTCTTCTATGGCCGGATTGTCCTCTTTTCAAACGAACTCGGTCAATCCAGCCGTCGATTCACTCGTCCTGACCTACGGTCTTTGTTCCCATATACAATTGCGCAATGTGTAAATCGTGTCTGACGCTATGGGGCATGAAAGGCGAATGAAAATCAAGGCAGAAGTTCATTAGGTATAACACCCAGAGAAGGGCGAAAGGCACATGAAATTTGCCCTTTAACTAAATGGCGCATTAAATTGCGCGTTGACCTTCTGCTAATGGATACGTATCACAGTATCCTATAGCCAAGCAAGCGATATAACTTGTTTTTCTTTTTGTTTTTTTGCCGATTGGGGTTTTTTTTTTTTTTTTTTTTGTTTTTTTGCGGTCAACGTGTGGCCTTTTCTTTCTTCCTACTAATAAGCTTCGACGGTACTCGTATAAAAGATCGTGTTCGTAATTTGTTGCTTTTGTTTTTATTTCGTTGACGTGCAGGTTTGGTGGTGACTTTTGTGGAATTGATTGCTCCGCACACCTCAGTGCTGACCATCCTGGCCATCAGTTTTGAACGCTATTACGCCATCTGTCAACCGTTGAGAGCCGGCTACGTATGCACCAAAAGCCGTGCTATGGCCATTTCCCTATTCACTTGGCTATGCGCCGGCCTTCTCACCAGGTACATATCACCTTCTCCTCACCGCAACATTACACACACACACACACACACACACACAGAAAGAACCTATTAGACAAATATATTCAATAGTTACTCACGCGCACAACATTACCGTTGTACGTAATGACAAAGCTCGGATGTGCTTATACAAAGTGTATTCACAACACACGTCAAACGGTACGCCAATCTCTTATTGAAATGATTCAAATCCGCGTTGGAGGGGTCCATTTCATCATTGGCGCCACGGTGTTTTACAATGATTTAATAACACGATTTCTTCTTTGATGGCGGATCATTCACGAACCATTCGTTTCATTCACACACAAAGAAAGAAAAGGGCCGCGTAGCGCCTACGTGCTGCCGAGCGATAGATAATAATAGATTGATAGATGCGGGGGTAAGAAAAATGGGGGCCGTGTTTTGTTAAATAAAACAGTATTCACCGTAAAAGGATAAATGTACGGATGCGCGTCGCATCTTTTTTTTTTTTTTCTTTAGGGAGGCGTCGAATTTTTCAACATTCATCAAGGGCGTCCATTTTTATTTTTTCATTCACCGATTTTTCTGTTTTGTTTTTTCTCTTCTCCGTAAATATAGCTAACGTGCAAGACGTTGTTGGTCTAAAGACGAGACGGTGTGGGTCGAGAAATTCCAGATGATGGGTGTGTGCGCGTGTGTGTGCGTCTGCTTCGTGTGTGGTGCGAGTGAATAACGACCGTGTCTGGGTAGCCAGGTGGGACTCCTCTCAACTAGTCGATACGTAATATTTGTTACACGAAAGCAAACTATCTATACGCGGTATTTACAGTCGTGTCTTGAGAGCCTCTTCGCCACGTTGACTGCGCGGCGAAATTTGCATTGCAAAACTCGTATAGAGACGGCGAAAGGGCATTGCCAAAAAAGCTATGGGCAAAAATGAAGAGAGGCGAGAAATGCTTTGAAAAAAAAAATGAATAAAAGAAACAACCGCCGAACATGAAAAAAAAAAAGAGGAAAGTGTTTGGCACGGAAATTGACATCGGCTATTTTCAGTCCAGTCCACATAATTTGTACAGCAGCCATTTTTATTATTATTTATTTTTTTTTTTTTTTTGCGTCGTACCCTACATATGGCGAGCACAATGCGCTGACTTTGTCTTTCAGACGGGATTAATATTGCCCCCTCTTGTTATTTATAGCTGTTAAGCGCACTGTAGATCGCGTCGTGATGGATGTATATTCTCAAACGGACATAGGGGTGCGCGATCTCGTCGTGATTTGATGGGGTCGTCGATGACGTCATACCGAGAGCGCCCATCTCCTTTACAGTTCTCAGTATCTCACTATAGTTTCTTATAGGATAGACTCCGACGCCCCACTTTTCATTTTTATGCCTTCACGCCCGTTTTTTGTTGTTGTATATGTACAAGTGAATGTACCTCCTAGGCGTCCCGAACACCATACCGTACAATCTGCTTACAATGGAAATTGTTTTTTTTTTCTTTTTTTACGTGCATTTTTATTGCTGTAAATATATTTAAACGTGACAGGCGCTTCGTATATAGCGTTCTCGGTTATTATTTTCCCAATACGAGCTCTTGCTGCATAAGATCACGACGGAGAAAGAAAAAAACAAATTTCAATAGGCACAACAACAACAAAAAATGACAGTTAAAATGATTTTCAGCTACGACATAGACGGAGTAGTCTACATAAGTTGGAAGTATATGTATTGTTCGTGTACATCAGGTTCGAAACACACAACGTGCGTGCCCAACGTTGTTCGCCATCCGTAAAGGCCCACAGTTGATATGGATCTGGTGGTGCCATATAGTCGGCGACACCCATCAAACATTGACGTTTTTGGCTTTTTTAATAGGCAGTCACGTAAATATGAAGCGATTTCGAGGCAGCTGTCACCCAGTGTAACGGCGTTTCTTAACGGCCCTACAATAAGGCACTTGCGTTCGTAAAACTCAGTGACGTATTGGGTTATCATTTGCACGTGTCGGCAGTATTGCCGGTTGAATATCGCAATTTTTTTGTACGATAATTGCCGATGAAATAAGGTTAGATGCAGCGCGTTATCGACAGCTATTGGCCCAATGGCTGATAGGTCAAACTATCGTCGATCAACGATGCTTGTGTCGACTGCCCATGGGCATAGGATGCAGGCCCAAACGCAGCGTCATTTTCTGTATTAAACGTACAACCTTAATAGGTTGAAGTTGCTGTGCTGACGTGCCGTGAAATCGATATGAGGGTCACCCGCTAATGTGTCGTTGTCGCCCGCTGCATGATTCAATATCCTCTGCGTGAGAAACCGGAAGGAAGAGAGGATCCGGGGCAGAAAGAATAAAGAAAATAGGGACGGTTATATACTCTATGTAATATAAAGCTAGTAGACGCTGACTTCTACGCTGCATCGATAGTAAAAAAAAAAAAAAAAAAAAAAAAGAGGTGGGAAAGAGAAAAACAACTCAAAACTCATCATAAACTTCTCGGACGCGCTGTGTTGTTCTTTAGCCGGTTGGTCGCGTTCCGACAAACTGCGACGTTACTTTTTTAGCCGCGGTGCTTCTTTCTTTTACCTCGAAAAAGAAAAAGCCAATAACATGGTGGCGTGACTTACACGTATCCGTGTACACCAAAGGCAAATATCTATCCGTCTCGTTGCTTTGACAGGTTGTGTGAGTCACTCACACGCCTCGCATTTAGATGAGCAGAGGATCGTGATGCGCACATGCCAAGCAAGTAGTTGCCTTCGGGACATATTGTCGGTTGTACACCATTCGATTATACGCAGCTTGTGTTTTGTTATCCCTAACTCCACATCCTGTTTTCTTTGAAATGAATCGAAATGGAACGACAAAGAGATCAACCGATCTCATACCGATAGTGCCATTCTATATACAAAACAAACCAAATGTTTTTACATGAAATATAGGGTATCAATAAAGAAAAAGACGACCACGAAGCACGTAGGGCATCATTTTACTTGATGTTCAATTGCCCATAAAGTCATATGAAATATACCCGGAACGACATAGGAGAGTTGTCAAAAACTGCATTCTTTTATAAACATATATCAAGAGGGGGGCTGTACATAGTAGAACGAATTGTAAGACCTTGTCAGGATTCAAAAGTCTTTTTTTTTTTTCTGAAGGCAAACGAATATGATCTACAGCTCACGGGTTATCAAGAATTTATACATCAAAGCACTTTTCATCATTGCCTCGAATTTCGGCATAATGTTGCACAATTGTACGGCGAATTTGAATAGACTGCTGTACGCTCTCCGATAGCTTTGTGCGTGCTGACCAGTTTTACGACTTGGTATTTATGTGTTTTGATACACGGTTCTTAGCTGCTGCAGCGCACTAAAAAATGCGTTTTTTGCATAGCTATAGTTTTATTTTGACTATGCAGCACCGTCTTAGGAATCGCTTTTAAAGACCGCAACTGTGCAGTTTTAATCTTTCGTTTTTAAGTGTGACATTCATTATAATAAGCTCTCACTCAAAAATTTCTACTGTCATAAGCCGATCAAGAAAGGCACAGCCCTGCTCCTTAAGTCCTCAATAACCTATGCCTATGTGCGGCCATTGTCGTGTGTCGTAATAGAATCGTCGCCTTATTCTTGGGATCATCCATTTGTTCCGTTGAAGCCAACGCTAACAACCATGTTTTGTTGAACGTAACACAATCTCTGCTTTTGAAACAGGCTACAACGTTTCTTGGTATGTGGTCCAACTTGGGTTCATTTCACAATTGTAATAGCCTCAAAAGGGAACATCATACGCTGAAATAGTTTGAATATATACGCATGAGAAGTTGTCCTGTTATGATATTAATGCATGTAAATCGATGTGGCTTATAGCAGTCGCGTTAATAATATTTTATGAGTTTTTTTCGAATAACGAGATGTTGTACAAAGGTAATGTGCTTACATTCTTTTTGTACGATAGAACTGCGTGTGCGGCCCTCTAAATATTGATGAGACATTGTCCGCTGAGGGGGGACCAGTGTGTGCGAAAGAAAGGCGGATTCGGGCAATCCGAAATCGCCTGCAATCAGTCAGGATTTAAGAGATTAGAGAAGAAAAGAAAACCTTTCTTATATTTACTTAATCTTCAGTCTGTGTAAGGGACGGGCCTTAATATACGGTGAGCCTTTGTTACATCACTATAGTATTGGTTTGAGTGACAGCGGCCAGCCACGAGTTACAGCCATATTATCCGGGCTAAATATAAAGCGGCGCTATATTAGTGGGGAAAAAAATGAAAGACGTGGGCTATTTATACAATTTACAACTAAAGAGGACTGTAGTCCCTATATTTGTGTTTAGTGCCGATATTACAATAGATGGGCGTTTCTATATAAAAGAGTATGGACTTATGGTCCGTGTTGATCTGATTATCCGCCTATGTATATATATGAGCCCAAAGGCTCGACATAACTCAAGTATTTTTCTTTTTTTTTCTTCCCTTTTTCGTTTTCTCACATTTTCTTTGTTCCGTTTGTCTCGACAGTCCAATCATCGGCCTGACAAACTATGGCTTCGTGCTAGACGACCCGGAGCCATCGTGCGGGCCATCGGTGGAAGACTATTGGACCAAGTTCTATTACATGGCATCGTTCATGCTCTTTTTCCTCATTCCTTGCATCATTCTTCTCGTCCTTTATGCGCTTATCGCCCAACATCTGATCCGAGAACCGGCGCGCATCAGCAACCCATCGTCGGCCGGAGTATCGTCGGCCGCGTTGGCCGCGACAGCAATTGTGGCGGGAGAGAACCACGCGCTGGGCGGTGGCAGCGGCAGTCGACAACCGAGGAGGAGGAATCGAATCCAGCGCCATCAAAACTCCAATCGAGCACGCAGGTGATAGCTCTTTTATTTTTTTTAAATCAGGTTTCTGTTAATGCGTCTCGGTATTTTAGAATGAAAGCTCAGCTTAATTTATTTATTTCCAATAAAAAGTTCGCTGACGCCATCTAGTGCTAGAATTTGATAGCCATTTTAAAAGATTGGCGAAGACCTTCGAGGTCAAATGAGAATGACGTAAAAAAGAAAAGAAAATGAGAAAAGCCACTCAATGTCATCTCAGATTCAGGGGAAGCTCTTTCGCTCATTTCCGTTTGAAATACGCGAAAACCATTCTATCAACGAAGAGATAATTTCGCCATGAAATGTGCACGGTAGGCCGATTAGTTCTTGAAAGCTATAGTATCCATTCCCGGAGAAATTGGCGTCGATCCAATTCTCAGCCGATTGGTTTGCCTCGCTATTTCCAGTCAACGCAAAAAGGAAGTCATCTTTAAATGTATGGGCCTCAATATACCAGAACTTAATGAGACAAAAATAAAAGATTTTTATCCTTTTTGCACTGGTGACCAATCAGACCGCTTTGCAGCCATAATATAACCAGCAGCGAATCACCATGTAGTTTAGTAACAAGCTTTAATACAGTCCATTTTCAAAAGACAGTTTTAAAAAAAGGATAAACATTTCTCTTCTGAGAAATGAAACTATCAATTATAGTTTTCCACTAAATAAAAATCGGTTGACAACTAAACATTTGATACGCATCTTAATTTTTTATTATTTTGTTCAGGCAAGTGGTGGCGATGTTGGGCGCTGTGGTAGTCAGCTTTTTTGTTTGCCTGCTGCCCTATCGGCTGCTGTCGCTGTTCCAGGAATCGGAAGGCATTAGTCCCGAAATATTTTACATGCTCGTCAATTTCTGTCGCGTCATGGTTTACCTGAATTCGGCTATCAATCCGATCTTGTACAACCTGATGTCGTCCAAGTTCCGCAACGGCTTCTTGCGACTGTTCGGCTTGAAGGGCTTCGCCCGTCAGGGCACCGTCACCAGTTCGTCCATGACCAACACGAACACGACCAGCACAACAGCGTCGTCGTCGAACGCAGTTGCGCAAGCCAACGCTTCGCTAGCCCATCACGGCACACTGTCGCTGCACCGACCTCTTCATTATCGTCTGTCCAGTCAACAGCCTACCTGAACTATCAATCCCCATTTTATCTGCCGTTGATATGCAGACAATTGGGCTCTCACATTGACAACCTAAATACATAATTGTTTTGGTTTTTTTTTTTCAAGTTTTTCTTTCGTTGATTTGATTTGGTACAAAAAACATATGATGCGTGTTTTATTTTGACATAACATACATTATATATACACGCATTACATGTAAGGATATTGACAACTACATATTTTTACCTATACTGCCTGGTGGCTATTCGTTTTTGAGTCGTCCTCTTTCGCTTGACGAACAATCAATTTTTCGGGATATCGATTTTCGTTGTATTGTATAATTCACCCAGTATATATATTTATATATAATATATGTACGTGTATATTTGTAAAATGGCCGCGTGCTGACGGACATAACCGATACTTTGCTCATCATGCTATCATCGCTCTTCTCATCGATGGTCAAAGAGTCTGAACGAATTTGCTCGCCAGCACTGTTTCGAAAAACAAAAGGAAAAGAAGGATATACGTTTCTGTTTTGTCAATTGTTTTATACCTCTAAAATCACTGTGTTGTGTACGTCTGTGTCGTCATATTTGATATACTTAAAAAAGATTTCGTCAATTTTGATTTTAAATCGCGTTTCAGAGATGGGAAACTCATTGAAATTGCTCGTAATAATTCTTTCAATCTTTTCTTTTTGTGGCGACGTATCGATGCTTCCGAGCCTATAGCGTACATTCTAGTGACGCTTTGCTCCATTTACATCTTTCATGTAGGCATGATATGAAAGAACACCTCAGCATACATAATACTATCGATTTGTATTCGGATTTGCATAGACAACGAGACGTTGGTCCACGTGTATATCAATTCTCCTCATGATAAACGTTCCTTCTGGGGCTCTCAGAAGAGTCAGCTCACCAGCCATCGATGTATAAAGAAGTAAAATTTAAATATTAAAAAAAAAAATTAATCATTTATCTAATAACATCTTCCACCACGAAGACCAAAAATCTCCTCTATAATATATATATATTCTATATAGGATATATTCTTTATGTACATTAAATGTCAATAAACTTCGGCAATCCGCCATGGGCTGCTGTCTCTTACTGATCTATTGCCTACAAAAACACATCTCGTTTATTTTGGTTATTTCTCTTTTTGATGTTGATACACGAACTGGAAAAGCAGTTGTCCTTGACGTCGCCAAATGCTTTTTTTTTTAATTATAGCTTGTAACCGATCCCTCTACATGATATTGTTATACATGCTCATAGATCTGTGTGTATTTTTATAAGGAAAAGAACCAACCAACGTGTGGGTGTTTTAAGAATAACTTCCTAAGTTTTGTTTATCCATAAAAACTTTTTTTTTAGATTAGGAGAATGCAGGAATCAAATTGATCGTCATTCACCTTGAGACGCAAAAACAGGATTGGAACGAATGGATAAAGGACATTTTAGCCGGGTCGGGGCAATGGCTTCGATAATACAGAAGAGAAAGTTGGAAGTTCTATAGTTCTATGAAGCACAAGTTGTAAGAACTAATATGGAATCTAGGAAGAGGTCTTCGGCCATATTACAAGAACAACAAAACTTGGATCGTATTCAAGGACATCAGGCAGTCGCTAGGCTAGTCCTCCGGGGCTGTGCCACTCTGATTGGGACGCTGAATACAAACACAATGTGTTGTAGAAGGACAATGGTCGTGTGCAACAATGCATGAAAAGCCATCGATTCGTGATCTGTTTAAAACATGTCGCTTGTTTTTTTTGGGTGGTAAATTTCTAATGACGATCCAGATGGAGACATTTTGGATTATGAAGATAGGATGGCGAGTCCTGAACTGAACTCTTTCGATTTACAGTAGGTGTCAATGTCATAGAGACCACCTGGGAACAGGATGACCTTCGAGATGACTAACAAGGGAAAGTTCCTTGGCCATTACTTTCGTGTTGACCGAAGGTGAAAACGAAACTTGATTTCTTCTTGCTATATTCTCGGTTTTCCTTTTATTTCCCTCCCTTGGTAAACACAGTAATTACACATGCAGTTTTACCCCATTAGTCCTGCGTTATAGATTTTTATTGTCGCCCCTTTTCTCTTGCGTCCCTATACTTCAAACTTGCAGTCGCTTTTACCTTTTTTCTCAAATATTAATTGCATTAAAACCTCGCATAACAATGAACAATTTCAGTTCACCTCTGATGTATTAATAAATCAGGGTTATTGTTGGTTATCTTCAAATTGCTATTAAATTCCGTTTTCTTTCATGAGCACAAACTACGTGGCATTGAGTTTAACCTACGTCTTGTGAATTTCAACATTTATTATTACATCAAGATCCATTTTTCAAATAAATCCACTGGTCACGAAGAGACCGAACGCTGTTCCGGAGCCTCTGGGTCGTTGAACGCAGATCGAGAAGATGCGCCCCGCCTTTGATGATTTCTACTGTATGACTTTCTTTTTTTGTTCTTCTTTGTCTGCGAAGCGAAGAAGCCTTTAAAAAAATGAACGCACACAAATCCTTGTAGTAACACGCCTTGTCCAATAGCTGGACGACGGACAAATAAGGCAGGAACTGTTGTATCCAAGGGGGAGAAGGGTAAATAGGGGAAGATTCACGTTTTGACCTTGATAATGTAGGGCTGGAAGAGAGTACAAGTGAGTATAAAAGACGGCGTGATCACGTCAGAACATCGTCGTCCGTTCTTTTAGGCTCTTCCTCAAACAGCCCTCACCTTAACCCATTCGACATGAAGGTCACGGTAAATATGATTCAATTTGAATATCTTTGTTGCAAGTTCGATTTAAATGTTTGAGTTTTATAACTCTTTATGCTGATTATAATTGTACCATATGTACCTATATTTTCTCCTGAAATTAGTATGTTGTTATGCTCGCCTTTGCTGCTTTGGCTGCTGCCGAAGAGAACAAGGGCGTGGCTGCTGGAGAACTTAAGAAGACGGTGGTCACTGTTGAAGAACCTAAAGAAGTTCGCGAGGTGAAAGCCTTGCCCGCTTATGCCTTCACCCTTCCTTACGGTTTCGGCTACGCTGCTTCTCCTTACGGTTTTGGCTACCACTCTCCTAATCCTTACGCTTACGGCTACGCGCCAGCGTCCTTCGATGCCACATCTCCCAAGTTCACAGCCAACCCTTTCGCCTTTGGTGCCGCGCCTGCTAAGTTCGCTGCTTCTCCTTATGGTAATGCGTACGGCGCTGCTCCCTACACTTATGGTTACACTGGCTTTCCTTACGGGTACGGATACGCTGCTCCGGCTGCTTTCGGAGCTGCGCCAGCCGCTTCCACCACAGCCAAGTTGGCCACTCAAGCTTACGCTCCTTACGTTGCCGCAAAACAATACCACACACAATACGGTGCCACCTACCCGTATTCTGCCTATCACAGCCCTGCCTTTCCCTACAGCTATGGATATGGTAAATGAAAACAAATCAATAAGATTTTGTCCAGTTGTTATAATAAATAATTCGATTCGCTGGTGTTATAGCTGCCAGCCCTTACAACTTCAAGTTTGATGGCGCTAAAGATAGCGCTTCCACTTACCAACAAGAAAACTTTCCATTTGCCTTCCCTGCTTCCGCATACGCTGGATTTCCATTCACCCTTAAGGAATAAAAGATGATCTGGTAGCCATTTATACAAGCACCCGATTAGGTACGTCATAAGACCAACTCTTTTGATACTATAGTCCTATTCCATTTAATAGATTAAGCACAATTTTCAGTTATGGGTGCGTATAAGCTTATACGTTTGAAATCTTTTTTTAGGTAGTCGACCAATTTCAACAAAGTTGATGGAACGATTTTTTAGAGGACCAGCTGAATGCGTCTCAAAATAATGGACACCTTTATCCAATCATCTATAAAATTTTATGAAAGAACGTATCATATTATAAATTTTTTTTTTTCTTGTGGATTGAACGTAAACATTTTCTGTCGAATAAAAACAAAATTGTCTGCACACACACCATCTTTGACTTTTTTTAAAGCATTTAAGTGGCTCAATAGTTTTTAGTTGCAAAGGGCGGCGAGTCTTTCGGTTAAAGATCGTCTACGCTCAGTGTACATAACTCTTGATAACCACTGTAGATGAACTTTTTCTGCGATAAAAATGAATAAATAACACAGCAGCTTTGCCAGTCTGTCTACCGAATTAACTTTGTTATTGTTGCTTTAGAAAAAATGAGAATTGTACAGTGCACCCTCGTTAATGCCACCCAGTACTATAAAGGCAACGTTTGTGCTGAGACTGGAACTTGTGGTACGCTATAATACACAACACGTGGACAGCTCATGAAACCAGATTTCTGTCAATTTGGCTTTTTGCTGGACGTTACGAACCATAAAATATGGAGGTTTACACCCATATACAATATTATGTAACGCGAGCGAAAACCAGTCCCTTGTTTCGCATGCGTAAGGCACACCCATTAGAAAAGTTTAGTAAGCCAAAAGCATAACCAGCAGAAATCCGAGACTGGCATCTTATAACATTGATGATCTCCGTCGTCCTTGGCGATATGAAATGCAGACTGGAGGACGTCTTAAGGGCATAGACATATACTCTGAAAACTTGTTAGCGCGTCGCCAATGACGCTAGACACAGCATAACGTTACTGTGACATCAAATGCTGTGAGCCTTTAGCGAATGCTAGCAATTCTCATTTGCAACATAACTGAGCCCATGGGGCCATAACTAATCAACTAGTTGCGACCAGCTATCGTTCCCTGGCTCTGCAATGTTCCACTTTTCAACAAATAGATCCCAACTAAACAAACTTCGGCAGTTGCAGACTTTCAGGCAATTCTCATTTACACGTACGTGGGCTGTGTCAATAGCTTGACGATGTGAATAAACGAGGCCACGTCGTACCAGCTGATATTAATAGCACGTCTGTTATAGGTGCACAGCTCTATATACTTCGATCATGAAATGCTTGTTGTCGATTGACGATGTGCATTAGTGGCAATCGTACTCTGTCAACTACAAGCGGCTTCCACACTATTGCCTAAACTGTGGAGATACTTCCCAGAATCTTGTGTTGCAATAGCATTTTCAATCGGACGGTACGTACTCTCTTCAGGTGAAATGTTAAATGGCCGTATCGCTTCATGTTTTGTATATCCAGATGAATGCATTAAATTTCATGGTCGTCACCTTTGCCGTGGCGCACGTCGTCTCTGGTTATTACGGTGGGTATTACGGTGACAACGAAGAAAACGATCAGATCGTCGGCGGGTTCAAAGCCAAACGTGGCGACTATCAATTTTTGGTAAAGAAAAATTGCTGTGTTAACGTCACTGTGTGTTGGCAGTGGCGAAAGGCTGCAGATTATAATGAATGAAACTTATTTATAACCTACGTTTTTTGTTTGGTTCTAACAATAACAGGCGGCTTTATTGCGAGATGACGAACCTTTTTGTGGCGGGTCGCTCATAACACCCAATCACGTTCTGACGGCTGCTCACTGCGTCGACTAGTAAACAGTTGGAAAGAATTTCGTTTAAATCTAACGCGTAGTTTTGCATAATTTTTTATTAGCATTAAGCAGGTCGATTATGGTACTGTTAAGGTATTGCTGAATACAACGACTATCCGCCCAGCCGACGATGGAGCCATCCATAGGGGCGTAAAAAAGATAGTCCATCACAGGAACTATAATTCGGCAACTAGCGTATGCTAATCACTTTTTTGTTCAAAGCGGCAGTCATGATTTGCTCGTTGTTCAGGTCAATGATATTGCAGTTGTAACGTTGGACTCGCCAGTCGAAGGCATCTCGGTAATATCGCTACCTCGAATCGGCACCACCTTGAGGTATTTCAATTTTGATTTAAGAATTAAAAAAAAAAAAATCGGATTTTGATTGAGTGCAATTTTAATCCAAGCATTCATTAATTTTATCGACGCATTGACCCAAATTCAGTTTTTTTTCAACGATGTTCATTTTGACGGTGTCTATAAAGCGCAACGTTTTAACGTAAATTGTTTTGTTGACTTCATTTGATTTTCTGTTTAGTTATGCCGGCTTGTGGGGCACTATTATTGGGTTCGGTCGGACGCACAAGACGCTGGCTGAGGAGGAATCTAGCGGCTTTGGATCCAACAAGCTGCTGGAATCTTCCGTAAAGGTCATCACCAACTCTCAGTGCTCTGCTATGTACGTCGATACAAGAATCAGTAGCTCAATGTTATGCGCTCATGCTGATGGAACAGACACTTGTCAGGTATTTTAATTAAATTTTTACCGACTACTTTTCTTCATTTGCTAGCGATTGGTAGTGAAAGTTATTCGAGGAATATTCTAACACCGCGCGTTTATTGTATTGCAGGGTGACTCTGGAGGACCGTTGATTGTTCATGGAACACAAGTCGGCATCGTCAGCTGGGGTACACGAATATATTTAAGATTTCTAATGTAGACGTTGTATTGAATGTGTTTGAATGTGATTCACAATTTAAAAGGTTATGGTTGTGCCGATTCGAGATACGCCGGAGTCTACACACGACTCACGTTTTTCTACAGCTGGATTAAAGCTAACACTGTTTAACGAATCCAGAGTTTACTACGACGTTGCATAGGATTTTGTTATCTTCAAGTCGTGTAGCAACGGTGAATTGAACGCATTGACTATTAAGAATAAATGCCCTTGCGCCAGCAAATAATTCATGTCCATATGTTTGCATTTCAATTTGGATTTTCACCTGTTGCAGTCTTCCTAGGGACGACTTTGAGGTTTTGCGTTGCTAATTCATAGATAATTACATTATGCGCTGAGAATGGCGAGCAAAAAGTAGAACAAGGATTCTAATACTTTTTTCACTCCACCTATAACGTTCAACTGTTAGAAAATACGAAATTATTCAAGTTTGCAATATGCGCACGAGACACAACGCCAAGAACGCCTAAAACGTTCAGGTTTAGACGAAAATCCCCTCAAACGGAATGTGTCCTCGTACCTTTTTTTTGCTCTGTTTATGTACACATGAGAAAGCGGAAGACAGATCACTCTTATTTATTCGAAATTTCTTTTATTATTTTGCTGTATATGGAAATAAAACTGCAAATAGCGAGCTGTGGGTGTATATATTCTGCTGAAGAGATGAAAACAATGCTGGTTATTTTTTAAAACCTGTTCCACTGCGGAGTTTTATGCAAATACATGGTCAACGACTTCAAGAGTTTTAACAATCGCATTTGTGCCATTTTGAAGTTGGAAACTGGCCTTTCTTTTTGCGGTAAATCCAGTTCAAGGTAAATAAATCTTAACAAAAAACCTCTGGAAAACAATTTAGAACATCAGAAGTGGACACGAATACCTACAACTCCCCGCATGTCTTTAGACGTTTGAAAGCGGGAGAAAGCGGAACGTCTAGTCGGTACCGTGAAGATAATAAAAAAATCAGAGAAATCTGAAACATTCGGTGAGTTTGAGGTGAAGATCATGGCGAAGGGGAAAATGGCAAACTGCAGATCGTGTAATATGCGCACGATAGCCATGGAATACCAGATAGCCATGGCATGGAAAAGTGAGATGTCAAGGCGATTACGCACTTCGAGCCATTTTGAAGGAAAACGAGAAAGAAAGTGTGTTAGTATCTGGAATCATTTCACGGGGAATACCCCGATCAAACTGGTTTCCCCACTAGAAGATAAAATGTTGTTCAGCAGGCGCTCAAGCCGATGGCAGTAAATTTCTGTTCTGGCGATGAGTGCAGTCCACTCATGATGCTTTTTTTGATGGTATTTTTACATTCGTCGATAATGCAAAAGTCTAATCCATGGGCAGATTACAAAAAGTTTCTGTCGATTTTCTAACGAGGTTAACCTTAGAAACATATTAGAAAGCGGAAAAACAAATAATGCCTTATTTATTCAAAGCAATTTTTATTATTTGGCTGTATTTGGAAACAGAATGCAAATAGCAACTGCGGAAGTACATTTTGCTTGATAGTTAAAAACATTGCTGGTTTTTTTTTTTTTTTGATCTGTTCCCGTTCGGAGTTCTATGCAAATATACGGTCATTGACTTAAAGATTTCTACCAACAGCATTCGTGTCATTTTGAAGTTAGAGACTGGCGTTTCTTTTTTTGTTGTAAATCCAGTTCAGAGTAAATAGTTCTCGGCAAAAAATTAGAAAAGAATTAGAAAGTCATAAGTGAACAAGAATACCTCCGATCCCGGTATGGCTTAATTAGCGTGCAGCAGCAACAGACACCCAACGAAAAAATGAACTGTTGGAATTCAAAATCAGGTTAATACCTTTTTATTGCGAGCGTCGATGTAAATTTTATATATGTATAGATTATCAACATGGAAATCACAGACTAGTCCCAGTGTTAATAGATGACACGTAAAGATCCCCTCGTAATAAAACAAATTCAATAACTAAGAACGTATTCACGTATTCGTACATGGGGAAAGCGAAAACCCTGCTGTCTCTAAAGTAAAACAGCTTCAAGCGATTTCACGAACGCATTTTTTTTTCTATCTTGGCCTTTATTCGCCGTTCGAATGGATTTTAACTTTGTTTTGGTCGGGGAACTGTGCGCGAAGGGGTTGCGTTGACAGGGACACCACGTGACGTTTGAACGCGGGTGAAGAGCGGAACATCTGGTCGGTACCGTGAAGATAATCAAGAATTCCCAGAAATCCGAAACATTCGGTGAATTTGAGATGATGGAAATCATGGGCCTCCGGCGAAGGGAAAAATGGCAAATGGTAGCCGGAATGATCGTTTAATGTACGCAGGATAGCCATGGAATACCAGAGCCACGACGTGGAAATGTGAGAGCTCATGATGATTGTGCCCTTCGAGTCGATTCGAAGGGAACCAGAAAGAAAGTGTGTGATTATCTGGAAAGAATTCACAGGGAATTCCCCCAAAAATATTAAACTTGTTTAACTCACTAGTGCTGGAGGTAATACGTTGGACAATAAATGCTCAAGTGGATGGCAGTAAATTGCTGTTACGGCTATTGGGGCAGTCCACTCGTGATGCTTCTTGTGAATGTGTTTATACAGTCGTCTATGATGCAATAGCCTAATTCATGGAAATATTACAAAAATTTTGTTGATTTTCTGACGAGGTTAACCTTCGATAATTATAGAAACGAGTGACGGTGACAAAGAAAAATGTTGACACACCTGTGAGAATAGTAGAAGAAAATCTCTTCGACGACCATAAAAACGGCCAGTTCTGTTTTGACGGAAGCATTATGAGAAGTTGAGTTGTGTTTCTAAAACTTCATTAGTGGAGTTGATAGTGAAATCTATTCACCTAATAGGACGCTACTGAAAGTTGGCAGTACGCGAACGGGCATGCCAGGTTTCGGCTTCATCCAGTAACCAAAGGCTGCGAATGGGATGCCAACGACTGTTTGGTTAAACAATACCTGACCGAAAGCCTTGCCAAAAAAGGAAAACGATTTCAATATTTAAGAAAAAAGAGAGCAATGTTGAAGAACGTGTTTAACGCTAAGGGAAATTTAGACGTTGACGAAGAAATTACGCAACATTCGTAATACAAAGCATTGAAACCTGCTAAAGTGGCATTTCCTTTTGTAAAAAAAAAAAACGGGTTGTTGAGCATAACTGGCATTTTATCACAAACAAAGATTAAAAGACGCAAGACGCTTGGCGCAGACATGCAGATATACTAAGATAAAGATTAAAAGACTTACAGAAACGAGGCGCTTCGTATCCACAGGTTCATTTGTACCGGGTTGAACTTTGTATTTACGAATCCACTTGGGCCAATTAAAGCGATCCATCAAAACGTAGATTAAACCGACGCCCCAGTACAGGCTCATCGTCAATAACGTTGTTCCTATAACCACCGAAAAAAGAGCAAACGAAAGCAACAGTGTTTGAATAGCAAACATCGCCTACGTGACTCCATCGACTCCCCGCTTTGTCCTCTAACACTTCCGTGCGCATTTCGCAGAACCCAATTTTTTCCCCAAATGGTGAGAACAGTATACGTCAAGGTCTTGATACAATCACATACCGTAAATAAAGAGTACGGCCTCATCGTCTCCAAAACGATCGAGGAACTGGTCCCATCGCGCTTGCCAAAAATCCCCAGAAGCTCCCCAAAGTTGTTGTAAATGCCTGCCAAAAAGGATGGTGAATTGATGAAATCCTTTTGTGGTTATAGCTGATTTTTTTTTTTTTTACTCTCAAAGCTCGGATAGGTCTTAACGTAAACAGGCAAACTCAACAAGGTTAAAGGGAAACCATTTTTTTATGTGTGTGTGTGGAAGTTTATGGGATTGCTTACCAAGTGAGGCTGTTGCTAAACGCAGCGAAAATGGACACGATGGTGATTACCAATATAGCTGAATCCCTTGCCCAAGTCCAAATGGATGGTTTCCCTTTGTCCATAGTGCGACCGGACAGAGTGACAATCACGGGTGAACTGAACTCAAACTGCGACACGGGCACGTGAGTTTAAAACCCCAAAAGACATACGCGTTTCTTCATCAAATAAAGACGCAATCTTTTATCGTGTCTAGCAGATAAGAACACAACCGATGTTCACATTAGCGAAAACAAAACAGATACGCTCAAAAGCGGGAAAAATCGATGATTCAAAGGTCAACAATATTGATCGGGCTGTTGGTAAGGCGGGACGATGCCGATAAAAAGACGCACTAAGGGCAACACTCGACGTATACTGCGCTAACGTATAACCAGTCAACAACGCAAAGTGAAATGAAACGTTGAATGGGACGTTACGTGAGCCGACAGACCCTTCGGTTCCGACCGCGACTCCGTCCGGTTGCTCACGCACTGATTCAAAAACAAAAACAATTCGGCCCAGCTTAGATTTGGTACACGCCCCCACGCGTCAGTGTTAACGGACGCAGCACCGAACACTGGTATCAAGCAGTCTTTTAGCCCTTTGCTGACCTTAATCTTTTCCTCGCTGTGATTCCAAATTGGAATGGCCTATAGCTAGCGTCATTGGATATACGAGTAGAACCTTGAAAGGACTCTCGCGTCTTGACGTTTCATCTTACGCTGATCGTTTGCGGCTTAGAAAACGACAGGCTTTTTTGCAAGAGACCCACTCGCGGACTAGTACGACCTTGGAAGACTATTGTTTGTACGCCAAACGCCGGTGGTATTTACAGTTTTCCTTGTACTTCTTGTAAGGAAAAAAAAAACAATGTGACAGAAGACGAACAATCAACTATGAACCCACTATGCACGGCCCTTCAAGAATACTTCAAAAACGAATAGCAATTTAGCTATTTTATTCTTCGAGCTAATTTCTACTTTCGAAGAATAAGATAAATCAAGAGTTTCTATACATTGATTATCATTTTCCTGGAAGCAACTCAATCATCACGATAATGCTTGAAGGTCGCCAGGTCGCCACATCTGTGACTGATTCTTTGAAATTGCACAGAAGAAAGCCACTTTGTCAGGAATAATACAATCCCCGAATTAAATACTGTAATAGTTGTAGGCAAACTATGCAGTTGTTTCTTATTATTGATTTTAATTTTGGGGGGAAAACAAAAACTACATGGAGGGGAATACCGATGGTTTCCCTTGGTCTACTCGTTTACGAGGCTCCGGCCGAGTCTCGTGCGCAGTTTGCGTTGGGTAGATAATGTTGTGGTTGTAAAACCACCTGTCGTTTGCCAGGAATCTATGATTACAAGGCAGTTGGCCCCATTTCGGCCGAACGACAGAAATTGGCACATTTCACATGGCATTCGTTCAAACCGCCCATCTTTGCCCTTTGATGAAAGTGTTTACGTTCGCCCTTTTCTTTTTCACCGTGCGTACAAATTGTCCGATAATGACGACTCGGTTCGTTGTTGGTAGTA
This sequence comes from Daphnia carinata, assembly GCF_022539665.2. Lineage (NCBI taxonomy): Eukaryota > Metazoa > Arthropoda > Branchiopoda > Diplostraca > Daphniidae > Daphnia > Daphnia carinata. Next base: position 4,331,483 of record NC_081336.1, on the reverse strand, counting down.
ATAATAACAAAGAAACCGAAGCAAACAAAGAAAACAGGGCAAGGTTACTGTGTCAGCCAAATATTTTATTTCGCTGAAGAGAGTTGCGGATGTCTGGCAATACCGACTGCATTTTTCGAAGCGTCTGATAAAGACTACTAGGTGTGGCTGTCGCTAGCGGCTAAAAACTACAGCACATATTTTACTTCGTGAACGATGGAAAATGAAAACGCTTGGTCCGGATGACGATGTAAAATAAATGCAAACTCAGGCTGACGCTGCAAATAATATGCAAGGACGTTTCGCTTTTAAGAGATGGAGACTCTACGCTGCTGATTACATTGCCAAACTAAATACCAAATGGCTGCGATAATTTCAACTTTTCTTCGACAAATATTTAGAAGGAAGGTCGTTTCACAGCTCTTAAATAATAAGGGCACAGGACAACATAATTTCACGCTGCGGCAGACAAAGACGTTTTTAATTGCATTCTGCAGCTTTCTTTTCTTCCCCGTTGAAACCGAAATATTAGCATGTTGATTGCTTTGTCAATTGTTTGTTTGTATTTAGCCTTAAAAAAATAATTGCCAGCAATATTACTTTGGGTCTCTGTTCGCCAATTTACATCGGCGACGTGCTCATATGCCCTTTGAGTTAACTTTGTTTCGTATCGTAATTGATATTTGATAAGAAACTTCAAACCGTGGCACGAAAAGAAAGCAAAAATTTACTTACTTTTAACTACATGACCTCTAAAGCTTAAACGAATGACACCTATCAAAAAGAAAAGAAAAGAACGTTTCCATTTTGATCCCCCGTGGCAACTTATGAGATGCAACGAAAAAGTCCTTGTAGGAAACGGCATCGCACAAGACACCGGTCGCTTCAAGGTTATGTTTTGCTATGGCGAATGAATTGCCAATGCGTGAATCGATTTTCGTGCTGCGGTTTTTTAACAATAGCGAACCGCCTTCAGTTTGCACGTACGACATCGTGATTGTAATATTCGGGAGAAACGAAATAAAACTGATTGACATTTTTAGCAATTATAATGAATGTAGGCCATTAGAAAAAAAAAATGACAATCTCCTAGTGGATGCTTATGATTATTATGATTATTTTTGTTGAGCAAAAGGTGAATTTAAATGCCTCTAACCCAGCAGATTACTTGTTAAATCAAATGTTTTATTCATACAACAAAAGCAATGCTTTTGTATTTCACTTGTAACACCTTCCTATTCATCCACCCAACCTATACTCAAAAGCTTATTCTGAAACTCATTCCAATGCTCGCTTTACCTGTGAGTAAGACAGGTATCTGTGCTGACGAAAGGAAGTAGCTGTCATGCATGGAAACATAACACGATCACGCCTGCACTGCCAGATACATTTGTTGATTCAACAGCAACTGGCATTACAGAACGACGGACGGTATATCGATAAGCCCTAATTGAATTATGGGTTGCATGACAGTCAGCCTAGTTTCCCACATACGTCCATGTTTACATTCAGTCCTTCTGTGCATATACGCCAGACCGATTGACCAACGCATATTAATCGAACTAATATAACGCAAAACTAATTTCCTGGGACGTGTTGTGCCAGTTAGACGTTCTCCGTATTAACTCGCGCGTATCACCGAGAATGCGAATTTCTCTCTTAGTAAATTGCATAGACATTAAAAGGTTATTTAAAATACGATTTACTAAAAAACGTTTTTCTAAGGTAATTGGATGCCTTGCGGCCGCTGCTATTTCATGGCCCACAGTGCAAGGTACTGCAGTCCATGCTTTGTTTTACTAATTATTGGACTATACCTTTCAAAATTTTAACAAATTATAGAAAATATGGAATTAAAATTAAATTTTTTTTTAAAGCAGGAAAACATTCAGCTGATGACGACGATGCTAGCGAATCTTTTGTGGGAACTCCGGTTCGTCGTGGCGCTTTCCCAAGTGTGGTAAGTTTGATTTTCATTACCAGAAATCAAATGTAATTGATTTAAATTTCATAAAAACTTATCTAGGGTGCGGTTTTATTTGAAGGGCGTCAAATTTGTGGAGCTACGTTAATCAACAATAACCATGTCTTGACTGGAGCCGACTGCGTAGCATTGTAAATTATTTTAGATTAGCATGGCGGAAAATGTTCTTATTAAAAGATATTTGAAATTTAATTCGTACATTGTATCAATTACAGTTTATCTGGTGTGCAGAAAACCAACGACCTTGCAAAACTTAAGGTTTACCTGAATACCGTCGCTCTGAAAACCTACAATCCCGGAGCTGTCATTAGCAATGTTCTTCGTGTCAAAATTCACGAACTGTACGACAGAAAGACTAAAGTAAAAACATATAACCGATTCACTTATATGCATTTGCCTACTCAAATTGTTTAATTGCCATTACTAATTAAATTTTTGAATGCTTTCGTTCATCAACAAACAGGCTAACAATATTGCTGTGTTGACTTTGGACGGCAATGTGACGACGCTCTATCCATTGAGTCTTCCTGCGGATGGCACAACGGATGACTATGTTGGCAAAACTGGGACCATACTTCGTTGGGGAGCCACAAAATCAGGTTGCCTTCGCTAAACCATTTTTGGGGATTATTATTATTTTTTTCTGACTGTTAAAGTTATAATTGGTTTGTAGCATCGACAAGTCACAAAATTTTATTGCAAGTCCCAGTAACCATCATCACCAATGAAGCGTGCAGCAAAAAATATGGTTTGAAGATATCCAGCTCTTCCCTGTGTGCCTCTGCAGGTTCTCAAGAAGGACTCGTTTGCCATGTAAGCTTTACATACCGTTTTATAATAGAAACCGTAAATGTAAACGCACAAGTGTTCAACTGTTTTCGTGTACCTTAATTATGTTTAAAATTCCACAAGCTGAATTGTTGGTCGTTTCATTAGTGGTACGAATTGAAACCTATATAGCCTCTTGTTATTTGTTTGGTTTTAGGACGATAGCAACGGCGAACCTGTCATTGTTGAGGGACGTCAGATCGGCATTATGAGCTGGGGGAAAGGCTGTATGGATTTCAATTACCCAGGAATTTACATGAGGATCACGGCTTACATGGACTGGATTAAAAAGAATTTTTCTTAGCTACGCCATTGCTTCGGCCACCGTCTTTGGTTTCTATTCCTGTACTTTGCCTACAATATTCGTAATAGGAGGAAACACGCAAAAATATATGATTAAAAACCTTGTTGCTTGAAATACAAGGATGTTGGATTTGGCTCTGCAAACCTGAATTTTTAATTATTTACGTTCCAACAACGTGTCCAATTTTAATGCCGTTAGCTTTCGTAACCTATAGGAACCATTTTAAAAAATTATAAAAGCGTAAGAAATAAAGTCAATGTGCGAAGCTTTATGCTTCTTTCCTCGAACTTTTTATAAAATTAGAGGGGGCACCCGGGTTTGAACCGGGGACCTCTCGATCTGCAGTCGTATGCTCTACCACTGAGCTATACCCCCTGTGCTAACAATTATTGATGGCTTCATATAACTCAGCGAAAGCTAAGAAATACTTAGACGTCCTATTTCACTGAATATAATGCATTAACCACATTTTTTCACCAACTTAAAACACGCTCTTTAAATGAATAGAGATTATAAAATTCGAAAGTAATGAAAGAATTCAAGGTTGCTCTTAAGTGTAAAATTCTGGCCATGATTTTCAGAATTGTTGTTTGAAATTTTCCGATTCGATAACTTTTTTTATGTGATGCCATTTAAACCGGCATCTTCTAAAATGTCACAGGGGCTCTAAGGGCGACAGTGAGATCTCCCTAGCTCCAATGGAGAAATAGTACCTGTGATTATGTGTTCGTGTCTGTTTTCTATTTCAAATTTCAATACAAAAATTTTACAGTTGGAGATAGAAAGTTAGATAGTGGTCGATCTAGGGCACGTACGCGGTCTATCCATGAATAGGGATAGGGTTACCCTTGAATAGTTTACTACCGGAAGGTACTGAAGCGAAGGTTAGAAATGATGAAAAAAAACATATGTTACGTATTAAGCTTGACTTGGGTAACCTATGGGGAGATTAAACCGGGGCCGAGCACTAGGCCACTATGCTGAAAAGATCTCGATCCCTCTGATAAGAATAAGACCTGATAAGACTATGCGTCTGTTAACAAAACTGACTTCTGGCATCGCTGCAAATACATTGTTTTGTAACCTTAAGTGGGAATTTTTCTTCTATGCGTCACAGTTAACCGTTTGCTAATAAGATAAGCATTAATGTTGGCATTGATTTTTTAATGAGCAGGATTTTCCCGCTTAATTTAGAGACTATTTAGATTTCATGTCAAACTGATGCCTTCCGAATTTTTCTGGAACACGTGAAAGATCGTAGATGTACATGCTCTTTTAATCTGATAACGAGGTAGCACCAAAGCATGGCCTATCAAACTTTGTTCTCATTTCTAGTGACATAGAAAAAAAATGTGTGAATTTACATTAAATTTTCCTCTGATGTATAGAGTAAGGTGGGCTTCACAGGTATTTTCGAATGGATTCTTACCAGAAGAAAAATAGGGGACACAACAATCATTATAGTTATCATTCCAATTATCGTGACCATTCTACACGCAGAGATTCGTTTGATGGCAGCTATGGGGAATCTTCTAGATCAGATTCAGTCTCACCTAATTCCCAAAGAAAAACAACACAGTTGACTTTTGAATGCAGAGTTTGTTTGAACACCTATCAGAGTAAGAGGGAACTGAATACCCATTTACATGCTGCCCAACATTTAAGGTCTCTTTCAAGAGCCAATCTACATGAAAATGATCAACATCTTTCAAGCCGGAAACGAATATTTTCAGGATTTAGTTGTAAAGTTTGTTCACACCAATTTGAGACACATTGTGAATTAAGAAAACACATTTCAGACTTAAATCATCATTGGACACCAAAACGATCAAGGGAAATGTCAAATCAAGACAGAAATTCATGTAAGGAAAATGTCATAATTGTATGTTTATATAATTCATCCCAAAGACATTTGTTTTTTCATTTTCTAGCTAAACAGGAAAATTATTCAAGGCGTCATAGACATCAATCTTCCACTGATGTAAGATCAGACAAATGTTTAGATTGGCAAAATCGAGATCTCTTCAATACAGAAAGTATAGTGAAATTAAATGATGTTCTATAGTTTCTTTCAAAATCGTCTTTTGTTTCTTTAGACGAAAGAGCTAAATCCAGTCTTTCCTTACGGTCATATGGATCTACAGACCTGATGTTGGATAATCCTGTTCCCATGATAGAAAAGGATGAACGTATATTAGCCAATGTTACTTATAGTTCCAGATCGGGTAAAAAATTGCAAAATAAATTATTATTTTCGATTAATTAACTGCTTCTTTTTATGTATGGTTGCATAGAGAAAATTTACGAAGTCAACGCGAAAGTACCGACGAGTTCTTCTAATTATGAGACAGAAATCGATCATTTCTTTATAACAAGTCCAGATAATTCGGTTCAGTTGCAATCCAAAGCGTCTATTGAAATGTCTTCTACGTTCGAAAGTCAGAAAGGAGTTGCTGTTATTCCGACCGAATCGTCCACACGGACAAAAGATCCTCGTCAGAATGTTCTGTGTAGCGGATCAGATGCAGTCCGCACACAACCTAAAATTCAAAATATGAAATGGGCACCTGTCTATTGCGATCGTTCAAAATCCAGTTTAGTGGAAAGGAAGATTCCCTGGAAGCTTATCCCTATAGATTTTTCGCCAGAATGTTACAATGGTAACCTGCACACTGATGGTGGTACATTGGCTCCCACAGTTCCTAGTCCTCCCGAAGAGATTCAGGAAGTATCGATTGATCAGCTGGCAGCACAATTGAAAGAAAATACTGGAGCGACATTTATACCCCATTTGAGAATGTCAGCCAATGTGTCCCATTCCATGTTATCTTCTGGAAAAAATGTGTTGGCCCACTGTAATCGGGATGCGATCTCTTCGCATGTCAGTTCAACCAGTTTTCCGGAGGAGCAAGCCGTCGCCCAATCGCCAACGCCATCCGTAGACGAAGCCAATTTGGTTCCAGAGCGAAATTCCCCTATTAACATCTCAAAAAGCTCTATGGAAAAGTCAGGTACAGTTAAACCCGAAGATGAGCTCGATTTAGAACCCTCGCACCCTGATTCTACTTCGTTGTTACCGTCAAAGAAATATGATCAAGTTGCCAACCCTAAAGAAAATGCGATACCTGAGCTGGACAATTCTATGCCGTCTACGGAGCCCATATCTATTCCTCCGGCTATAAAAGATCATCAAATTGAGGCAGACATCCTAAAAGCCTTAGAGACACTCAACCCCATGGACGGTACCAGTGTTTTGTCAGCTTCTGTTTCAATTCCATCTTGCTCATCCAAAGTAGTTATTTCGAATACTAATAACGCGGAAACCTCCCAATGTACCGTACCTGTTCTAAGAGGTGACATCGATCCTGTGTTACCAGGCAATAATTTAATTTCTATCCCCTCCATTGAGATGCGTTATGCCGGTCCGGTTGCATTGTGCGCAGAACCCACCAAAAAAATGGAGTATAGCTTATATTATTCTGATAACTCGTCTTCTTGCGAAACAGTAGAGGAGCCAGTTACGATAGAAGAATTGGTTGACTCGTGTCCTTGTTGCCAATCTGTGCTCGATATTGGTTGCTTAAACATTGATTTGAACACTGGCAACGCATCAGTGCATTGTATCAAATGCAGTGTACATATAGTCATGAGAAATGCTTTCATAAAAATGAGATGAACTCCACATTACCTTCATACCCTCACTGTTTTCCACCCCAATGTTTTATAATCAAATGTTGTCCGCTGCATATATTTGTTTCTGTGGCAAAGCGATTTTGTTGTACAAAGTCCTAGAAGTACAGATGCCAATTTTATATGTTTGATAAATGTTTACTTTTCATTTCACCTTTCAGTTTGTGATATTGTTTGAATGTTACTGATGACGAGATTTCACTCGGTCTTAACTTATTTTCTTGGCAAATTAGGTCCGTATTGGTCTTTAGTATGAAAATTCACTAGAAGAAGATTCACTATCTTAAATTTCCTTTGACAGTCCATTTTCATCGAACACCATGTGAACCACTGAACAGTGTTCGACTTGACGTCTAGTGAACTCAGAATAGGATGTTGGCAACAAAATCAGTATAATCTGCAGTTTAATCACCAGATTTTTTTGTATTGAAAGTCGTAAGGTGTATGACATTCACATGTAATTCTACAGTATAGGTTAACTCCAACAAATTGAGCTTTCATAGCGTTTTAATTCCAGGAGACGGAAAATGGCCTTCACTGTTCTAAAATCCTGATTGAAATTATTTGAGAATTTAAATATAATACCGGGCGAAGTAATAACTGCTTTTTAAAACGAATGTTTATGTCGTCAACTAATGTTGAAACTTCGTGTTCCATGAATTATTAGAATTTAGGAATGCAGAGTCACGGAATAAGCGTACATATCTACTGAGATCATGTATCCATGAGCTATTTAATTTAATTAAAGGGCAAAACACAATAACGGAAACGGTATCCAAAGTCAATACGTGCGCCCATTTTCTTAAATACCATGCTTTGAGTGAAATTCAATCCATCATTTAAATGTTGGACCATACCCTTCTGATTGAAATAGTAATAGCCTTCAACCGCTTTCTAATCCCTCTTCCCTCCTTCCCCCGCCCAAAGAACCAAATGAAAACCCAAGACAATTTTAGTGGGTTTAAAGCAGTGCATTTTCAAACTACAGCCAAAGTGTGACAATACAATAAAACACACACACACATATCATTCACAACCAGAATTTTGACTAGATTATTGATACCAAAGGTACACACATTCACACACACACATTCAGACAGACATGCACACAATTTTGGGAATACACGCTTCTACTAATTAAGGGTAATCAAAGGGGAATTTCCTATTTTTGAACGTTTCCCGCCAGGAAGAGTTGCTGGAGCATCTTCTTCCCGCTTGCGCTTAGCCTTCAAGGTATTAAGCCTTTCTCGAGGTGGTAACTGGCGCATCAAATCTCTGGAATTTCCATCCTTGAATCGTTTCTCGACAGGGAGAGTTGCTGGGCTATCCTCTGTCCTCTTACGCTTAGCCGCTGGTTTGGCCGGTACCACCGCATGGTTGACAGGTGCCTGTGAAAGAGTAGGAGCTTTAGTCTTAGGCAAATTTGTATCGTTACTTAGTCTTTGCTCAGCCTTGGCCTCAGCCAATAGTCTTTGCTGCGTCCGCTTTCGCTTAGACTCCCACTCGTCTCTCTCTTCCAGTGACTGTATCCGTGTCACTCGAGCGGGTGGTTTAGGACTTATTTCCTTGTTTCTTTCCTCCGCAGATTGAATTGCTGGTATATAGGTTAGCCGCTTGAGCTTAGCCTTCAAGTCATCAAGCAGTTTTCCAGGTGGTAACTGACCCATCATATCGGGTTCTGGTTTCGGCAATTCAAGTGTGGCCATTTTCTTGTTAGCTAGTGGATAGGTCGTTTAGAATGTGAGTTTGAATATGGAAATTAGGAGAGGTCTGCCTAGCTATTGGTTAGATAGTTCAGCAATTAAACTTTGCTACTTTTCAAATTCAGATAGACGATTGTGGGTAATGCATTCCGCATGGCGCACAGGCCATACGCGACTGTTCATCCTTGAGAAGGCCAATAAGCCCTTGCCCGTGCAGTCTGTACACCATCCGGCGACTTTAATTTAAATTTGCTCATAGTCCGCCTTGGCTCGGCTCTCCCGCCACTCGCTTCCCCGTCAATAGGGGGTGGGATGGCCTGCGTGAGGAAACAGGCCACCATTTGGGCAATTTACACTCAAGAACGCATTGCAGACCAGGCAAAGCCTGGGTTGGGCATGCTGCAGCCAGTCTCACCTAAAGCGCACAGGTTCGTCTTGAGACTAGCCCCATTGCCGCAGCATTAATGCTGCGGCCTAGGCCCATACCTTGGGAAAAAGAAAAAAAAGTTTTTTTAAAAATTGCTCATTGGAATTTAGTCTACTTAAAATGTACGGCTAATACTTCCCGTTAGTGCGGCAGCAATCGCGTTTTTCCCCGCTTAATATCTTCGGTTATCGCCGCGAGGTACAATATCGGGATATCGGTGTCTTCGGTCCTCCTAATAGAGGAAAAACAGTCGTCATTTGACGATTATGTTTGGGAACTTCCGTTTTGGGTCACCAGGTGCCACTTTCCAACGGTGTTATGTTCTACATATTCGCCTGCTATTGTTTTCTTTTTCTTTTCATTTTCAGTCCATTTTTTATTTTCGTTATTTATTAATTTCTTATTCCCTGTATGTGAAAAGTAAATTACTGGAATGTTATTGTGTGGTTGCAATGCAAGCCTTCCCTCTTTGGTGTAGCGTTATTTGGAACGGCTGTCTTACCAAACGTGAAAAACGTCGTAACACAAAGGGTTGTATTTTTTTATTTTGACATGTGTCTAAACTAAAAAGTGTTTCAACTTTTTACATAGATCATGTAACGCAGCAAAGCCCTGCCCTTAACGTATCGACATCAGTAGCAGTATTGGCTGCTGCGTTGTTCTGTGCTGAGTTAATTTTTGTTTCTTGTGATTGTGAGTAGTGAGATTTAACTGTAAAGCTTCCTTTTTATTTTTGCTTTGGTGAAGGATGAGTGGTCCAATTTTGGCTTTGTTTGCAGATTCTATTCACCACTCCCTTCATATTGCCTAATAAGTTGTATGAAACACAAATCTTAGAAATGTTAAATTTAATAGTTATCTTGTTGTGTTAATGTTTGAATTTTGTTACAGTTCTAGCGAACCAGCGGCAAGGGCGCCGTATCGGTTCGATCAATGACGACGATCCAACCAGCGAAAATCATGGACAATAGAGCCAGAGCTGCAGAGGATCAATGAAACAAGCAACCCAGTATGTGCAGCAACAACGGCAGCAGCAGCAGCAATAATAATAAACCCAGCAACAACAGAGGCAGCATGCTCTTCACGTGCAGCAACAACAGCAGGCAATGCAACAACAACACGCACTGCAACAACAACACGCACTGCAACAACAACACGCACTGCAACAACAACACGCACTGCAACAACACGAACTTGAACAACACGCACTTGAACAACAGGTATTGCAACAGCAACAGGCCTTACGGCATCAACAAACTGTGACGCACCAGAATGGCAAACCGGGGTCGGTCGGAATTTCACTCAGTTACCACTATACTGCCAATACACAGCCTCGTAGCTCAGGGGTAATATTCTAATCATCATTTTTAAAACTGCATTTAATTTAAAAATGTGTCTTGTTTCATAATTCAGCGATCGTACCGAGCCATGTATGACTACGGTGCCGATGACAACGGCGAAGTTTCCTTCCGCAATGACGATGTTATCGTCGATTGCCAACCGATTGATAAGGGATGGATGATGGGCACAGGCTGATCGAGAATGGTACCGGCAAACTACATCGAAACTATCCAGCCATGTTTTCGTTATTTGTCCTTACCCCTGATCACTTGGTTCACTATTTTCTTTCCTCCTTGTGTCGGAATCCCTAGAAACCATCGTCTATCCTGCAAGCAATACATTCAATTTTCGGTTCCTGCAAGCAATACATTCAATTTTCGGTTCGTTTTGCATTCTACAATTAATAAATTTTCTTGTTTCTTTACATGGATTTTTCATTTATCAGATATGAAGAATTCTAGATACTGAATAAGCTGCATTCACTTTAATTAGGCATGCATAATCAGTCATTTTATATCTTATCTTATGACTCAACCTCTTCGAATATATATAGAGAGCATGATGTAAAAATGTCAAAATTGCTGCAATCATAAAATTCACCAAGATGATTTAACGTCACATGTATTCGGTCTTAACGATGTCTTGCTAAACGTGACGTATCAAGTTTTTAATAAGCTTTAGCTTCTTGACGTTGAGTGCCCATGGGGCGATGGTTCTTCATCAAATAGTCGCTGTGCTCTTGATACGGTGAGTTGTTGAATACCGTCTCGGTCCACAAATCAGGTGTCAAGTAAGCGTACGTCTTAGCAATGGCAGCATAAGTTGCCTTGGCTGTAAAGACAAAAATGCATTTTAAAGAAAATTCGGGACCCACATCAGAAATCCGACATACCAAAATTTCCCAAGGTTCCCGTGCTGCCACGGGCCGCAGTGTAGCAATCTTCAATACCGGCCATTTGAAGAAGTTTCTTCGGGACGGGAGCTGACACGATGCCAGTTCCGCGGGGACCAGGAATGAGACGTACCAAGACGGAACCGCATTTGCCGGTAACCTTGCAAGGGACGGTATGGGGTTTACCGATCTTGTTACCCCAGTATCCTCGACGAACAGGAACGACTGAGAGCTTAGCCAAAATGATAGCACCGCGAATGGCAGTGGCTACTTCTTTTGAGCACTTGACTCCCAGACCAATATGACCATTGTAATCACCAATAGCTGTAGCAAGGAGTAACTTGAATTAGTGATTTTAGTAACAGGTGAAAATAGCATAACATACCAACAAATGCCTTGAAGCGAGTTCGCTGACCAGCTCGGGTTTGTTTCTGAACTGGCATGATCTTCAAAACTTCATCCTTCAGGGCAGTTCCAAGGAAGAAATCGATGATTTCAAATTCCTGTATGAGGATAGAAACACTAATGCACATTCTTACATACTATTTCTTACATTTTTTGTTTGCCTTGATAGGAAGTGAGAATAGATAAATTTCTTCTAGAGTACGGATCTTGCCATCACGGACCAAACGGCCGAGTTTGGTGACTGGGACCCACTCCTTCTCTCCTTCCTTTCCACGTCCGCGACCACGACCGGGACCACCACGTCCACGGCCTCGGCCTCCACGTCCACCACGTCCGCGTCCACCAAAACCTCCGCGACCACGACCACCGGCAGGAGCAGCATCCGCCATTGCTAAAATAGTGAAATTCAAGATATCGTTGTTTACGCTGAGTCGAAGTCGAGAAACATTTGACAAAACTTTATCAACGAGGGGGTTAGTTAATATTAATACCACGATAAATACAGTACAGAAAATGCTAAATCTGGAAACGAAATGCTAATTTATCAAAGATTTTTCTTGAGACAGATGGAAACGGATAAAATAAACTTGCTACGCTCACCTGTGGTTTTCTAAGTAAAATGGCTAGGCGTGTATGGGGAATTCAACACTAACGGTTTTTGCCGATAGAGGCGCGGTAGGCAAAGAAGGCGGAGAAACAATTCGTATCAAACGCTTTTTCGAAGCACGCCTCTAGCGGCGACTAACCATTACTTAAGAACTCCCGAAAACTCCTCAGCCATTTTACTTTAGAAACCACAGGTGAGCGTAGTGACTTTTTTTCTATCCGTGTTCATCTGTGTTTTATGAAATCTTTATGAAAGTAGCATTTTATTTTGAGATTCTGCATTTTGTAAATTTTGTTATATATCATATGTTACCCTTCCAAGTTAACACTTTGTTGAGGAATAGTCTTGACAATATTTTGATATATTTTACACCTCATTGGTTGATCCTAAGCAATATATTTCGCTTTTTCCAATAATTTAGCATGGCGGATGCTGCTCCTGCCGGTGGTCGTGGTCGCGGAGGTTTTGGTGGACGCGGACGTGGTGGACGTGGAGGCCGAGGCCGTGGACGTGGTGGTCCCGGTCGTGGTCGCGGACGTGGAAAGGAAGGAGAGAAGGAGTGGGTCCCAGTCACCAAACTCGGCCGTTTGGTCCGTGATGGCAAGATCCGTACTCTGGAAGAGATCTACCTCTTCTCTCTGCCCATCAAGGCAAGCAAAAAATGTAAGAAATAGTATGTAAGAATGTGCATTAGTGTTTCTATCCTCATACAGGAATTTGAAATCATCGATTTCTTCCTTGGAACTGCCCTGAAGGATGAAGTTTTGAAGATCATGCCAGTTCAGAAACAAACCCGAGCTGGTCAGCGAACTCGCTTCAAGGCATTTGTTGGTATGTTATGCTATTTTCACCTGTTACTAAAATCACTAATTCAAGTTACTCCTTTCTACAGCTATTGGTGATTACAATGGTCATATTGGTCTGGGAGTCAAGTGCTCAAAAGAAGTAGCCACTGCCATTCGCGGTGCTATCATTTTGGCTAAGCTCTCAGTCGTTCCTGTTCGTCGAGGATACTGGGGTAACAAGATCGGTAAACCCCATACCGTCCCTTGCAAGGTTACCGGCAAATGCGGTTCCGTCTTGGTACGTCTCATTCCTGGTCCCCGCGGAACTGGCATCGTGTCAGCTCCCGTCCCGAAGAAACTTCTTCAAATGGCCGGTATTGAAGATTGCTACACTGCGGCCCGTGGTAGCACAGGCACACTGGGCAATTTTGGTATGTCGGATTTCTGATGTGGGTCCCGAATTTTCTTTAAAATGCATTTTTGTCTTTACAGCCAAGGCAACTTATGCTGCCATTGCTAAGACGTACGCTTACTTGACACCTGATTTGTGGACCGAGACGGTATTCAACAACTCACCGTATCAAGAGCACAGCGACTATTTGATGAAGAACCATCGCCCCATGGGCACTCAACGTCAAGAAGCCAAGGCCTACTAAATCTTGGTATGTCACGTTTAGCGAGACATCGTTAAGAACGAATACACGTGACGAAATCATTTTGTGAATTTTATGATTGCAGCAATATCAAAATTTTTACATCACGCTCATGTAAGATTTTTAATGACGAGACTAATCTTGTAGGTTTAATTGCTGTGAATGCATGTTCCCATTATCTAGGATTCTTAAACCTGATGAATGAAAAATCCATTTAAGGGAACAGTAAAATTTTATTTATTTTCCTCGCTCGAAGATCTACCGAGATTACTTTGCCAATCAGTTGCTCTTTTTGCCGTTAGGAGTGAGGAGTATGAGTACATAGGCTGTTGTCAGCAAGTTCATTATTGTCATTTGGAATAAGTGTTCTCCGGGCTATTCCGCATTTTCGACTGAATTGCGTTAGATTTATCTTTTTATTGTGATACAAATGCTTCGTGTTGTTCAAAAGTAGTAGTTTAATTTATCGTGTGGAAATGAAGCTTTGGCATCATTGTTTGATGGGGGAATTAACAGAAAGTTTGATCGCTCTAACGTCTCAGGGTCAACGTTTATGCAAGAAATTGATAATGTAAACAGATCGATGCGACTTAGCCATATTACCGGTCAAATTTAGAAGAAATCATGAAGTAATGTTGGATCATCATTGACATATCTATTGAAACCTGTAAAATGAGATTTACTCATCACCTCTCCATTTACCTTCAAGCAACAGATCACTGAAATATGCCTGAAGTGGAGAGAGGTGAAACATGTTTTAAGTTTGCACATCAACCATCAAATAAAAATAATACTTAATATTATTTTTACCAGGCTCAGATTCAAACGATGAGATGAAACTGTTGGAAAGCTTTTCTCTAGTACCTCTAGCTTTGCTGGAATATAGGTCTAACTATACCGAAACTGATGCAACAAGTAATGATGATGGCTGTTCATCTATATGTCGTTGCTTGGTACCAGAAATGTGCAGCCATTTGCACCAATCCCCTGGTATTCATTAGCCATATTTATCTAGATTTTTGTTTACTTTTTACCATTTTACTATTCTTTTAACAATAATAAATTATCAGATCATAATAATCATACCAACAGCATCATATCTTTCTGTTTTGTAGGAAAAATTTGGCCTGTTGCAACAAATGAAAAACTGGTTTCTTGTCTTCATCAAATACCAACTAATAATCCATCAGTTGTGCAGACTATGGATGTAACTATGGAATTGGAAAAGAATGTCTCTTCAATGGTTTCTACAACATTATTAAACACAGATAAAACACCACCACAAGGTGGGAAACCAAGTAAATGCAAACTTTGTCCAAGAGTATTATATTTTAATACATACACCCACACTAGGAGTAAAACAAAATCTGACATTATTCCTGTAATAGAGCCTACTGATTGTTGCATTCATTGTAGACAAGAATTGAGTATGAAAAGCATGAAATCTGCTGTTTTTTGTCTAAAAACTGGGAATGTTTTGATTACCTGTTGTTACTGTTCTGCCATTATGAGTATAAAAGGCGCTCTTAAACTTCCTAAACATATATAATATATGTGGCGACCTTTGTTTTTTTTTTTATTATTTAAAACCCATTTTCTTCTCATTTTTCTACTGATTTGGAATAAAAATTTAACAGAATAAAATTAGATCCCGTGTATAAATGGTTAAAAAAAAATTTCCTATGGCCGTTTGAGAGAACGTTTTGTTTTCGCTTGTACGAATTAGTAAACTCCTTTGTCCAAAGCTCCATTCATGAAAATATCTGAACGATATTGAAATAAAGCGAAATGATTTTATACAAGTTTCCAAAAGAGTGCGCTACTGAAGTAGGGAGGCAACGCCATACTTATTACAGCGGTATACTTTCGAACTATTCCGAGAACAAGAAACCTCAGGTTCAGCGGTAAAAGGACTTTTCGGTGGTGCGGAGGTGCTGGTAACTCTGGTGCCTCTCTTTTGTGTGTGGAACTCGTTGGGAGAAGTTAACTTGGAAACTGTGATAGTTTTAAGACTAACGTGCGTACGTATAGTTTCTTCGGTGTTCTTTAGTCAGTAATATATCATTCCAATAACAAGTGCGCAATTTTGGGTGTAATCATAAGTAAAAAAGGAGGCCCAAGTCGTTGTTGCAGTCACAGAGCCCACAGCTGGTTTTCACCAGCCACCTCTTCCTCTCGGTGGAGCCGCGGCGACACAACAAAATGGCTGCTTCACATTGTTAGACAGTGCGCTGGTCCACCGTATTGGGTGTGAGGCAAAAATTTGACTTTTGTGAGCGACTGACTTGGTTTCCTTACCATCGTCACTCATCTTTCTTTTCTTTTTTGCCCAAAATTTGTTTTTTGGTATTCTGGTTCGAGATATAAATATTATTTCTATTGCTCGCATTGTTGCGATAACTTTGGCCAGAAAATGTCGAGCCTAGTGCGGCCTCCCGAATTCGTGATTGCACAGAAATACCGCCTTGTCAGAAAAATTGGCAGCGGTTCGTTCGGTGACATTTATCTTGCCATTAATATTGCCACCGGAGAGGTAATAAATATATTTAACTGCTCAAACTATTTTTTCAACATTTTTTGTCTAACATGTTTTCTTTTGTGTTCATATCAATAGGAAGTTGCCGTGAAGTTGGAGCCCATGAAAGCAAGACATCCACAATTGTTGTATGAGAGTAAACTTTATAAAGTCTTGCAAGGTGGCCTCGGTATTCCACATATAAGGTAAATTACCATTGCTATTAATTAAGTATTATTACCTCATTGGCTACTGATGTAGCATTTGTAGAATATTCCTGTGTGTTCAATCCATGATTCCAATCGATGGCCTTTACCAGAAAGTGAAACCCCCTTAGCATGTGCTTTCTTTCTGGCAATGTCAAGCCTGTGGTTGGGCAAGTGTGCCACACAATGGCCTCACAGCCATATATGGTTTTGACCTCAATATTTTATGCCCCAGTTTCAACTGCCATATTAAACCAATTAACCTTCATTATTTCCTCAGTTGATAGGTGGTTCTTTGGTTGTGTCATAGTATATGTTTTTTTTTAAAGATTTGGTACGCTATTATAGAAATATTTAGTTCATAGAGAAAACATTTCATCTCTTTGTTGCAGCGAAGCTTGGGCATAGTTACGCAAGCGACAGTTATATGCCGTTTGTAGGTTTCTTCAGACCCTCCGGGCTATTGTATGATTAGCCGTGGTTTCTTCCTTCGTTTTCAGGAGTTATTATTTACTTCGGCGGGCGTTAGAGTTGTAGTCGGTTTCGAAAGTTTTGGTGAGAGCAAGGAATGGAAGGAGGAGCATTTCAAACGGCAACCAACCATTCGGATAAACAGGGGCGATGATATGTTTTGGGGATTCGAAAACGTGGTATAACGTAGATGCGTACTTTCTAGAGGTTCGTGACGGCCATCTCAAATGATGGCATCGTTTTCTGCTGCCCCCTCGTTGCTTGGTCTGCTATGGTTTCCTATAGACCATTTGTTTTTATTTGGGGATTTGTTTCGAATTCACATTACTGTGATATGACGATGTAGCGCTACGTTAAAAACATGTTTTATTTATTTATTCTATGCACTCCATCTGTATTGAAAAGCTTGGTAGGCGTGCCTGTAATTTAGCTTAACAAAAACTTTCGTGTTTACATCTTTAATGATACAAACCGTGATTTCACCGGATTGCTCTATATTCTTGCAGATGGTATGGTCAAGAACGAGACTACAACGTACTGGTGATGGATCTTTTGGGTCCATCATTAGAGGATTTGTTTAATTTCTGCTCCCGCCGTTTCACTATGAAGACGGTGTTGATGTTGGCTGATCAGATGATTGGCCGAATCGAATATGTCCACTCGAAAAACTTTATTCATCGCGATATCAAACCCGACAACTTCCTCATGGGTATTGGTCGCCATTGTAACAAGGTAATTCGCTATTCATTTATTTCCATATAATTTTTGCACATATATCATCATTTTAACTTTCCAAATCATTTGTGTTGCCTAGTTATTTCTGATAGATTATGGCCTGGCCAAGAAGTACCGCGACTCACGCACTCGCCTGCATATCTCGTACCGAGAGGACAAAAACCTGACCGGGACTGCTCGCTATGCTTCCATCAACGCCCATTTAGGCATTGAACAAAGGTATACATCGACCTTCATGATTAGAGAGGAAGAGTTTATTACAAAATCATCAGATTCATTGGTGTTGCCAAGTGTAGCTTATAGTCGTGAAAAATAGTTATTCTTGACAACAAATTAGGTGTAGAACTTACGCTTATGGCTTTCACTTTTTTTTTTAGCCGTCGCGACGATATGGAGTCAATGGGCTATGTCTTAATGTACTTCAACCGTGGAAGTTTGCCCTGGCAGGGACTCAAGGTATCCGATTTAATTGCTTAGTTGTAGGACCGCCGTGTCCGTTAATCCAAATGAGTCATAACACGAGATCGGCAACAGCGATGTAAAGCAGATTGAAAATTTCGTATTTTTATATGACGGAGTCGGTGGAGATGATTGAATTTGCTGCCACTGAATGCACCTTATTGATTGATTCTCACTGACCTTACAATTGTTCGTTTTAATTTCCATGTGGGTAAGGCGGCCACCAAGAAACAAAAATATGAGAAAATTAGCGAGAAGAAAATGTCTACGCCGGTGGAAGTCCTTTGCAAGGTACGTTTATCAAACTAATTGTAATGGTATTTGCTTATGTACAATTTCGTTTTTCTTTGAACTGATCAGGGCTTCCCAGCGGAATTCGCCATGTACTTGAATTATTGTCGTGGCTTGCGCTTCGAAGAGCAACCCGACTACATGTATCTGAGACAATTGTTTCGGATTTTATTCCGTACACTAAACCATCAGTACGACTACACCTTCGATTGGACCATGCTTAAACAAAAGGCAGCGGCCTCGGCTGCAGTCATAGGAGGCAGCTCATCACAGGTTTGGAGATACAAGAATCATACAGATAATTCATATGCAGATGGGGATTAGCTAACGCCGTTCTTAATTTGGATAACAGGCAATGCAACCCCTTCCCGCCCCAGCAGACGATCGCGAACTGCGCGAGGTCCGTGAGCGAGAGGTTGCCGCTCGTAAGTGACTGGCTGGCAGCGGGGGGCGGGGTACGGTCGATAGGGAGGCGGAACCCAAGGCGCCCAAAGCCGCCAGAACTCAGGAGGCGCGCGACAACGATCCGGGAGAATCGCCTGCCGACACCCGTCCGCCAGTGATGACCAACACCCCCACCGACAAGCGCGTCCTGCGCTCGGCCTCCCGCAGAGGGAAATGATGGCGTTCACATGTCTGTGTTGATCTATTGGAGTGAAATTGCAACAACCACCACAAAAGAAACACATAACAAACACCTTAAAACATATTTTTTTCGTGTCGCGATTTACATTAGGTTTAAGATTTCAGTAAAAGAAACAAAACAAACCAACTCTTGTGGTTTTCAAGCAGCGATTGTATCTTTTTCTTGTAATTGTCCTCGAGTGAATTCCCTGTTTCCTGTAATTCATTTTAAAAACTGCTAGTTCTTTTTTTCTGATTTTGTTGAACTCGCGATATATCATCAACATCCCATCATCTACCAGCAACACAAACTGTTCAATTTTACATAGGTGTTGGCGGAAACCAATTGTAGTGTTTATCGATACCCCATTATTATTTTTTTTTCGTCCTTAAGAAAAAAGTGATTCATTTCTTTTGGTAACGTTTGCACTTCTGTTTCGATAATCATTCTGTTGGGTTCACGTCAGAAAAAACGGTTAGAACCAAATTATCACCATCAATTCTCTCCAATTCCTCTTGTGGTCTTGATCACTTCTATTATTACCCTACCGTACTTTCACTCCTTTGTTTCTATTGGAAACGAAGTTGTTCGCTCGGTTCGATGAAAACTAATGCTGCTGTCACCTCTCCTTTTTGGTTATGTTTCCTCCGTAAAGCAATCCGTTCTTACTTCGACTTGGGGGCAGAATACACTTTTTTGAAAATAATTTCACCTTTTATTTAGTTAAAACTATATTTGTATTTTTAGCTGTTCCCGTATTAAGTGTACGGTTCTCACGATCGTTTTTATACATCGGTCTAGATCACCAATGCGCTTTGTGATGATTCGCAACAAGCTCTATAAGATCAATGTGGCTTGCATACAGGTTCAAGGATGATGTTATCTCTAGCCATGACACTTGCTTCGCATCGCTTCCAGCTTGCAACGGCCAATGTTCCAAGCACCCGTGTTCCGAGTGACAATTTATGGCTGTTGTTTCCATCCAAGCATTGTCTGTATTCCTCGGGTCATCCACATAGCCTTCATAGATCTAATTTAATTAAGATTAAGGGATTAGAATACTTTTTCACAATGTATGTAGATAACTAAAATCTATGCATAAATATATTTTTAAAAATTCCGCAAAGTCATTAATGATCTGGTTTCCACCTCGTACCGTAATCCCTCTATCAAACATTTCTTGTACGGTATCCATCAAATCTTCCAGATTTTTAGGATCCAGCTCTTGACTGTTCATAGCTTCTTCCAAAAATTCTCTCTGGGCAGCATGATCAGGTTCTTCTCCAGCATCCACCATACCCTTTTTTAAAACCAATTAGGTAAACCCAGGAAACTTTGTTAACCGTTATCCTCAAAGACTCACGCCTGGGATGGCCCACTCATTTCCGTGACGTCGTTGAATCCCGATAAACTGAAGAATGGGTTTTTTTGAATCTTCATTTAATATTTGTTGACCGTTCACGCGGTCTCTCAACCATCGGGTAACAATGAAATCTGCAGCATGATTGGGGCCCCTAATAAAAAATATATATGATAAGAAAGGTTCATAAACGTCTCCATGTCATAACAATACCAGTGTCCCAACAGACCCCTTCCTTTTATTCCAGTTCTACCAACTGGATTGCTGTTTGTCAGAAAGTTCCATTAATTTTAAGGGTTTAACACAAATAATAACTATTAAGACTATGTTACATTGGATATCCATTGATGACCTTATAGTCTCCCACGTAACTGACCCTATTGCGAACTACATGATCATCCTTGCGTTCCATTTGGTTAAACGTTGGAGCAAATTGTTCACTGTATTACCAAATATTGTAATTACCTATAACAAATAACTTCTGCTTTTAGACTTTTGATATACCTTATTTCTAAATCAGCCCATGGTTGCCCTTGTAAAGAAGGAGAGGTGTATTCAGTAGGATTGTACTCTGGCCAAGGTACAGACCATTTGACTTTGTCATCAGGAGTTATACAGCGCTGAGGAGATACATATGCAAATTTAATTAAAAAATTATGCAATGTGCACTAACTTCTTATTCACCTTTTGATCCGAACGTGGGTATGTTTGACCTCTACATTTTGTATGTATTTTATCTTTCCACGCTGTTGAAGGCATCTTTAAGCCGGCTGAAAGGAATCTTGACAATAATTTATCCATTACAGAAATATAATAATTAGATTCACGACAAATATGAAGTGGCTGAACAACGACTTTAAATCAATATTTTCACCTTTGTAGAAACTTCAGACAGCGCAAAAACGTGAAGAAATCGTATTTTTGTACTTTTATTTGTAAACGTCTGTAGTCGTCAAGGCAACGATTTTGCTGCTTATGTATCGGAGAAAAATCGCGCCAAAATTTCGAAAAAAAGTTACTTGAAGAAAAATGTGAGAATTCGATAAATTAAACAAGTAGTAGTACGTATGTGGTTTCGGAATGTTTATTTTCAAACGAGCCAGCTCATATGCAGATAGCTACAGGGCGGGAATTTAAAGCGAATGTCACCATTGCGACAGAGTTCAACTTTCTATTGCATTGAAAATTCAACATTGATGTGACGAAACATTGGGCAGAGACGACAAACATTACAATTATTTCTTTTTTATCGTTTGGCAAATCCAGTTCATTCCGTCCTGTTGTAGAATTTAAATTCAAAACCAAAAAACCAAAAACAGAAGCATGAATTACTATTGTACACAACTTCAGCACTGTTGGTCACAACCATTTAAGGAAATCATAATACAATACATGAAATCTCTAGCCTATCAATAGCCGAGGGGAACGATTACAATGAAATTTAGCTCCAACATTTAATACAGTACTGCCTTGTATGACCAGATTCGTTATTTAATTTATTTATTTTTTCCTGATTAGTAATAAATACTATAGGGATCAAAATCTTACTAACCTGAACTCCTTCACCGGTACATGCGCAGCAAGCCTAGTAAGACATGAAGGTAATGAAGACTAGAAGTTTTGTGACAAGAAATTACCTTTCCAGAACATTACCTGAATCTGCCATCCCCTGTTTTTTATTGTCTGGAGAGCTAAGCCCAAGGCTAATTCAGATGGCGGCGCTGCACCCAATAAATCTTGTTTATTTGCGAAAACCAGCAAGGGCACTGTGAAGTAAAGAAGGAAAAAAAGAAACGTCGACAAGCGTTGTTGTATCGCACGCGATTCTGGTCATATCTGTCCCTTTATATCGCTACGATTACTAGTACCAAAGTTTGCAAAGTCTCCATTGAATGCTGTTGTTACGTAACAGTGCAGCAGTACCATTACAAATCCATCAAATTTCTTTTGGCGAAAAAACTATTTCGTATTTACCTCCCTCCAGTTTATCCTCGTTAAGAAGCTCAGACAACTCTTCCGCCGTTTCGTCAAAGCGCCGCCGATCGGAACTGTCTATCACATAGATCTCACAAAAAAAAAAAATAATTGAAAAATTGGTTTTTTGTCTCTTTCACGACATGTCAATCACAATATGTATGCCCTACTTACTAGCACGTCGGTATTTTCAAAATAATTTCTCCAATACGGTCGGATTTTTCTTTGACCACCGATATCCCATACATTTAGTTTAAATCCAGTCGACTGCACTGACTTAATATTAAATCCTTGAGTAGGTGTGATGTGGGTTATATCCTCGTTGGCCAGCTGCTTCAAGAGGGTCGTTTTACCGGCATTATCAAGACCTAATAATAATATTCGCAATTCCTGTTCGGAAGAAGCGCGTAACTTTCGCAACAAAGCCAACAAACCCTGAAAGAGCAAAATGGAACTTTATAACCAAACACGAAAGCGAACGTAAATTGAGAAGTTTGTAAAAATTTGAGACTCTATACATGTTTACTGTTAAGGGAAGAGAAAAAAAAAAAAAAAAACGAAACCCAAAACAAATAGGTAAATCAAATTTTAAAAGTGGCATATAACTGCTTATACCTGGTATTGGAGTAAAAGTAGGCACATTCCCTAAGAAACTACTTACCATTGAAATAGCGAAAGAATCCAAACAGTGTTTTAAGCCGACATTTGTACTCGTTACGTGAAGAATGTTATGAATCCCACGAACTGGTAACCATGGAAATAGACACCTTTTTTATCACAACCATTCGAACATCGTTATTCCCCTGTTGCGTCCGAAAATTTTCAATATATTTTTCAATCCAGAAAAATAAAATAATTTTCAAATAAAGTTGACCTAGTATGATGTATATTTTCATTTAGCTGTCAATCTTGAATTTTAACACGGGAAAGACTTTTCGATGGAACTCAATACAACGTACCAAAGCAATTACTTTATTGATTCAGCCTGAAACTGCATCAATGGAAATATGGTATTCTGTAGCCGAAAAATTTTACTATGACCACCTAAAACATACTGTAAAAGAAAATGCTATTATGGAATTATGACTAACAAGATGTACTGTAACACTGATGAATAATGAGTAAGGGGGGAACTGAGGCTGAGGCCAAACAAAGCGAGTAACGACGAGTAAGGACTTGCGAGAACGACGAGTAGGGACTTGTGAGTACAACTAACCGATAACCGCCAGCAGACCGTTGCCCGCTAGGCAGTTAACCAGTTAACCTTACGTAGCCGCTGCTGCGCTTCTAGATCAACTTCAAAATGCTTAGCATTGGTTTACATATGGTAAACAACAAGAACTATTACATTGATATTTAGTTCTACATTGATGTGAAAAGGATTGTTTAACTCTGCAACACTAGACAGCGCCTTCGTTTCCTAGATTATCTGTATAGTGAAATGCATAAGCAAATGCACACTGCAGTATTAGCACATTTCTTTTTTGTATGTCTTGTTAAATATAGCATTGCTCAGTATCAGGTTCAAACAAATGAGCTATTTGTGCTTCAACTGTCTCCTGCTATATTCAATTTCACGGATCCCGATTCTTCAGGTAAGAGAAACAAAAGTTAATACATTATCAGAACAAACTTTATTATGTTATCGATGAAACTCTTCAAGAAATTGACATATTGCTCATTTATAGAAGAATACATCTACAGGGCAGCCTTACATAATTTGCCAGATCTTCCAAAGTGGATTAATCTTGCATTCAATCCAAATCTAAAACTAGGGTTCTTGTATGGGACTCCTATTAATGATTCATCATTAGTCAAGGTAATATCAGTGTTATCTTGTATGTATTAATTTAAAGATTTGGAAGTGCAGTGGTAAACAGTCATTCTATTGTTTTTACATATATTATTCATGCTCTGTTTGCCTCCTAAGAATCATAGATTGAATTACTATTAGGAATTTGCAAGGCAAGAATTCAAAATGTGTGTGGAGATTTTTACGTTTTTGAACATTAAATCTGCCTTCTAAACAATCAATCAATTTTTAAAGAAGTTTTTCTGTTTTGTTTTGTTTAACAAATTATCTTCTTAATTCAAACCACCAGCTGGACCTTGTTGCATCCAATGTTTTGACTTTCGAAACATCTTCAAAGGAAGTTACAATTGACATATTTCCTAAAGAAGGTCAGTAGCATCCTCTTTGAAGTATCCAGAAAAGGTGGAAATACTTTAATGTCTGTTTATAGAACCGGCTACTAGGAAAATAAAGTTGAAAATTCATAATCTTAACCTGGAAGACCTAATGGATGACCAAAAACAAGCGAAGCTATTGGATATATTTCGGAAAATATTGTGGCCAAATAGTTCTCTAGATCTTCATTTCATAGAACTGTACTCAGCTTTGGCTGCAGGGGGAAGACGACCTGCGCGTCCGCAGGATGGTGAAGGGTACTTTCTAGTAATAGTAATATAGTAGTTCACAGTCAAACTATTTTGAGTTGCAGGGTCATCATTAACGTTGGGAAGCAATGCCGAATTCTCGGAAGTACTTCGAGAACTGGAACGTGAAGTAAGTCCTCTATGGCTACTACGTCAATGCCCCCGTGATTTTAAGAAAACCTCGTCAGAACGTTATTTTCGATCTAAGGGATTCTTAGTTGATTGGTGCTCATTTAAATTGGTAAGCAAGTAATTTTAGGCTCATCGAATAGCAACGCGTAATAAAATCCATAATAGGTTCCTGAAAATACCACGCTGCTAACCATTAGTTCTACTACATCTCCGTCCTTTGAATCCAAAACTGAGCGTATTATCCTCAAATCAATCCAAATACTCACTGAAGAGGTGGGGGCAGACGTCTGGAGCGCACCGGCCAAGTATGTGCTCTTAAAATATTATATAAAAATACGTATTACTCGCATCGTTTAAATTGCGTTTTGACGTATTACTACGCGATGTATAAATTTTAATTTATGTGAGATTAGATGGGAGATTCCTATACGTAGCTATGCCGAGGATGGTGTTGTTGCCGTGTTTATTCCGTTGGTGGTATTGCTCCTATTAGCCGCCCTCCTAACTGCTATTCTAGGTGTTCATCCTGAAGGGGCGGAGACGGAGGAGGGCCAGGTTTTTTAAATACTTATTTGACACTTCAAAACAGTGCAAAACATTATACTTGTTTTCGTTTTTCCCAATAGCTCTATGAAGCCGTGTTTGAGGAATTGCCATTCCTTAAAGCAAAGCAAGAAACAGGAACAACGAAGCCTCAAATCAGCAACGATGTTTCTTCGAGACGAACACTTGAGTCGGCAACCCCTTCATTAGGGCGAGTAAAGCGCAATCCACTGTACGATTCGCTGATGGGTGAATCTGGTACACGCGGCTCGAGCCCGTTTCTGATGTCTTCAGGATCATCGGCTTTACCAACGCCAGTTTCCACTCTGTCACGACCCACTTTTCCAACACCACGGTCTACCCTAGGACCATCCGATAGAGCATCTACTCTAGGACGACCGGAACCTCCACCATACAATTGCGGAACAATCAATAAGTAGCATGTTACCTAATTCCCCAACCCCTATGTCAAGGAACATTAAAGTTCTAGTCAAGTCTTGTCGGTAATTAAAAATTAGAGAAATTTTCAGAATTTATTTCATTTGTGGCTTTGCTTCTTATCTGCTGTACAATGTTGAATACTATGTTCAATGTAATGTTTAGTCCCATCTAGACTTTTTTGTGTGAAGTTGTTTGCTTCCATCTTCACGCACAGCAACATAGTAGCCCATGTTTTCATATTTTGTTTTCATGTATGTTATATATCCTGCACAACCAGCAATAGCTACTAGACCCAGTATCATAATGATTTTGTTCTGTAATTTAGTAAAAAAATTTTAGTTAATGTACTTTTGCTTGAAACCATTACATACTGCCACATACTGGTTTGACGTAGAGTTCAAAATTCAGTGCTCTGAATACCCCTGAATAAAAGAGAATTGCAATGTTAACAGTGTTTCAATACTTCGTGACTTAGTCTGCAAGTAATCGACCTGTAGTTTTCACTGTTCGCAGACCATCTCCTGCTATCCTAGGGGTTGTCGTCGAGGATGTATTTTCCTTATCCATTATGGAGAAAACTTACTGAATCATGTCGTAAAACAGCAGTTTCTCAATAGGGATCCTATCAAATGTGTCCTACGAGCAGTGTTTCCACTTTCCGCAAAGTGGTATCCCTAGAACGTTGCCAGACTGGGGACATAAATCCCTATTTTAAAAAAATAAAATCCCCAGAAAAATCCCTGTTACTTTCATGGCATACTCACATGGCCTACTATAATATAATAATATAATAACGGCCTGTCAGCGCGCAATACCTCCAGCGCCTAAAACTGCATTGCCAGAGGGGCGTAATACCCCAAACCGAGCTTCCACTGTTTGGTAACGAATGCAAAATTGAAATGTGTGGGAAAAACAGTGGAAAGTGGAACCTAGCGCCGCGCGTGGCCAGCTTACGGTAGGAAAGGGAAAAAAGAAATGACTGAGGCTAGATTCGAACTCGGGTCTCCAGCTTATATATTATATATAGCTTGTTATATTGTTATATAGCTTGTTCTCTGCCTTAAATAAATCTCTATTGCAGCTACTTACAAAACCACTCTTTCATGCTTGAACTTCATCAACAACAACTTGGCAACACTATATATATATATGTTTATACAAGTTAGATACAAAAAGGAACAACAAAAACTTACGGGTAGCGAATTGGGTCACATATCCCGATGATAAGCTGCCTGCATCCACGAGCCGTCTTTCAGGCCGTGGGGAGGCTAACGAACAGCCTACGTTCAACGATCACCTCTTCTCTACCTTTCAGCTTGTGGTTCGATCTTCAAGGTAGTGAACAGTATACTACAGATCGATTTTTAGCCTGGCAAGGCTATTTTTGCCATTTTTAGCCTGGCAAGGCTTTTTTTGGCCCCTTTATAGTAGGCATGGCTCTTCTTTTTTCTCTTTTCTTTTCTCTCTTCTTTGGTTCTTTCTTCTTGTTTTCTCTCTTCTTTTTTTCTTTCTTGAAGGCGTAGAATCTTGCGTCTTGATCTGTTGTAGAAGCTTGCGTAATCCGATGAATCTTGCGTATCTTGAATGAAGATTTGGGGAGGGGAGGGGGGAAATTGGCGGTGTCGGGACTTGAACCCGGGGCCTTCAGAATGCGAAGCGAAGGTGGTAACCACTGTGCCAGGACCGCACACCTCAAACAAATTTATTTTTCATCGACCTTCGTTCTAATACCGGACGCTATATAATATGTGACTAATAGTGGTGTCGCGCTGTGGTAGGGCACTGTGGTATAGCACTGAGATCATACGTCGACTGTCTGTGTTCGGTTCTTATAGACGCCATTGGTTCAAAAAAAAATTTTTATTTTTATAAATGTAAATAAAAAAAAAAAAATAACCCATTTTATTTATTTTAGAACAGTATTAAATCGAACACATTTTTAAAGCAATTAACCAGTGCCCGTCAAAGCCAAACAAGTTACCAGAAAAATTTAAATTGGCTATGGAAATAAAACCATCGGATTGCCCCATCATATTTGTTTAGTTAAGCAATAAAGATATGGGTTTTTCCAAAAATAATTGTCATCGAACTTTCAACGTTATAAAGCCTCAAGAGAATCACAGCGTTTCCCAATGAACAGTGTGTTGCTCACCTAGATAACAAAATTGTGTGAGAGGCCTCGGGTTCATCATGTCTTGAACAACAAATTGTTCATCATGGTTGAACAAAATAGATTCGTAATTCCTACGTATATATTCAAGGAACTCTCCCCAGCTTTTGCAATTGGGTCAAGTGCTTGTCAGAAATTCAGGCGGAGACTTGAGTCTTAAAAAATTCGGCGTGCGATATGTTTGGCACAGACGTTTGGAGGATCAAATGGAGTTCGTGGTGTATCCTAGTCAGTGTTACTTTCTGAAAAGCGTACCGTTCACCATTGTCCGCTTGGTGGCTCTTATTGAGGAACATTTTACTTTTGAAGTTGCATAGAAGCGCCAAAAGCAACAGCGGTTTGGCCAAAAATCTCAAAATCCCGAGAAATCCCCAGAAAATTAAATAGGCCCTGGATAATCCCGGAAACCCTAGATTTCCATAACTGCACCCTAGATTCCAAAAATTTTCCTTAAATCCCCCTAAATAGGGTAATATCCCTAGAAGTGGAATGGCTGCCTACGAGTAACATTTGACCAACCCTTTTTTCTGATATTTTTGCCGCTAGATGGCGGTTCATGAAAGGAAATCGGTATTTTTGATCTGCCTTTTTCTATCTTTCGCCATCTACTGGTCAGATTTCTAGTTAATTTTCTAAAGACAACTTTACATACCTATGGCAATCCGTTTTACCCTCCCCCCCCCAAAAAAAAAATTTCGGCCTTTTTTTTCTTTTTTACAGCTATGGTCATCTAGCGGCCAGATTCCTCTTTAATTTTCTCATTCATTCATTCAGACATGGATTGGATAATATGGTTACTTGAACACTGGATTTGCAAATGCAGAACATCTGACTTATGTTTCACATGTCAGTTGGAGATTTCCCAGGCAAAATTTCTAGTAACTCAGCATTTGGTACCATCTTTACTATAATTTTATGCACTATCCTGCATATCTCATTGATTAAGATTTAAATCCTTTTATAGATTGTCACATCAGTGAGCAAGGTTCAGTTTAGGGATTGAGAGCCCTCAGCAACTACAACATCTAGCCCATATTCACATTGTAGCACTTGATTGCTGCCACTGATTCTTCAAAATGCCTATCCTGTATGGGATGCTTGACAGCCAAATGGTACTCCGACGTCACATAAATATCAATTGTTTACTTTATTTACATTTATTAAAAATTTTTGAAGGAATGATTTAAACAAATGCCAAAGGTGAGACATGCTGGAAAAGCTTGATATGAATGTGTAGACGTAGTTTTGGAATTCAGAGGTGCAGCCGGCTGTTGGGTAAAACTTCATTTAAATTTTGTTTCAATTCAATATGTTTTAGTTACTATTTGTGTGATTACGCAAAGGATTGCGCCATCCAGGCAATGTGGATATTCTGCCATGTACATGATAAACCAAGGATTCTTCATCAACATGCAAGATGTTACTCCCTGGTAATGCTTTTCTGCTGAGTTTGTTTAGTTTTCTAATTTTAATCGTCAATGTTGTATTAGTAAACTACTGTTGGCAGAGTAGCTGATACATTGGGAAAACGGTTATGGCAAGTGTGATGAATAAATCACCATAGGTCAGTTGTCTTGCCTTCACAGTTGCAACAAAGATGACTCATGAAGTCAAAAACATTAAAAGGTGGTACTATTTTAAATTTTTAAATTGTTTTATTTGGTGTATCGCCAAGTGCTGATACATGTGTAGAACATGCTGGAATTCATGTCATCCTGGAGAGGACTAAAAAAACGAGCTTTATCCACGAAGCAGCTCATTAATCATGTCCCAAACGATTGTCTGCGTCAGCCAGCAATCTTTCAATGGCTAACAAGCATTTAATAGTTTTGAAAATCACGGTTTGCACTCCCTAAGGCGACATTCCTTAATCCTACCTGTCAAAAGATTTGAATGCAACCATTTTCTATTCAGAACTGTCGCCTACGAAATTCTTTTTCCATAAAATGAGGTGATCATGAGGTTATAATGGAAATTGTCGTCAAGACTGCCGAGACCATGTACCTTCTTTACCTTCACGTTTAGTGATCAAAACAACCAACTATGTAACCTTTCTTTTTTTTTTTTAAGGTGCATGGAACGTCCAATCGGAAAGCCCATGGAAGGTCTCTGTGGCCAACACGAAAGGTTCTCCCAAAGTTTCGTATTCAAGTTTTGGCTATGGTGATCATTTGCAACTGCATAGCCTTTTAGAAGCTCCTGCCAGGAATCTACAGGAATATGGCAGATGATGAATTTATGTACCATGTAAGCGATATCAATAAGAACGTTTTATGCTTATCTATGTTTTATTTTCTTAATTTAGATTAATAGCAATAGTGAGCCTGCAAAGGTTTCTGGTTGGGATGTGATGACGAAAAGTTATAATAATTTAAAGTACGGAATTGAATTTCCCTCCATCAGTCGCCTGTGTATTCCCGCGTATTACGGTATTAATTATTTAAAAATTGAAGTGCATATCTGGGCTCCCTTCTTTTCTGAAGCCCCGTTTCCCCGTGACTCATAATAAGCCCGTAGGGGGTCATACCCCTACTGTACGGTATATATAAAAACAACATATACCGAGGTTTGGAGGGCTCTGGCCGGAAAGGGGACGTGGAGGTCCGCTTAGTCCGATGATGTGTTCACGGAGGGCGACGTGGCTACCCACAAATCCGAACTAAAGGTTAATCGCTCCTGTAAAAATGTTCCAAATCTTCAGCTCTTCTTCCGGCTTCTCTTAGCCAATCACCGGGTAATCTCCCCGGTGGGGTGGGTCAACAAGGCAGTGTCTCCCCCTGCCTGGGTTGACGGCAACTTTTGAAAGGGCTATTGTGCCTTTTTAAAGTTGCAAAAATAATTGTAATGTGCAGAGAATTGTCAATAATTTTTTTTTATAAATTTTTTTTGCAAAATTTGTTGCCTTCATTGTCTGTGTTCACACATTACATTTATCAACTTTTTTTTTATTCAGCTTGCGCAATTCAATTTTATTGTTTTTGCCACCGTTGTATCGTTTATCTGTAAGTATTCAATTATTATTTATTACACTTTTTGAATTCATGAACTTAGACAAGGAACCACGTGTAATACCTTGATATTTTCTGAAGTAATTTTGTATATTGTTTTACTGACATGGGAATCGATCCTCAGACATTCAGCGTGCAACGCCGATGCTCTAACATTGAGCCACGAGATATATCTAAATTTTTTATTGTCGCATATCATATGTTAGCGTCTAGGATGTTTATGCAGTCTTTCACAACTATATGTTTATCTTTGTTTTGACTTTATAATGTCCATAGCTCTGTGGTAGAGCATTCAGCTGCGATAACTGTTACACTGGGTTCAAACCTTACTAGATGTATAAAAATCTACATCTAAATGGAGAAAATAATATTGCAGTATTGCATTTCAGTTTTATTCAAAGTGTAAATGCAAGTCCGCAAGTGACTAGAAAAAAGCCAACTTGACATCATATGATTCATGGCTCATTGGTAAAGCATCGGCGCGGAATGCCGAACATCTAGGGTTCGATCCCTGGATAATAATTGAATGCTTACAGATAAACTATGCTTACAGGAAACAATGCTTACCATTAAACGTGGCATAAACAATAAACGAGAATTGAGAAAGCTAAATAAAATGTGTGAACACAGACAATGAAGGCAACAAATTTTGCAAAAAAATTTTATAAAAAAAAATTTATTGACAATTCTCTGCACATTACAATTATTTTTGCAACTTTAAAAAGGCACAATAGCCCTTTCAAAAGTTGCCGTCAACCCAGGCAGGGGGAGACACTGCCTTGTTGACCCACCGGGGAGATTACCCGGTGATTGGCTAAGAGAAGCCGGAAGAAGAGCTGAAGATTTGGAACATTTTTACAGGAGCGATTAACCTTTAGTTCGGATTTGTGGGTAGCCACGTCGCCCTCCGTGAACACATCATCGGACTAAGCGGACCTCCACGTCCCCTTTCCGGCCAGAGCCCTCCAAACCTCGGTATATGTTGTTTTTATATATACCGTACAGTAG
The DNA here is from genome assembly GCF_022539665.2 of Daphnia carinata. NCBI lineage: Eukaryota > Metazoa > Arthropoda > Branchiopoda > Diplostraca > Daphniidae > Daphnia > Daphnia carinata. Next base: position 4,299,511 of record NC_081336.1, on the reverse strand, counting down.
GGGCATGACCCCCTACGGGCTTATTATGAGTCAAGGGGAAACGGGGCTTCAGAAAAGAAGGGAGCCCAGATATGCACTTCAATTTTTTAAATATCAAATACCGTCTGGGGAATCCGAATTAAGTATAGAAATGTCATGTCATCCATCCAATCAATACAATTTATTCAGTGTCTTGCCCCAACCAAGAATTTTTTCAGATCAAATGTTACTATTAACCTATATTGAGAAAAGAAAAACAACACCGTTAAACATATCAACTGTTGATCATGTAACTTACATGACTCATAGATTCAACTTCTGGTGGAAGCTTGGGGAAGGACATACAAATTGCAGATTAACATCATTGTATAAGGCTCTTGAATGATAAACTAGCACCTGTACAATGTTGCATTGTTGATAGTTGTGTTCCCAGTACATGAAAATCCTTTCCTATTGGATAAAATTTTTTTTGGTAGATTAGACCTGGTTGGCAAAAAGGAGGAGAAATTCTTCGTCATAAATTCAAAATTATTTGAAGAAAAATCCTTTCATACCTAAAGAGTCCATGTATGATGTTCATCTCTGCAATGGCAGCAAAATTAAAACATCTTTAGGGCCATTTAAGTACCCAGTTTCCCCAACACTCTGAACGTAAATGACAAGTTGTTCTTTAGACAGAGAAGCAGAATTATTTGAGGTTTCTAGCTGTGACAGAACTATAAAGGATTGCTGTTGTACTGGATTTATTAACACAAGATGGTACTTCTCATTAGACAATGTGCATACTCTATTACTTTACCTCATACCTTAATGGTAATGCACTCTCAGTGTTTTTTCATCTGTAGGCTGACTCTTCCATCCTGTAACACTTCCAGACTTGATTTGATCCCCCATTAAATTCTGTGAATGCAAAATAATAGCATTAAAAATACTTTTTCAATAGACATAAAACCGAAAAGTACCTAATCCATGTTTCATGTTGAACTTGTGCCATATCTTGGTTTCCGTACCACACCCATTTTCGGCCCAAATACGGTCCCACAATTGTTCACTTCCTTCACTGCATGGGCTTATTACTAACGATTCTTTTTGTGCAGCACTAACAGAATTTAAATTTAACACACTGTCAGGTGGTAGACTGAATAACTAAACAATAAATAATTGTTTGTTAAAATTCTATACTTATTTTGAATTCTTATTTGAAAAGTTTAGGTACCTGACTGTGTTCGCCTAATGCCAATTCATCCTCATGTTCAGTTAGGTTTGAGTTTGGAAAAACCTCCTTCACTGTTTGGAAACTGTTCCGTTCCAATTTGTTCTTTTCCCCTAGCTGAGCTTGTAGACTCAAACTTTGAGCTACAAAACACAAATGAATAAAAGTAAATAAATAGAATCATTATGTATTAGGCCTTACCATTCTTAGCTTTGCTGTTATCTAATATTTTGTGCTGTTGCAATAATTGAGCCTGCAGGTCCATAATTTGATCTAATAAACAATAATTAATGATTCAAAACAAATATAATAATGTTTATACTTACCATCCTTTTGTTGTATTATCTTATCCATTTTCAATTGTTCCTCCAGCCACGCGTTATTCTCCATCCACGCTACTGAACTAACTGCGAATGGCATCCAATGGACTGAAATTGCCTACGCCAGTAATAATGAGTCTGAGCGGTAGATGGCTACGTGTCGGAAAAAAAGAAAAAAGTGCGATTTTTAATTTTTTTTCCGCCATTTTTTTTTTTTTTTATGTAAAACGGATTGCCATACATACATGGCAATCCGTTTTACCCTCCCTCCCTCCAAAAAAAAGTTTTTTTCCTTTTTTACAGCTATCGCCATCTAACGGCTACTTTCTAGTTAATTCTCCACATACACTTACCGAATATTTTAGCTACGTAGGGCTAGCGCTGTATTTGTACTGGCGCTTGGGCTTATTTATTCGGGCTTAAACTTTTTTCGGCAAAAACTGACACACATCGGAATTGGTTGAATATCACAGGATATACTCAAAATTGAAAGCTGATTCCGGGAAAATTGCTATTTTTTTTCATTATGTTAATCGTTTTTGGAATACACCGAGCATTAGACGCAATGCTAGCGCGCCAGTATGCTAAAGCGCTAGCGTTTAGCGTTAGCAACATTTTCGGCTGCATAGCGCTGGCGCTATAGCGTACCAGCACGCTAGCATTGAGCCAAATGTTAGATGTATTTCAAAAATGATTGACTTAATGAAAAAATAGCTATTTTTCGGAATCAGCAATCACATTTGAGTATATCCTGTGATAGTCAACCAATTCTGATGAATGTCACTTTTTGCAGATTAAATTTTGAAGCCCGTGTCGGGTCATTTGGGTTGAACTCTACCCGGCCCGGCCCCCGGAAATAGGACGACCCGATTCGCTGTTTTTCGGGTACGGGTTTTACCAGATTTTACATCTTAGTTGAGTTTTACCAGAGTCATAGAAACCTGGTTGCTCCACGCTGTGTTGTAAATGCCATAAGGGTATGCTGGGACTTGTGGTTAAAATTTCAGAGATTTTGAGGGAGGAGCTGGCAGCGATAAAGAGCCATCTGTTGAGTAGTTTTAGAGATATCCTGACATCCTAAAGTAAAATGATAAGGAGGTGACATACTGCATCAGCAGAACGATGTAGTGGATAGCACTTCTGACTGATGTGCGGGATACCCGAGTTGGAATCCAGTTTCAGTCTTTTTTTTTCCCCTTTCGTAACGCTTGCTACGCTTGGCGCTAGGTTCCACCTTTCACTGTTTTTTCCACTCACTTCAATTCTATATTAATATCTAAGCAATGGAAGTGGAGCGTGGTTTGGGATATTAGGCCTGTCTGGCAATTTAGCTTTTGGCGCAGGAGGTATTGCGCGCTGACAGGCCGTTATTATAATATAGGCCATGCTTGAAAGACACGCTTGACTTGGCCATCCGACTACTCCAAGTACAAACCGCTGGAGGGGTGTTCTATAGCTGCTGATTCCATTTCAACTTCCCCTCGTTTTTGCGGGTCTGCTATGATTGGCTGTCGAAATTTTGGCAGGACACAGCTCATTGGTGGTTTTGCACGGTTTGCACCGCGGTTTTACCGTTTGCACCGCGGATTTGCGGTTTGCATAGGACAATAACATCAGTAACAAATTTTGTCGCTAGATGGCGGAAAGGTCGACTGAATTTCGATCGCGATTCCTACAAGTCTGATCGGAAATTTGATTCATAACAAGTTGCTGACCGCCATTACGCTCATAACAATTAATGATAGTTATTTGATTTGGAATTTTAGCAAAATTTAAAAAAAAATTTTAATGGCGGTTCAAACCGGTTTGGCCCAGCTGCAAACCGAAAACCAAACCGCAGTCAAAAATGGCCAAACCGAACCGACGGTTTGACGATTTTTAAATCAAAAACCGCGGTTTGCCCCGATCAAAGACGATCGGGGCCGAGCCCTATCTATGACTCTGGTCTTACATTAATCGTTCATTTATTATATTTGTAAAAGCTTCAGTTTAAGTATTGTTTTCTCGAAAAAATTACACATCTCTAATTAATTTACCAAAAATTTCAGTTTTAACTTGAATTTAGTAAATATTATTGTTGTTGATATTGAAAAACAAATGAAACAAATGCTTCATTACAGAACTACGGCAAGGTTGCATCCGAAAAACTCAAAGACCGAAGTTTGATTTTTTTTTTTCAATATTTTACGACGAACGATTATTTAAAATTGCTCTAAGTACCGCTGTTGTAATCCTTTAAAGAGATTGTCAGAAATAGACATAAATTAAACTTTTAATTTGGAGTCAACAGACCTGATTCTTCTCTAAAACGAAGGTTCGTTAATAAGTAAGACTCAAAGAAGACAACAATAACCAGTGCAAAAGAAAATGGATTACAACTTGGATAAAACAGAAAACTTTCTGGCCGCTGTTTCTATTAATTTTGACCATTCCGCATGCGAAACAATAACAGTGTTCTCAACTGCAGACCAATCTACAAACAGCAGTTCAAGAAATGGTCATCAAACACTTGCACGTTCAGATCCATTATTTTCAACCATTCGGCAATGGCTTCACGATCGGTCAACAAGTTTGCCTGATGAAGAAAGTAGTAACAAATCAAAACCTGATGAATCAAAATCTGATCCTATTGAGTTAGGATTGTGTTGTGTTGAAATGGCAGCAACCACATTAGAAACTGTGATTCAAAACAAAGAAGACCTGAGACACCACCTTAAAATTCCTTTAGCTGAAAATTGCATACGTCTACACTTCAATCAGCATAGGTATTCTGCCATCTCTTATCACAAGGAAGTATTGTTTGTGCAGTGATTTATTAATACCTGTAGGGATTTCCTTGATGTGATTCAATGCTTAACTGAAGTGGGAAAAAAATATGAAGATTACTCATTGCTCACTTCTGATTATGTGATTCTAAGCATGCAGTGGCACATAAAGAATCTGGTAGCAACCATATCCATAAGCAGGATGTTTTAATTCTATTTCTTATATGGGTTTTTACTTTCTAGGAAGAAGAAGAGAAGATTGCTGTAGAGCTGCAGAATTTGTCAACGAACACAGCTGCAGATACAGAGGAAATCAGAAATAAGAAAATATTGTGTGCTCCATAGACAAAAGTACGACATATTTATTGGAACTGTACAACACTGAGAGGCGCAATTGACAGCAAAAGTATATACCCTTTTTTTATTATTATTTTTTTTTTTATTTTACTTGTCACTGCTTTAACTTTTTTCATTCCTGTAATTGGGGAAGTAGTAAACGAAACGTATGATTGAAAAAAATTTCTTATGTTAAGCAAACTTAAGTAATAGCAGCTTGATCCAGATGAGTTGGACATAGTGCCATGAACGTTTCTTCTCGTAGTAACCATCCGTGAGCAATAGCGCAGGGAAAGTGCGTGCGGAGCCCACACCCTCTACTGCGACAGAAAATATGACCTCCTCTTTTTTTGCAATATTCACAGATCTATAAGTCGACAATCGAAATAGAATAGGATATTCGATTAAAGCTAAAAATATTGTTACCACTTGTTGGGAATCTGAAACCGCTTCATCCAGACCGACAAGCCGGGGAGGTACTAAACATACTCCTGGAGCCCAAATAAGACAACTTTCGTGGAACCATACCTCTACTTTCTCATCAGACTGATCAAGCGGGAAGATTCCTACGGGAGTGTCACAGGCAACTCTTGCGGCTGAATCATCAAGTGATGGTGGTAACGAAGCTGAGACTTCATCCTTTACGAGGCCTTTCTTCTTCGGTGATTTTTTCGTTTTCTTTTGATGGACGTTTGCGCGAACGGGGAATTCCGATTCAGCAGCCATAACGCCGGAGTTACACTGACTGAGAGAATCAGGATTGCGCTTAGAAAACCAAATTGGTTCTGTAGGTACCTATAGTTAAAAAATAGAAAATCAAAAATCAACAAACACTACGATAAGCAAAAAAAAAAAAAAAAAAAAGAGAGAATGAAAGAAAGAAACTTACCTGATTGATATAGTATGGGCCGTAGAGATCACCTAAGCATTGCGTGTGGGTAAATAGCTGACAGAACACGCAAACCCAAGTAGCATCGCGATTATGTGTGTCATATCTATCAGATAGCGTGCTCGTAAATCCAACCTTTGCAACTTTGTTGCGGTGCTCTTCGTCGATATACTGTGCCGCTTTGGTCAATTTGGTCGAAGATTTTCCGTCATTTTCATCTTCCTGTGATTGGACAATAACTTTTGTAAATAATGAAATCGAATTTTATAAATTACATCTTACTTTCACATGACCATTTACGATTTTAACAACGTTTGGAAGGTTCCAAGATCCTTCAATATGTACGTAAGGACAGCGCTGTTCCAACGTCTTTTGTTTCTTGGGTTCTTGGTCAGTTGATTTGAGCTTTTTGTCTTTGCCTTTGTTGCCGATTGATTGCCTGATTTTCGTTCCACCAAGTCGGGGATCAATTTGGAAGTCATCATCGTCCTTAGTAAAACATTTTTTCTTTACATTCTTTTTTTTCTTTAAGACTTTTTTTCCTTGCTGGATAGCGCTTTTCTTCTTTCCTTTGGACTCAGAACTAACCACAGCTAAATGTGCTGCTTTCTTAATTTCTTGGTCATTTGAAGGAATTTCTTGAAACAGCTCTTTTTTTACTGAGGAGCCATCAACACCACTTTGGACAACTAAATGATCAGTTTCTAAGACTTCATCTTTCACATGTTTGGAAGGGGAAATTTTAGCAGGACTTCTCTTTCTTTTTCCTCCGGCTGAAGAACTCTCCATTAAATCCACAACAGATTTCGCTAAGGTTTCAACACCTCTGAGTAAAAGATAATAAACACAAACACACATTGACAATACCTAACCAAACTATACAGCTGATAGTTGAATATATTTTATTTACCCATCTAGACTACCAAGTCTTCTATGGATGGCATCAGTTTCTGTTGTTCCACTGTATCCATTGATTTTCTCACTTGGTTTTGAGAGATCTAATACTTGGTTGTGAGGTTCTATTTCAATTCCTATTGTGACCTCAGATTGAATCTGTCTCTTGTTGGGTGACACTACTGAAGCAACATCCACTCCATGATTAAGAGGATATGGTTTTTCTTTAACTCTCATCCTTGGCACACAAGAAAATCCTAGAAAACTATAAATAACGACAATGAAAATTATATGGCCGCCATTAGAGCAAAATTATAAGAATAAAATTGTATTTACCGAACCGAATCATGTAGATGAATAGTACATGGACTATATCTTAGTCAAGTTGATAGTCAACAAAGAAACACTTTCAAACAAAATATATGGGAATATATTTATCCCACAATCACAGTTGGAAAACACACGAGTCGTCTTCGAAGCAGCTATTCTGATGAACATGAAAGGTGCTAATTTTTTTTTCGGATGTTTGAATAAAAATAGCAAAAAATACCGAGTATATTATTTTTTTTAATTTTAATTTTAATTTTAACAATAGCCGTTTGTAAAATTAAATTTTTGTTGTACGATTTCCATACATATGGCTATGCTTTTTGCAGATCAAGTAGATCGAAAACATTGTTGAAACAAGTTTGACCGTGCAGGATGCCATCTGGTACCAGTTGCAGGAAATCACAAGCGCTGTTAATGTTTTAATGTCTACTCTAATGTGAAATTCTTGGTGGACCCTTTTCCTGTATGGGGTTGTGCAAAGATAAGTTCGAAGCTTTCTCAGCATGAGCAAAGCCCTATCGTACTATGTATTTACTCCAGCTTGGGTAACTTATGCTATACATGTTTCAGTTTTTCAGCTCATACTGGTCTCACTAATCACTAGCCACTACTCACGTGGTCGAACTTTAGCCCTTCCCTCTGTATCAGAATACAAACTGTGATTTTAAAAATGTCACAAAAATGGCTCAAGTTTTTGAAACAAAATTTGTGGATTAAATATTATCTGTATGAAACCGTATGCTACCACATACTAATTCACATTTGTAATTGATGTCAACGTATCTACGAAACAAAGCCACTTTACTAAAATTACCTTCAAAATTCGTGTCACTATTCACGTAACATTCCTTAATACGACTCTTTAGCCGTTCAGCGTACTCACCGTAAAGTAAGTCGCACGGTCGTACCTAGTGACATCTCATGGATGGTGTTATGGGTCTCGCTTCCATTCTTTTTATCTCTGTACTACCCAGTGAATAAGCGAGAAAAGAAAAAAAGTTAAAGATGGCAGGTATCGCGCATCGTGCCGGGCCTGGCGCGGAAAGAGTATTACAAAAGTTAAGAAAATCTATCGAAGATGGCAACTACTACGAGGCGCATCAAATGTACCGGACACTATATTTTAGGTTAAAACTCATTACTCAAAATTTATGTTACAAAATGTTCTAATATCTTTATTCCTCTACTGTCAAATTGTTATGTACAGATACATGGGCCAAGAAAGATATGAGCCTCTACTAAAGCTTTTGTATGATGGCGCAATGTTGTTATTCCAACATCAACAACATTCAAGTGGAGCAGATTTAGCAAAACTGTATGTTGAAGTCCTACAGAAAGCAAAATTGAATGTTCAAAAGGATATCATCAATAATCTAGCTGATATGATGTCAAAAATACCTTCATCTGCACCAGAGAGACAAGCCTTCCTAATGGCAGCATTGAGCTGGTCCCAGAATGAAAATCCAGAATCTAAAAAGTTCGAAGGACATCCTCAACTTCATCAGATGGTTGCCAATATTTACTGGAGAGGTTTGCACAACTTAACTTAAATGGAAGATGAATAAAATATAAAATGAATAACTAAAATTTTTAAAAATTTACAAATTTTACAGAAACTAACTATCACATGGCAAGATATCACTTCATCAGGTCAGATGATATGGAAAATTTGGGCTCCATGCTGGTGGAAATCCAAGTTGATCTTGGTTATCCATCTGAAATTGACCTTTTTGTGACACAAGCAGTACTGCAAATTCTCTGTATAAGGTACCAATCATTGACTTTGATTTGTGTGATATTTAATCTTACTGGTTAAATAATAGGAACCTCACTTTTGCAAATTCACTCTTTGATAATTACTTGGAACACCACCCATTATTGGGTAATGAGCCACCCTTCAATTACCCTTTGCTTAACTTTACATGGATGTTGTTGCTTGCCATTCGGAGGTATTACTTAGCATTGAAAATAATGGCTTCATCTTTTGTTTATTCTTAACTTAATTTCTGTATTGTTTTGTAGTACCAAATTATCAGCCTTTGCCATACTTTGTGAGTATTACCAACCTAGCCTTAAACGCGACCCCTCTTACAAAGATTATCTTGACAGAATTGGGCAGGTAATGAGACCTGCATTTCGTTCTTGTTCGTATTCGTTATTATTCATTGTACATATTTCTTAGATTTATTTTGGAATGCCACCTCCAAGAGGGATGTCCAACCAAGGGATGTTTGGTAATTATGTCACAACTTATTAATTCTTTATAGAATTAACATATAAATCGAATTTTTTCAGGCAATCTGATTCAGTCACTAATAGGCAGTTTGGATGGTGATTCTGATTCTGAAGATAACATTGCCAGGTCAAATCTCCATAGTTCAGACCTGGATTAGGGTTCTAGTGTTAATGTTGCAATTTAAATTGTTGATCGGTGTATGAGGAAACGAATTACAAGATATGTAATGTTTATTATTGCTGACCCGACAAAAGATAAAAGCGATTTATTACTGCTGATCCCGATAGAGGGACAAAAAATGCCCCAAAAAAAGCTAAAAACTCAACATAAAAAAACTCTTTCAAAAATCATAACCGGGCATGGGGAATTCGAGGGCGAATGATTCAATTTCTGACCTTAGCTGCATTACCTTGGCATTTATCTGTTGATCTTCGAGCAATATCCGCTTAAAATCAACTAACTTAGGACCCGAAATCGCTGATACTTCAATGGCTAACAGCAACCCTCTATTAATAAACTGAACAACCCGGACAATGTCAGCTTCGAGAAGCCCGCGAGTAGTAAGAGCAGGCGTTCCGAGGCGAATTCCGCTTGGATTGAAAGCACTTTTGTCACCTGGAACTATACAAGGAACATTTTGTTAACGTGAATCTCATTTTGCCAATAAATAGGATCACGGGTTATGGCAATAAACATACCCGTATTTTTGTTGCAAGCAATCCCGATTTCTTCCAAAATCTTTTCACCCTTAGAACCTGTCAATCCTACAGTGCGCAAATCCATTAAAATCAAATGGTTGTCCGTACCGTCAGTGACGATCTTGTAACCTAGATCTTGCAACCCACGGCAAAGCTCTTGGGCATTTTTCACGACCTAACAAAAATAATATAAACACATAAGAGGAACGTCTCTCTCGCTGCCACTGAATTCATTTACTTGCTGCTGATAAGATTTGAAATCTTCGGTTTTAGCATGCTTCATTGCAATGGCAATTGCAGCAATTGCGTGATTATGCGGACCACCCTGGAGGCCGGGGAAGACAGCTTGATTTATTCGATTTTCGAAATCATAGGAGCCACCAGGCGTATTAATTGGGCCACGACGGAAAAATATTACACCAGCTCTCGGTCCACGAAGCGTCTTGTGAGTAGTGGTAGTTACAATGTCGCAGTAGGGGAAAGGCGAAGGGGCGACTCCTGCAGCAACGAGACCACTGACGTGAGCCATATCGGCCATTAAATAAGCACCTACATCATCCGCAATCGTACGAAATTTGGCGTAATCCAAGTTACGTGAATAACAACTAATTCCTAAACTACAGAACATGTTTACTGTTTCCACAAATATAATAGGTAAATTTACCGGCAATAATCAGCTTCGGCTTAAATAGTCTCGCCGTAATAGCAAGCTGGTCGTAATCAATCAAACCCGTTTTAGGGTCAGATTTATAAGGCATCGACTCGAAAAATATGGAAGTGGCAGAAATTTTTTTAGTTGCTGTAAAAAAACCGTGCGTAAGGTGACCTCCATCAGGAAGGTCCAAACCTTTGAAATGGACCAGTATACTAGTAATGGCATCTAAAAAGTTATAACTATGACAACTAAATATACCCATGATACGCCCATGTGGCTCAACTATTCCTGTATATACCGCAAAATTGGCAGGTGAACCAGAATAAGGTTGAACATTGACACCCCATTGTTCTGCATTCAAGCCATATGCCTCCAAGCACCTCTTTTGACACAACACTTCAATTTGGTCAATGAATTCGTTACCACCATAATATCTGTGCTTTCGTTGGTAAGTAAATGGATTTTAACAAGTTTCAAAGAAATAACATCATACACAAAATTACCTCATTCCTGGCAATCCTTCTGAATACTTGTTATGGAGACAGCTACTAAGTGCTTGCAAGACTGCTTTAGAAGTAAAATTTTCTGATGCTATCATTTCCAGCCCTTTGCTTTGACGATGTTTCTCTTTAGTAATTAATTCAAAGATTTCTGGGTCAGCAACTTCCAGCGTCTCATTTAGTTTCTTAACCATTTCTTCTTTGGTGTTGAGTTCACTCATTTTGTTTTGCTTTTATTGAATTTTACTATTTTTAAATATACCATGAACTTGACTATGGGCTATGGCAAGGACCAGGAAAAATATGAAGTTGACCTGTAAATATTAGAAACAGCGTGAGAGGGAAGGCCAATCATATAAGTAGTCTACAGAACAAAGTTACACAAAAAAAAAATCGTGGTGCCTGCTTGCTTATCACGCTACTTCACACGACAGGCAAGGGACAGAGAGAATGACTAAGGTTTTGACAGATTTATATATAGCCGGGGAAACGAGGATATCAGACTTAACATCGTGTCTGCTTGCCTATTCTAGTCAGACCCTCTTGCGGGAAACTGAAAATCCAAATTTTTAAAAAAATTTCTTGTTGAAAGAAATGCGATATCGCATTAGCATAGTTATCCTACAGCAACACCTTTACACACGTTTTTAAATGATAACATTTTATTGACAAATATGTGATCCACCCCAAAAAAAGTTTTTATCGGAAGCAACGCCGCTTCCATGGCTGCGGACGAAAAGAAAATGTTATCAACGTTCAACCGGCTTACTCTTGTTGCACGTCACTTGAGTCGTTCACCAGCTGCTCTAATTGGCACACGTAGGTGCGAATCGTCTTTTGCTAAACGCAATCTTCCCATTAACCATCCTCGAAAAATGTATCGAATTGAAGAAAGAGGAGCTCCCAATACGTTGGAACACCGCATTTTCTTCCGTGAGTTTGCATACGTTACTGTCGTTGCTTCCCTTTCGTATCTCGTACAAGATAACGAGTTAGCGTGTAGCTTGTGAAATTTCTGGTGATCACTAGTTAATTCTGCCCTTAAGGTCACATTCTTATTGCTTTTTTTATGTTTAGAGACATGGTTGTTTAAGCTGATGTTTACTAAAGTCCTCTTTAAATGGGCTTTGAGTTTGAATTTTAATTAGCTTTTGTATTGTCATCAAAGGGTCTGTGGTCATGGCAACAGTCCATTCTTAAGAACAAGATTGCATGTAAGCTCTGATTGGAAGTATATATAATCCCCTGTGGTTTACAGGAAATGAGTTTGGCCCTGTATCCCCTTTCCATGACATTCCTCTGTTTGCCAATCAGGAACAGAAAATTTTCAATATGGTTGTTGAAGTACCCCGCTGGACAAATGCTAAGATGGAGGTATAGATTTTTTTATTTCATGTCCAAAGGCTTACCTTATCATTGTTAAACCATATCTTTTCAGATATGCAAAGAAGAGCCCCTAAATCCCATCAAACAAGATGTGAAGAAAGGTAAACTACGATTTGTGGCTAACTGCTTCCCTCATCATGGTTACATCTGGAACTATGGAGCTCTCCCTCAGGTACTAAATGTCCCTAAAAACACGGAATTATAACTAACTTTTTTAATTTTCCTAGACTTGGGAAAACCCCAACATAGTAGACGAAAGAACGGGATGTAAGGGAGATAATGACCCCATAGATGTATGCGAAATTGGCCATAGAGTCGCCAAGCGGGGTGATGTTCTTCAAGTCAAGGTCTTGGGAACTATTGCATTGATCGACGAAGGTAAATACTTTCGAAGCGCTGACGTTAAATTTAAAAATTAGTGACATTTTTCCGGAATTTTTGATAACCATTGGTCACAGGTGAAACTGATTGGAAGGTCATAGCAATTGACGTTAACGACCCTTTGGCATCTGAGCTGAACAGTAAAGCCGAATATCTTAATATATCTTGCATCATTTTTTTAAAGATAGTTTTTTTTTAGGCATTGAAGACGTTGAGAAGCATATGCCGGGATTTATGAACGCAACCGTCGGTATTGTGAAAAAATACATCTATTGATAAAAGAATATTGTGCTATACAAATATGTTATACGATAGAGTGGTTTCGCATCTACAAGATACCCGACGGGAAGCCACCTAACGAGTTTGCTTTCAACGGAGAGGCTAAGCCACGCGAGTTTGCTCTTGAAGTGATTGAAGAGACTCATGAACATTGGAAGAAAATGGTCGCCGGTCAAGTTGACTGCCATGGAGTCAACAGGTATGATTATTTTTTGGATAAATTTTTAGTTAATTTCAATGTTATCTGGTTTTTTTTACAGCACCTGTGTAAACGCTGAAGGTGCCCCATGCAAGGTACAAATCCCAGAAGCGGAGGAAATTGTTAAAAAGTGCCCTCAGCTTACGGATGGCCCTGGTCTTGAAAACGAAGGTAATCAAGCCACGAAATTATCACATATGTTTATTGACAAATACGTTTGCTTTATAGTGGACAAGTGGCATTACACTCATCTACAAAAATAGAGGCAGCACCTGAAACATAACTGGAAAGAAGACAATCTTCCTTCAATTTTACCCCTTTCTTACACAAAATTGCACTATATTCCAATAGATTTCCAGTTCAAGGATACCATTTTTCTTCTGGTTTGGTTATTTTACTATAATTTCATTTCTCCTCAATGTATGGATTGACAACAGCGTTTGTCTCTAAGAAGGCAGTTAAAATTTAGAGAACTCACAGAAAATGTTGAAGAAAACATTTAAAGTTAAAAAATTTCTAACGGCAAGGTTGAAGGCATCCTTTCTTGGTTAAGTTTCCATCACTCGTAAATACTAAGGTTCGTTCACTTGGCAAATGACCCCCAAAGCGAAGGGGTATATTCATGGGGGTTGCCTTTTTTTTTCTTTTGTTTCGTTAAGAAAACGGGGGTGATTCAGTTATTTCAGGTTGAAATAGAAGGGAAACGATTATTAGGCACCCCAGAAAAGGGAGTCCCTTAGACTCTAAAAAGAATCGTTTTATTTTCATCTGTGAAAGAGGAAGCAATTTGCTTTTGTAGCCAAAGGCGATTGTTTTGACCTCGTTTTCTTGTCTGATGAATATTTTTAGGGTAAAAAGGTAATCACAACTTTCCCGTTATCCTTTTCCTTATTTTTTTTACTCCCCCTCCACATTCGTATTTTTCTTTTTTCTTAATACCCCCTGTACATATGTTATGTCCCACATCAAATTACGTCGTAGTTGATTTTCAGCAATATGAAAGTAAAACTATATGAGCATCACTTAAATCTAAAGATTAGTGAATTCTACGAAAACTGGTCGGTTCCTTTCTCTTGTGATTGAATATTCGATGCAACCAGTAACTTGGCCCAAAATATTTCTTTGTTTATCTAGGTTAGTAACAAAATAAAAACATTTGTTTTTCCTTATGGAATCTGCTTGGAGTAGGGGAAATCCCAAGTAACAGCAATCTTTTGAATTGGTTGCCAACGCAATGAATAATACATTTTGCGATTTTTCGATTAACAGGAAAGAAGATGCATTTGGCAGAAAAGGTAGATTAAATTATTTTGTTTAGGCTTTTGTGTTGTATAATAGGATTCCTTCACTATTAAAAACCCGTTAACTTCCTTAACACATTGACTAATTGCCACATGAAATAGTTAGATCGTTAGCAGTCGTGATCGTATCTGCAACATGCTTGTGCCTCCTTTTCAAGCGTTGGCTTTACTGGTATTGATTGCTTTTACTGTATGCTTATTATCTAACGCAATCAGACCTCTTTAATAAGGCCAGGTCCTCCTCTTTACGAGCTCACCAATCAGAATCCTATCCGTCAATGCTTGTTCTTTCTTTACCCTTCGCTCTTTTATGTTGTTTTCTTTCTGCGTAATGTCTGGCCAGACGGACACGATAACGGAATAATATTCGCACGAGAAACACTCAAGTTACTCCCTGTTTTTAATATGCGTCAGTTTGAAAACCAGTCGGATGCGAGCCAGTCGAACTGCCAAAACAATTTCGCATCACCAACCAAAGTTCACATAACGTATTATCTCGAAATGCTTCCACTTGTGCATTCGTTCGCTCATTCTCTCCTGTTTGGTGGCACACTAAAAAAGAAAACTGGGGAAAGAAATATTGCTTCCGCCTGATAAGAATGACGAAATAACCACGAAATATGCCGTTCAAATGAATTGAGTAATCGGCAATCTTTCTAGAATGAGCAACTTGCCGTGTGCAGTGTTACCTGCTCATATTGGACCACTGGTGCGGACTTGTGGTCCTCCTTTCTTGCAATTCCGCTAGGTAAACTTGTCGACCCGTTGTCCTAGAAAAACACAAAGAAAAGAGAAAGAAAACAAAACATTTCGCACACACGAAGAGGAGTCAATAACCTTGAAAATATTCGAGGTTTTTTTTTATTTTAAACAGACAGTTCGCACCACTCACCAGAAGGTACGTCTAAGAAAACAGCCACAAAAAGAAAAGAAGAGCTACTTTGATTAAAACCTAGAATAACAATAGAAAAGTAAGACGCAGGCTTATGAACCGAAGCGTAACCATAATATTCTTGAATCGCGAATTTGATGGCATTATTTGATGGTGTGCGAGAAAAAAAAAACATGACGATATTGGAAATGGGACAATGCATTAACATGATAATATTCATGTTTTATAAGAAATGACAACGAAATATGTATAAAAAAAACACTTTTTCTGTCATTGGTTTCCTGGAGGTTTGGCTTTCACGGATAGCCGTCACGCTCTGAAAGTCAGTTGATTTCGAAATTCCGTTATTTGATGTCACGATGCGTCATAAACCGGTACATCAACGCAATGTATCCTGATCATCTTTAGCGATTTTAAAGATGGCTGCTAAGTATGTTGGTAGGAATACAAAGAGCTATCCATCGCTGCAATAATGTTGACCTAGAAAGAAAAACAAAATAAACCACCCAGTGACCAGTGACCCACCACATTTAGAAAAGCCAAGATTTTCCAGCACATCCTGGTCTCTTCTGCGTATTCACTCTATACTTTCCATTTTGTAAAATACATTCGTTTAAACATGTTCCTTATTTTCTCTTTCAAGCATGTAGAGAAAGAGGAGAAATATACGGATGTGACGAAATGAATTTGACGGCACCGTCTTTCGTTTGAAACCGTGTTTTCCCATTGGAGGGTAAGATGAGAGGGAGCAGTACAGCGAAGAAGAAGAAAGAGGAAGATGTGTTGGCCGACAACAGGAAGGGAAATCAGGTCAGCAGCGCGTTGAGGTGAAAGCGACTTTGCTGCTGGGCGCATTGCGGTTGGCCGCCTCGCTGTTAAAAAGAGCGCTGGAGCATTTGGCGATTTGAAAGCAAGCTAAGTGCGTCAGTCGTCTTCAAACTAGTGCCGGTCGCACACACGCCACTGGATTTCGTCCTATTCTCCACACGTTTTCGTAGAGCAATCGGAAAGAAAACAGCCGCTATCGTTAGTCAACTCGTTTTCTCTCTTTAGTCGTCATTTCTCCAAACATTTTTATACCTTTTGTTTCATCCACCTGTTTTCAATCTATAGATGAGAGGTTTCGGATTGTTGGCAATTTTTTCCTGCGTCTGGATTCTTCTGGTCGTCCTCTTGTCAGTCGAAGGTGTCCCGTTAGCTGGCAAAACAGGTACCAGCCTTAATTGTTTTTTGTTTGTTTTTTTACAGTATCCAATTCAATCAGTGTCAATCCCAACGATGATGGCCAATCTATAATCATCAAAGTCAAATATTTGTGATTGATTCGTGGAATGGTATCTTACGATTAACTGGTTTTATTGAAAATAGGTGACGTTTCCATGCCAACAGAGCCCGAGAAAATGACGAACAAAACATCGTCTGTTTACGATTACGTAACTCCAGAGGTCATGTCGACAGTAGTTGGAGCTGCTTTGGGCGACCAAGACTGCCTCCGCTATTCGGCCTGTAAAGCCGGAAATTACGTTGCCGATGTTACTGGCAAGGAGATTGTTTTGATGTAAGACATCCGTTTCTTCGACACACCTAATTATTTTGTATTCATATTTTATGCCCATTTCCCACATAACCGCATTCGTAATATGCGGTTTTAACCCGAAAGGGGTGCGGAAAGCGGGTCATCCACGTGTACAAATGGGCATGTTTTCAGAAGTTTAAATGATTTTAATTGTTTATTTCCCATAGGGTTCTGGACCGCTGGGTTCCCAATAGCTGGCAAGATACTCTCCGCGCCTTCAAGGAAGCGGCCACCTACAAGGACGATTGCAAGAAACAATTCCCTTGCTCCAATCCACGAGATGAGTAAACTTGACCTTTATCATCTCTACGGACTCAACAGTTCCGACAACATTTGTTTTTTTTACTCTTAATTTAATAATAATAATTTTATATTATTTACGGATGCGTCTTTTATACGTTGAGTGGTCGTTGATCGATCACATTCTTCCAGAGAAAAAATAAATAAAACTTGTATTTGTTCCTATTAATTGTGAACGAGTATTTACAATAAATTAGGCGGAAACGGGGGCACAATACTGCCAATGCTGGGGAGGCATTGGATATGCAAAATACGCTTGAGTGTTATTCAATGGTGAAACGATTTTCGTCCAGGGCATTGAAAATCTGTTGAGAAAATTGCGGCATGCCAACATTGCCACCTCGAGGTGGTCGACCCCGAGGTCGTCCTGCGAATCTTGGAGGCAAGGCGCCGCTAATTCCGAGAGCGATGAATAGATAAGAATTCAAAACGGCAAAGCCCATAACCAAGATGATACCCAAGAAGATATTCAACAAACGGCCAGGTTCAACGACACCGACTAAACGTGACGGCTGCTGACGGCTGGACCACAATGACGTTAAACGGACAGGAGAAAGTCGAAACAGTTCCGGCTGGCTGATGACATCTTGCGTCATCACGTCACGCGTGCCATGCACCACACCTACAACTGTTAAAAGCAACATCACCAAATACAATCGATTTGTCAGCAAGTGACTGGAACGTGTCATGTCACTGACAGGTGAGACATTGATCATAAGCGCCACGGGTGGCTCTGGCTATATTTATAGCCAAGCAGATTTGGCAACTCGGTTCGCAATTATCTGCGACACAAACCTTTGTTTAAGTAGGCATCAAAAATGGGATGAATAAAGAAATACTGTGCTTAGAAAAAAATGGAATTGCTTATGCAACATGTTGCACCATTGAATATTGTAAAGACAATGTCCTAATGTTGACACAAAACTAATTTATGAAGTGTAAACATATGCCGGCGTAACGGATCAAGGTGAAATAAAGGTCGTACATTCACCCCAGTCCCTTGAAAGATAAAAAAAAAGCAAAAATGCAAACGAACAATTCTGTACGAAGTCGATAGTACTTCGCACCTGACTCTTGGCTATGATATCAGCATTTGCCCTATGGATAATTGATGGTGAGCATTTATTTTTTTTTTTCAATCTTTATTCTATATTTTCTGTATAACGACAGCTTATCTTCTTAGATTTAATAACTGGCGAGCAATACAAACTGAAAATATTAAGTCCAAAAGTTAGAGCTTACGTAGGTTTTCAATCAACATTTGCTGCTGTTTGGTAGGTAATGAGCTACCGACGCAAAGAACACCCTAGAGCGATGCTGAGAAAAATTATGTATTTTCTGGCTGTTCCGTATACGTGTTCGATTTCATATTTTGCCGTCTTAGCAGTAAATGTGATTTCGTTTTAAAACATCATCAATGTAGGTCACCACTGCACAGCTATAGGATCTTAGCAAACCGGCTTCAGGCATCCTATATGAATGGCTAAGTACCAATCAAACTACATTGCACGCAAAACCGGTTTATCGTAGTTTGCCTACGTGCCTTGTTCGTTGAACCAGGAAATTAAAAAAAAAAAAAATACTCTGAAAGGAACTCTCGACACGTGGTGCACAAAAACGGATAAAAAGACAAAACAAACCTGTGTCTTCATGCTGATTGACTTTGTGTTCTACTTTTTTACATGAACATTCATGGCATATCTGTACTGTTCTTTTTTTCACTCAAACGAACTAGGATGTATAGTATGCAGATTAGCCAGAGCCGTTTTTGTATATCAAAGTCTAGAAATCGTTATAATGTCCAAGAAAATTGACGAGATACTTTTCTTTAAAAAAAAATGTTTGCTCTTTCTTGTTTGTTCTCACGACTATACATTTATGTGACGGTGTTGATTATATACAGCACCGTATCCCGTTATACTACTTAGTGAACATTAGCGTGTTTGATGAGACCCGAGCATTATGTTTATGCACTTCCGGTGGGTTTCGAACCAACCAAGCGTGTAAGGATGGTATAGTCTAGTGTGAATGAACTTATACGGGTGCTTGAATTAGACACCAAAGTCACTGGTTTTGGCAAAATTTGAATACGCTAGCCAATAGCAAATATTCATCCGTCAACGTAAAATGAAAAGTAACATATGACGAAGAAAAAAAAATGCAATATCAAGATAAGCAGTTGTTATTAACAATTTGCGAACAAAAACAGTTTTAATAAGCTTGCATTCAAGAGAATATTCTTGCAACAATTTGAACCCTCCAGGTTCAAAATGTTGATACGTTGGCGTTCTTCAGCACAAATTGGCAAAACGGACGCAACAACCGGAATGAAACAAAACGCAAAAAAAAAAACTAAAAGGGTGTTGTCAAGCTGACGAATCAAAGAACGAGTCCTCTAGCCATCAGGTATACTGGAAGCTTCCAGACCCGGTTCCATGACTTTCGACATTGGTTTGACTCTGGCAACCTGAATAAAACAGGAACGGATGGAATTAAATTGCTCGTATTTAATTACGCTGATTATATTTAAGTACATCATTAACCACATACGTATAATAACTATTGTTTATGCTGTTTACCGCTATTGAGTTGGCTGTTTGCCCACCAAAATGAAGCGATAATTGAAATGCATCATAACGCGTGTTTTCGTCAAAAACCGCGACGAGAAAAAAAGTACAAAACAGGAGGTTGACAATCTAATTTGCATGTTCCTTGTGACGCTGTTGAAATCAGGTACTTTCCCACAAGAATGAACTTCTTGGCCTAAAAAAGTGATGCGCTGACGTTACACGTGTGTATTACACGCGCACACAGTAATTATAGTCCACTACAGAAAATTTAGGTTCGTGGATACCAATGTAGAGATACCTTTTCCCACCTACCTGAATATAACGCTGAATAGCACTATCACATTTTAACAATACGTCAATGTAAAGCACTCTTTGATTGACCTTTGCAATTTGATCGTGCATGCAAAACCAGAAGAATAGAAATGAAAAACAGAGCGAGCATAAGACTAGTATAATATTCACTCAGAATCCATAGTTAGTAAGTTCACAGAATCCGTGTTCCATATTCGTTTGAAACTTTAAGAAACACGGTCACAGGATGACGGTGAGTACAAGTCGAATGACATCTACGCGTAAAACATTATGACTGTGGGAAAAAAATGACCAACCATTAATTCCGTATGACTCTTGTTCGTTGTGCTATTTTGCCCATTCGTAGTGGATACCTCGTAAAATTTTATAGGACTATATGGAAACAGAAGAAAACTCGCACATCTACATGCTATTGCCAAATGTTCCAAGAAAGGATATTTTTTGTTAACGGTTTATGTTGGCAACTTTCTATTTTCATTAACTACCATTGCCATGTGATTAACTTTGAATTCAAGTTAAATTTGAGGCTTAGCAATGTTGTCTAAACAATCAATTATTTTGGAGTTTGTCTGGGAGAGTAGGACTTAAGATACGTCCCAACGGAGTTGTTTAAAAATATAGATTTGTATAGTCTACTTGCGTATGTTGTGTAAAAGAAGGTTTGTAAAAGAATTAAGTGCGGTTCAAGGAGAACTGGGTCAGTAGGGTCAAGTCTCGAGACAGCCCAATCGACCTAACCTCGACTATATTTTCACCTTTAATGAGACAGATAAATCGTATTGACGACACACAGAAAGAAAATGAAAAACAGAAAGAGAAAAGCGGATGCACGTAGACTAATGAATCAATTCTCATCTGGGCTAAAATCTTGGATCGCTATTGGTTGTGGTTTGGTGTGACCTAAGGTCGATACGGGTTCAATTTACAATAAAAGGCAGCTGCAATGCATCATTCGACAGAAACAACTCGCCTTTCACATCCCAATTTCAACAGCTCCCAACTCTTCTACATTTAAAGTAATTTGCTTTTATTATTATTCTTGTATGGTCAAGAGCCTATTTCAAATTAGAAGCATCAGATTTTTTTAAATGCAAATATTCTGCATTAAAAAAAATGATTTGACATTAAATTTCTTTGAAATTTCGCTGATAGCTATTCGTTACCCACTGAGTTAAATTGGAAAAACATGTTGAACTTAATTGCTTTGTTTGCCTTCGGTTTGATAGAATGAAATTCATTTTGGCCGTCGTTCTGGAATTAGCTGCTGCAATTTCCTTGTCACGTGGAGCGGCAATTGCAGCCATCGGTTCTTCGCCTGCCACAACCATCTCTTCAAGTCAAAATATGATTACGCTAACTAGCGGGCTAAGAAGCGCCAGGCAACAAGAAGAACCGGTTGTTACGGCAGATGCTCTTGAAACTAACAATGAGCCTATTTTCCGTACACAACCCGGTTTCCCAGCTATTCTACATCCAAGCAATGATTACCAACTGAAGACATCAGGAAATTTCGCCATCGCCTACACCGGTGTCGTTTTTTGGGCCGTTGCTGGCATTTTGGGACTGGCTTTGGCCATTTGGATCGTTTCTTTATTTACTGGAATTGGTTTTTTCAAAACCATTCTTACGGGTTTTAACACATTCAAAGGACGCGCTGATGAAATGGGCTTCAAAATGGACAGTCAGAAGCTCAACTTGATGGCCAGTCAAGTTTACAAGGCTATAGAAGCGTATCGTCTCAAAAACCAATAGTCCTCCATCAGTCATTTTTTGTAACTTAATTAAATATGTCGAATAAACTGCTCTTTCAAAACAAAAATTGAAGTTTCCATTTATGCTGATTTCTTGTTGGTCGACCAAAAAAAAAGAAAAGAATTCGATACGTTTATTCGAAACCTTATAAGTTGTGCACAATGTAAGCATTTTAAAATGTGCATGGCTGACTTTGATTTATTTAATGTGACGGATATCAAGAAATAATCTAACTTCATACTTTGAGAAGGACACATGACGTTCCACAATGATGACAAAACAGACAGCTGGCACAAAATGCCAAATATATACCAATGCCTTTCTCAGATGATCCTAAGAGGTATGGGCAGCCACTTGAAATTACAATAATTTAAAAATTACATTAACAACTATGTGGTTTTCTTTGAAAATTTACTGACCCTTTTGGTTTCTACAGGAAGTCAAAATCTATTTCCCCTGCTATAAGTATATTGTGTCGTGATACTAGACTTCTTCCCCACTTTCGAAAAAAACTACAAACCTTGATGAAATGAAACGAAAAACATATTCCATTAACTTAATACATATCACATTACACTTGATGTGAAGGTGTTTGTTAAAAAGAAAAAAAAGTGTTATTCGCAGATGACAGGATTCGAACCTGTGCTCCCAGAGGGAAACTGATTTCGAGTCAGTCGCCTTAACCACTCGGCCACATCCGCATATACAAACGAGTTCTATACACTGTGTCATTTGGTATAGAAATAAAGTGCCTTCGGAAAGTGCGCAGTAAAATGGACAATGGAATTCTTTATTCTATGAAACAATTTGTATATGCGATAACGCCAGTTCATTTTCTGGTAGTGCAGCACAAGAGGAATTTGAAAACTCAATCGCATGGCTTGTCGGGCGCAATTCGGGAAAATAGGCTAGCACAACTGTCCTGGAAATGGTTTTGAAGAATGTTGTTCGCTAAATACACACTACTCTACCGTTAATCATTTGGCTTTTCCACGCTGCTGTCATTCTCCCTTTTTGGCAGCGAGTTACATCCGGAATATATTTAAATTTTCCTTATTCATTTCCGTTCGTTTCCTTGTTCAGTTTACTCACTAGCGACTTCCCGAAGTGGAGAAATTTATCTTTGACAAATGTGTTTTTGTTTGTCTTGTGAATCTTGAAGGGCTCAAAACAATCGTTTGTTGCGAAAAACATCCGTCTTCGTCATGGCACTAGATTATATGTTTCTGTAGAAAAAAACTTTCGATAAAGCCGTGATCTGGCCGTGTCACGATGATTCGCCGTGAATTCAACAACGGTAGTACGAAAAAGCGCAAGACCTTGCCCAAAAAAACAGCTGGATGGAAATTTCATCGTGACTTGGCATTTTTGTAAAGCCATGGAAAAAGAATAGTTAGCCCGTAGGCCACGAGTCATGACGTGTTTGTAGTCTATTTTCCATTAACAATTGTGCAACCATTTCCGAATGAATTAATAAGTAGAAGAAAATAAAAAGCGATGGATGAACTTCCAAACTGAATTAAACTTCAATTAATAAATTTAAAACGTAACTAGAAAACTAGCTATTACTGGATTTCTTTCTTTCCAACATCGACGCAACGTGCAATTAAGAAGAACAGCTGAACATTTTTTTTTGTTTTAACGCTTCTCTGATTTTTAGAATCTCTCTGGAAAAAAAACAATCCCGCGATTTCCTTGTAACGAAGTCACCAAAGACCAGCCATGTGTTTCGGAAAGTTTTTTTTTTTTTTTTTTTTTGAATCTCTTTTTTTACGTTATACGCCACATGGCCACGTTTTATGTAAGTGGCTACGTGCTTGAACTTGCGCCCAATAAATATAGGTTACCTACTGGGGGAAACAAAACTCCACTTCTTTTTGGGAATACCAACCGTTTTTTTTTTCGATGAAAGAATCAACTCTAGTTGACATCTAAAAAAACAAAAAATTTTATACATGCTTTCTTTTTTTTTCCTTTGGCCACCATATTTGGTGATGATTCAGATTATCTTGGCAAATCTTCCTACTGTAAGCTTACAAGTATATCTTAACAATCTCGTTCATGAAAAAAAATAAAATAAACCGGGCGAAGATTCGATCATGAAATACATATGCTGATTCTTAGTGATTGATCATACGATATGCCTTGGGGGTGACATATTCCTCCCATCAAATCTAAGGTTCACGCGAATGCACGCATGTCTGCCAGCATAACTTGGATGGGTCACGCCTGTCTCTTTTTTTTTTTCTAAAGCTATCTCAGTCGAATAAAAAATAGCAGAGACAAGAGTCTTAAAACTTCCGCATTGGGATGGTCAAGCCTTCTAAGGTTTTTTGTTCTCTTTCTTAAGTTATTTTTTACCCAGTAGAAGGAACCGGTTTACCCGTTTTGCCTTAGTCTTCCTTCCCGTCTGGAAAGGACCGCCCATTTCGAGAGGTGCATTTGGTCTAGAAAAGCAGGTCGACGCCGTATCCCAGTCCAAGATTGGGAAATTCTATTTTTTTAAAAGCATGATTCAGACCCAGAAGAAAATTCATTTCGATCGCGACGATCGCGCCGTTGAGACGTGTGTGTTCTTTCACGCTGGGTCAAAAACTACCGGTATTGGTTGTACGTGACGCCGTTTCATTTTGCGACTCGCTGGGGTGACATGTAACAAAGTGACTAGTTTACCATCAGTGGCACAAAGAGACCTGTGTAATTTCTGAAAAAAATTGGATATTCCCTTTTTTAAGACCACGTGGATAATCACGCAAGATTTTCTTTAATATGAGGCCATCAACAGTCGGGTAACACATTTTTTGTTCTTCCAACACCTGTGGCGCACCCATCTGCTTATGTAAATTAAATCCATTTGAAATTCCTTTCGTTTTATTTTTTGCAGGTGCTACACATGCCTGGTAATCTTAATATGTATTGCGGTCGTTTCGTCCCTGGAATCTCCTAAGAATTCATCTTCGAAACGATGGAGCGTCCGAAGAACGAACTGCGAGTTGAAAAACAATTTAAAATCGTGGGCGAAATCGTTCAAGAATGACAGCCTGTCAATCTTGAGTCGAGCAACAAAGAAGACCAATCCAATGGGTTTCATCCGCAAGCAATTGGAAACGAGTAAAAAGTACAACCCGGCGGACCCGCTTCACGCCTATCCAAACAAATGGGATTTAATGGTGCACAGTCTGTTTCAGAAACTGTCACGTTTCGAAGTGAATAATGCGGATGCCATCCGCAAAGTGATCCGAGTCGTCAGGATTTTGACAATCATCGGTTTAGTTGTCGGAACTCTGGGAATCGTCTTGGGTGTGGCGTTACCGCTCAGTCCCTTAGCGCTGGCGTTCGGTAGGAGGGAAGATGAGGTGGAGGATAAAAACGACGTAGTTGACTGGAATTACGTTGATCAAATTTCGCAAAGCGTCATCTACGCCATTGAAAATGGCATGCTCAAATACGAAATGTGACACGTCGCTAATGCCCTAGCCAAGAACAGATTGGTAGTTTTATTTATTTAATTTTTTTTGTGATTGCTCAGGTTGTCAAGTGCCACACCTTCGACAATATTTTAAAAAGATTCTCATCAACTGTTTTTAGTTAAAAAGATAAACGAAAAAAAGAAATTGGCCAACGCCAGCAGAAGTCAAACTGATGGAACGAGCTTTTACCACTAGCGTTTCATCAACCTACCATGGTGATCAGCATTTAACGCTCTAGTGAAAAAGCCAAAACAAAATTCATTGATATCAGGTTTTGTACTGATGAATTTACCCATACTAACAAGAAGCTGCTTGAAAACCACGCAAAAGTTCAAGGTCTCTTAGCGATGGCGCATCCCCGTGGACACAAGTCGTGAACCGTTTCTCACATCGACGGGTCACGCCCCAAATACATTCCTTCACGCAGATCAACCCAAAACCTGTTTAGTTATAAACAACACACGCATTCCAGTTTTATTTTATTTTCAAAGTTTATTAGTTCACGATCACGTGATTTACCGATCGCTCCATTAATTTATTATCACCGAACGACCAACAATAAATGCCATCTACAATCTTTTTTTTTCATTGCAAAACGTGAAGTTTGAGACGTTTAGACCCTGATCAACGGAGTTGTAAAGAGACAACAATAAATGTGAGAAAAACGGAGTTGTATTACCTTTTGTTGATTTTAAAGCCTTTGGCGAGTTGACTGGTTTCATCACATGGATTAGCCCTGAGGGAAAAATGGCAGTTGGAGGTAGGTCTTACCGAACACGAAAAAAAAAACTGGTCCAAAAATGGGCATTGAACTAACGGCCAAGTGAATCCCAGACAAAAGCCAGTGACTGCAGCAGTGCTGGGATAATGCTCCCGTTAACAGAAGACACCAATGCCGCCACCCCCTAGACAGCGCCTGAAAAAACTACGCCATATTAGTTGTTCCACTTAAGTGTTGTTTCAAACAATTGGGTTCAATAAAAAAAAATAAAAGAACCCTACACGGTCCTTGTTTAGGCGTGCTGCAATTTACTTACCTCAAGGGGAAGTCAACTTTCATTGATACTGGGATCGAAAGGCCAAGCAAATATGATGCAATTGCACCGCCGTGCGAACTCACACTAGAACCACGTGTTGCTGCAAGCTTCTCGTACGCCAGGTAACTCCCACCTTTCCTCTCTCCCCCCTCTACCGACGCCAGTCGAGCAATACGTACTCTGCGCTGCGTATTTACTGCCGCCACCCAGCCGGTTAACGAGGACGAGAAGCGGCTTTTCTTTTTGTTCTTTTTCACCACGCGAAAAAGGAAGGGAAAAAACAAAGGCAGCACTGCACGAATCTGCAAGGCACTTTCTCGGCAAACTCGATAAGAAAACCTGAAAATGAATTTCTTTTTTTTTGTTTTAATGAAATTAGAAAAGAAAAGAAACAGCCGCAACAGAAGACTGTCCCGGATCCGTGTCATCGCTACAGCCAGCGCCATCGCCAAAGTCCCCAACAGCTCGCTCTCAACTCCGAGGCCAAAAACCCCTTTCTCCTAAACCGCAGGAAGGCCAGCAACTTCGCCAGGTGGACAGGTCAACTGCTCAAACTCGAATCTCTCGCGTTTCATAAAGGCTAAAGGAAAGAGATTTCTGCCGTCTTTTTTTTTGTGGGCAGCTTGGCGGGATAACAAGTCAGGACACGCGGCTGCAACTGCTCGGCTCTGCCACCGGCTTCGCATCTCGGGCACAACGCCAACCATCAGCACAGCTAACTGCAAGCTCAGGAAACCACCCCCGGGCACAGCCGCCTGTGGCAGTGAAACATAGATGGTTCACATTTTGTCACAACAAAGTACTCGTTTCTTGGCATGGACTTAATTAAGCTCGATTTTCTTTAAATGTTAGCACATACACAGATGCCACATGAAGCAAAAAAGTGGGAGGAACAAGTAACATTTAGGTCCACTATCAAACGAGATGATGAAATCTGTGTGTATTGGCTTGAGAGAACCAGATTCCTGTTTCGTATTTGTTGGCTGCTTTTCGTTTTTTTTTCCAAAGTATTACTGAAAGTTCTCTGATTTCTATCAGTTGGACATAAGAAAATCAAACCATGTTATCATCAAAAAGAAAATTTAAGGAACTCAATCTATATAAGAAGGAAAAATACTACTACACACACTACACGAAAAGCAATGGAATTTGTTGTTTCGTTTCATCTCTCTTTTCTTAAACCGAAGTTCGCTTGTATTGTTTAGGGTTGTCAGTGAAATCTGATTGAATAGTGATTAAAAAACGTCACGCCTTGAATGAGGGGGCTTATACCTCTCGATTAACGGACGAAAACGCGCCTTTTTCGTGTCGCTTCGTGTGCAGCCACCACCAGAAACAAAAAAAGAAAAAAAGAAAGTCACCACAGCCCCCTTTTTCTTCAAGTCCCTTACACGCCTTTAAAACAATTTCAGTCTCTGTATAAAAAAAAATTTCACATTAAATTTTGCAATTGTAAATAAACTTGACTTTTATACTACTTTGATCCAGATCGGGAACGCGAGCGAGATCGCGAACGCGAGGCAGATCGCCTGTGATCGTTATCGTCATCGCGACGATCTGCATGTCCGTTATCTTCTTCGTCATGATTTCTCCTGTCTGCCTCAGCTGACTGTTCTTCTTTTGCTGCTGGAGATCTGTTTGCAGCATCGTCTCTTGGGCTCTTGCTACGAGAACGGCTCCGATCACGACTCCTATCGCGGCTTCTATCGCGACTATCACTGCGACTACGGGACCTATTTTTATAATGAATAAGTACAATTATTACATTGCTCAAGTGCATATCAGATAAACTGGTTACCTGGACTTGCTCTTCTTCTTGCTTCGGCGATCGTCATCACGGCGACTTCCTCTTTTATCATCACGATCGCGGCTACGACTACGACTGCGAGATCGAGATCTGGAACGACGGTCGCGTGAACGACTACGAGAACGAGACCTAATTTGTTAAGATTACACAAACCATAATAACTTCATCCAGAGTCCACTGCAATCACAACAAGTATTACAAAAGATTCCCAATAATTTCTTTCAATCAGTGCAACTAATCGAAGAGAACAATACTATTCAAACAACAGTATAAACTAAGACATATTGTGACATGTTTCAATAAAGAATAGAATTAATTAAAAAGAATGTATTACCTCCTCCTGCGTGAACTGCGTCCACTTCGCCGGGGTGGATCATCAGGACGTCCATAGCGAGCCAATTGGACCCTGAGTTCTCGTCCATCCATCATTCTACCATCCATAGCATGCATGGCATCTTCTCCATCACGTCTATCATAAAACCTACAAGAAATTTGGTTAAACACTAATCAAGAAAAAAGTGGATCAACATTAAATTGCCTCACCTGACAAAAGCAAAGCCACGACTTTCTCGCGAAAAACGGTCTTTAGGGATGTAAACATCTCCGACGTCTCCATACTTTTCAAAAACTCGACGCAAATCTTCGCAAGTAGTGCGATACGTCAGGTTGTCAACTTTCAATGAGGTCATGCCTTCAATGCGAGGAGGGCCGCGACCGCTCATTTTAGATTCTGGTTGAGTAAACGACTTGCAATCAACGTATAAGATGTGAACAGGCTGACGCGTCTCAACTGAAGCGACAGTTGCTAGCACGCGCGTAAACTAAATCTATTCACAATGCACAAAATGGCTTCCTAGGGGATGCTACAACGTTGTCACACTAAAAAATAGACCAACTGCGTCATTGGGTTTCTTAAAATGAAAATATTGTTTGGAATTAATTCGTAAAACATTGCTGATAAAAAAATATTTGGCTCAATACACATAATTGTTTGAATAAAAGATGAGAAATACACTTCCCAATATGGCAATGCCATGAGAAGTATCCTTTTTGGCATGTTTTCTAACCTTCAGCCTTAATGCCAATTGTGATTTATTTTATTCCAGAACAAGCTTTAAAATTTTTATCGATTTTTCTAAATAGAAACTAAAAAAAAATAGTGAGAAAAGGTAAAATGCAAAAAACTGACGTTTTACAATGTTGCCACGCCATTTAACCACAAGCATGCCACAAGTGAAGGGTAAGCAATTGAAAAAATGCCAAATAAACCGAAAGAAATAAAAAAAGCAGCTACAAAGTAATCAATCTAGACGATACTTCTCTACCATATGTTAGAAAGACCCCATTGCTAAAATGTATGGAATAAGGACGGTGGACAGCTGCTTCATAAAAGGACATTGAGTTTGGCGGAGGTTAGCAATCTGTTGGGTGAAAAGGGACTCAGTGCAGTCTGTGCCGTGTCCCGTGTCGAACGTGCTCTCGTCACTAAAGGTAAGACCTCGTTCTGTTGCCGTGGTAGTTTTTTGTTTTTCCTTTCGTGTTCTCGAACCAAAAAAAAAACCTCTCCACAGTTGTGACAAGCCCGGACATAAGTTTCAGATGAAAACAATAGGGGCGTTGATAGGAACAGTGAAAAAAAGGTTTTTCCTTGTTGAATTCAAGAAGAAACGTGATCCGACTGTTTAAATAATTTTCGTCCCACTTGAAGGTCTGAAAGGTTAAAGCAAATCGAATTGAATGCAGAAATTACTGGAATTTCAGTTGAAACTATTCGAAAATGTGAAAAGTCAACTTGTGACCTTCACCCAACCAAGGGATAAACAGTTGTCGGTATCTCATGCAGCGGATATGGGCATTGGGGCACTAGACGGAAACATTAGCGCTTCCCCAGCAAACTCCCGAAAATAGAAGTGATCTTCCAGGGGCCCCCCACTCACCCACATCCCTTTGGAAGCCGCCCTTTTTGTTCCTTTGGCATTCGGCCACGCATGTTTTTTTGTTTTTTTTTTATTTATTTCTCAAACCAGGCGAGCCACCGTTCCTACGGCCTTAATGTTTGTCCGACATTCCTTCAACATTATCGCCTACTAAACACACACTGGGTCTTTGCATTCTTCATTGTATAGCGACAGTGCTTCTTTGGGCATAACTTGTTATTGACATTCTTATTTTTGGTGATGGGCGTGAATGTAGGTGAGCTTGATTTGACTCGAGGGTCTTTGCGGTGCCAGCGCGCGTAACGAATCACGACGACCTGCTCAGCTTTGTTCCAAAACAATAGAAGCTCTGCGAATCGACGAAAACGACGCGAAAACGATACACTCATCGCCCCTCTTGTGATCAAGCCTTTGCTGTTCCGCTTCGATACAATTTATCGTAATCTTCGAAAAATGACTTCATCTGCTGTTCCCGGCAAAAAAGATACCCGGTTTGCTCCACAGCCCGCTAACAACCAACAGGTATTGACATATTAATCTTAGACAATTTTAGATTCGTCGGTCGGATAACCGGGAAATTCGTGCAGCTGAACTTTGTATGGCTAAAAGGTTATCAGCTTTCGGCTTTATCATCATGTTCATTTATCTATTATTATTTATGATTCATTTATCATTATCTTTCAACGGTGGCTGTTACGCCCTGCACGTTTTTGTTTTTGTGACTTTTTGTTTTGTTTTTAATTTTGATATCTTTTTAAGTACTAGCTTTGTGGCGCATGAAGCTAAAGAGTATGACAACTAAATGGTGTTCCATTAAGATTTCATTAATGCATCTTTAATCACTTTTTTTTTGCGTTTCTGTTGTCAAACTGGGCAGTTTTTTAGGCGAGAACGCAGCTTTGTCCTGCAACGTCCCTCACAGGTTGGCATTTCTAATATGTTAATCAAAATATTCATGTAAATATTGTGTATATAACAAACGATGGCCTAAACACCAAAAGCTTTGCATAAACACGTTACTCTTTAGTTATGGTGCACTTTTCAAATAAATCTGTTTTTTTTAATTGCCGTGACAGAATGGGCCAGCAGGAAATCATTTCCAGCAACGAGAGCGCAGTTTCATTCGTGATGGAAACCGCCCGGCTGCCGGCAACTCTTCGAATGCTTTTCCAAATGCTATGGGAAGCAATAATAGCAAAGCACGCGGTGGCTCTCATCACAATGGGAACAATGGGCCAGCATCGGCATCCGCCGGGAGGGGTGGCAAACCCAATATGGAAATTTATCGTCCACCAAGTAAGCTATTTGAATTTGTTTTTCACGAAAACTTTGTTAACATCTTTTTATCTTCGTCACTTCATATAAAGTCGTGTTGACGCTTTCCAATTTTCGTACAAAGTGAAAGAAAAGACAATTGTTCATCGTCTGACGCTATACTGAGTTTGACGGTTTAAAAACTAAATGTGCTAGATATTTTTGGAAAGTCGGTCGCATCCTGGGAAATGACTTTGGAAGACGCTTGAGGAAAAAAGTTCATAGGAAAACCGCATTTGTAGACATTTAGGCTCTAAAGCACATTTTTGTTTCCGATCTATTTTCGTTCTTTTAGAAACCTAATTGAGTGTCATAAATTAAAGTCATCCGCAAATGACAGTTGACAAAAATAATGCAGGATATATTAGAGCCATAATTTAATGGAATCACCATTTTGCTTTCATCGTTTGAGGTAGATTTAAGAGTTGTTTCCCTATCGTTTTTAATCGTTTTTTAACTTCCAAAAATGCGTAAAATTTTCTCTATTCCCGGATGCTGGAATGATTGGTCGTAACGTTGTATGTGAATCCCGCCGCACCCAAGTTTGACATCTGTTTGGTTATTACGAAACCAGAACCCGACTGTTTTAGGTCAGATTGTTTAAATTGCTTATTTTATAATCGTGTTGTGTTCTATTTGTTGAAAGGCATGCGAAGTGGTGAAATTCCAGCCGGCGGAAAGGGACAATCGAATCAGAACTCTCCCGATCATCAGCCCCCACGTCTTACCAAAAGCCGAACTTCACTCGAACTAAATAATAATAGCACAAGAGTGGCTAATAAAGTGGCACAACAAGGCTCTGCTACCGTTACTTCGATCACGATACAACAGCAACCGGTTAAAGAAGTGACCGCATCACCGTCGGGTCAGTTCGTGCTGCAGAGATCGAAAAGCAGCGGATCGCATCTTACTCTGCAACAACAAAAAGTGCCCGTACCGAAACCGACGTCATCAGTCACGACGCCTAAAGGCACCAATTTAGAATTACCCGATATCAGTTCGTTTCCCGAAGCAGCTCAAGTTTTACTTCGGAAAATATCCGTTGGTGAGCAACTTGAAATGATATGTTATAATCAACAGTAATGGATCTCAATTGATGTTTATTTTAGATCCAGATGCAGCTAATAGCCGCTCAGTCATGGAGGCTGTAAAAACGTTGGTCAGTCGAATGTTAGAATCATCTCGTTACGCTTCTCCTATAGCTCGTTACTGTTCATATGTCATAGAGGTAAAACAAAAAACAAATTATTTTCAAATTGTTTGAATATTTGAATAAAAATTTGCATGCAGAAAGAAACAAAAGAAACTTTTAGAGAAAGCTTACTCAACACATGTCAAGAGTTGTTCCAGGAACGTGATCGATTGTTGAGAACAGCGTCGGAGTCTTCTCAGCGTTGGGTGGCCTTTATAAATTTTCTTAACGAAATGTATTTGCAGGTATGTGTACATCAATTTTAATGTGATGTTATTAAGTAACGATTTTTTTTTTCATTTTTTCCAGTTGAAACGACGCAATTTCAACACCAAAGCTAAATCTAGTTCGACAAGACTGTCTCCAGATTTGATTCTGCTTTCTTTGCTGGCTGAAAGCTGCTGTGCTACACTCAGACAGCCATCATCACAATCTCTTCAAGAGGTATTATCAATTCATTGCACACTGAACAGCTCAAAACGCACGAGCAATGTGCCGTGGAAAAAAAGGAGCATTATTAAATTTTTAATGATTGTTAATGTTTGTGTATAGCTGGAATGTCTGTTTTTTGTTCTGACGGGCATTGGCCGAGATGTCGAAACAGAACTTCCCAGCAAAATGTCTGCCATATGGAATGCAATTCGAGATGCGTTCCTCGAAATGAATTCATTGCCAGGAGCAGCTCAGCGCACTTTGCTGCAACTGGTTGAACTTAGGGCGGCTAAATGGCAACTTCCTGCCACTGCTGTCACATACTACTATCCATCCGTCTCGGGATCGGCCTATTGATCCCCAACTGAATTGCCATGGCTGTGTTGAATCACACGGCAACAAACAGAAAGTTTTTTTTTATCCCTTAATTACTACGATTGGAATTTCTCAAATTTTTATTCCTACGTTTTCACTGTTTTTTATGCTTTAAACGGGGATAATCAGTCGTCCTTCGTTAATTTGATATATAGCAATAAAAACAATCAAGTCAATATTATATGTAAACCTCCTTTTGGAATTCCGTAAATTTCGGCTTGTGTAAAAAGGCCATCACTTTCATTCATAGTCCTTGCACTACTGTTTCTCATGGAGTGTTTAGTTTGATTTCAGGTACCACAAACTATGGTGTCCTGGTTGACCTATAATCTGATGTAAAGTGATACATTTGGGCTATAATAAACTTTTAATCCAAAAATGTTCGTTATAAATTCCAATAACTTAGATCACGATTTTTGAAATCGTCCGATAAGTGGTTCGTTTGGAGTGCAAAACAGGCTAGTTGGCGAAAGACGGCGGTTCAAAGAACTTGTTTGTAGAGATTCTTTTTTTTTTCTATTGGCGTTAGTGTGTTGTTCTTTGTTAGTTTTTTTAAAA
Organism: Daphnia carinata; assembly: GCF_022539665.2. Taxonomy (NCBI): domain Eukaryota; kingdom Metazoa; phylum Arthropoda; class Branchiopoda; order Diplostraca; family Daphniidae; genus Daphnia; species Daphnia carinata. The sequence continues at coordinate 4,265,626 of NC_081336.1, read as the reverse complement.
GCCTCGTCGAAGAGTTGCCAACAGACTCACTGGCTGCCAAAGAGAGCCTGGGCCAAATTAACTTTTCACCCAATTTTGTTTTAAAAAACGCAGATCGCGATTAAATAAAAATTAACAAGGAAGTTCTTGAAATTCTCTGTTTTGTGTGCATTGTCAAATGTTAGTTAACATGAAAGAAATTTCTGGAACATCTTTGGCTCGATCTGAGTTGAAATCAATCGTCGAATCAGATCAACAGACTTTACGATTACGTGGGATCATAATTTTCGTTTGGTTCCTCTAAAAATATGAGCCAATTGCCTACTCTAGTAGTTCACTACACTTCTCAAAGCGAAATGCGTTTCAACAACTGGAATCAGCAGCTGCGTATCTGTTCGTAAAAGATATGGCAACATCTGTGTCAGTCTGTTTTCTCTATTGTTTATTCCGCTACGCCGCTTCCTATTTTCAAGTTTCGTTCAGCACACTGTTACATTTTCGATGATCGAATATCTAACCATTCGGGTCACGTCATCTTCTTTTCGTTTAGGTAACGAAAATATATATAAATTTGCAATCTTTGTACGACATCTTTGTCTTTTAAAGGTGTATGTTTTACTTGCAAAGCATATATTGTACTTGGTTTCCCCTGTTCGACGTAAGTTCAAATATGGACTTTTTTGTTGTTCGTTCTTCTGTTTACAACGGCTTCTTTGTGACTAGATTTGGTTGACTAAAATAACTACATAGAGGGAGGGGTGATCTTCTCAGCCCTTCCATTATTACATTAAAAGAAATATCTAACTCTTATTCCCAACTGAATTTTGGGAACCTTTGGATTTTCTTAGTTTGAAAAAGTAAGTAACTGAAATATGCTGGAATATATAGCATTTTGCCATTTCTCGTTGCATTTCGTTGTTACTTTTAATTGGTATTCTATCTGCAACCATTTTTTTTAGATGGCCATTAAATTTTAAGCACAGTAGATTGTTAAGCATTATTCTGTAAAACAAGGCCCAAAAATGTGTTTTTGTGATTACAGTTGAAACCTTCTGTAAGCATGGCAAAGGTCCATGTCCAAAATGTTGTAGTTCTCGACAATCCTTCAAACTTCTCCAATCCGTTCCAGTTTGAAATTACTTTTGAATGTTTGGAAGATCTTCAGGAAGTATGTGAACTAAATACCATAATCAACTATTAATCAAAGATGCTAAATAAACATATGATTTTAATATCAAGGATTTGGAATGGAAAATCATTTATGTTGGTTCAGGTAAAACATAATGTTTTTGTAATATAAGTGAATAGTTACAGATATGCTATAAAATTGAACTTTTTTATATTTAGCTGAAAGTGAAACTTATGATCAAGTTTTGGATACAGTCTACGTTGGACCTGTGCCTGAAGGAAGACACATGTTTGTGTTCCAAGCCGAACCCCCACAACCTTCTAAAATCCCGGTCGCAGATGCTGTGGGTGTAACGGTTGTTCTTCTGACTTGTTCTTACCGTGGCCAAGAATTTATCCGTGTTGGGTAAATTTTTTCTACTAAACTAATAGAAACTTTGTATGTTAAAATTTAAATTCATCCAATAGATATTACGTTAATAATGAATACGGTGATGCCGAGCTGAAGGAGAATCCTCCCGCCGTTCCACAGTTCGACAAACTGATGCGAAACATTTTAGCCACTAACCCCCGTGTTACTCGTTTTAAAGTCGATTGGGACGATACAAACAAGAGTGGTACGACAAAAGGTGAACAAATTATTGAAAGTGACGGTCATCAGAAAATGGATGCTTCCCTAATGGAATCAATGGATGTGATGTAACAATTAAAATGGATAGTCGAGTGCCACTGCCACCCGAGCCGCTAAAGCCGGAGGAATCCCAGTGCTGCGGCCAAGGTTGTCAGTTTTGTGTCCTTGATATTTACCAGCAGGAGTTATTAATTTGGCAAAAAAAGTGTGAGGAACTCAAAAACTGCCAATTTGAGCAAAACAACAAAATGAGTCCAGAAACTTATGTCAGTTGTGTTGTTGAACGCGTCGAAAAATTGTGCTCAGCTGTGTTTTTGTTCCACTTTAAGCTTCCGGAAAACAACTGTATAAAGTACACGGCCGGCCAACATGTGATAGCGCGCGAGTTCACCGGCAATTCAACTATATGCAGGCCATACACCATCATCAGCTCACCTGGACTAGTGACCACATTTTCTATTTTGATTAAATTGTATGATGGCGGAATGATGTCCAACATCATCAGGAAGAAATGGTTGGCGGGATATGCGGTTGATTGGCGAGGGCCGATTGGCGAATATAATTATCAGCCGAACAGCTATCGTAACATACTTTTGATTGCGGCTGGAACCGGAATAACCCCAATATATCAAATGGCAAGAATGATAGTTGATAATCCTGAAGATGAGACGCGGGTTTTGCTTCTTTATAGCTGCAAGACGTATTCGGACATAATTTTACGCGACAAACTTCATCAGCTGCAAGATTATTGGAACTTTAAAGTTCGTTATTTTCTCAGTGACGACTTGAAACAGGAGGTGGAAGCCATTAGAAGATATAATGAGGACATTAACTATCATCGAATAAACGAAGACGTAGTGAACAATGAGCTGAAATTTCTCCCACATGACAATTTACGGGTGTACCTATGTGGACCGAAGTCATTTGAAAAAAATATTAGCGACAATTTGACCAAAATTGGTATTGTAAAAAGTTCCATCCTCACTTTTTCTTGAATACAATTTCTGCTGTATTTTGACTCATGTTTTAATAGCAATGGCTGGTGGCCAATCCAACTCAACAGCATCAACATCCAATGCAACAATATCAACAGGTCGACCCAATAATACACACAAGTTGGGCAAGGTGCGGTTGAAATCGCCATGAACGAATTCTTTAATATACGTACCCGCCTGAGTTTTCAAGCGCAGTATGAAATGCCCCGGTCGATCATCAAGCAACGTAGCATTCATCTCGTGAACCGTTCTTGGTCTTACTGCCAATGGTCTCCTGTAAAGTTCGAGACATAATTTAGGCTTCTAGAATTTAATGATTTACACGAAGATAAAATACCTATGCAGTACCCGCAGAGGAGTTTTCTGCATCAAAACAAGATCTGTGATAGCGTTGATTTTAGCTAAATCTTCTTCTGTTGGCGTTGAGCCATCGAGCGTAACACACAAGGCTCTATAGATCTTTGTTTTCTCCTCCTCCCCCTCTTTCAGGACAGATAATTGCTCTTTCGTGACCGCTTGCAAGTCGCGAATCTGAATTGCATCCGTACTATTGTTGATAACATTCTGCAGTTGGGTAATTTGATCTTGTGTAAAAATAGTTCGATGCGGATCTATAAGCTCGATTGCAAAGGGTCGACCTTTTCCAAGTGTTCTCACATCGACATCTTCTCGACCAGAGGATGAAAATTTAACGCCTTCAATAACATGAAGCATTACAGAACATATATTCAAAATTTTTTAAATAATTTATGTGAAGAATACTTTGAGTTTTGAAAAACGGCTCAAGATGTTTACAAATCAATTCCTGGATGGATGTATCCATATGTTTTTCCCCTTCAATGAACCATGGCGTTTGACACAAAGTTCTTGAGAATTTTTGATATCGACCTGGTGACAAAAAATAGAGCCACCAATAAACATCTTATCCTGATTAATAATTTACAATAACACACTAAACATACCAGCAATGTGTATGGAATTATGTGAGCATTGCACTGGTCCATAGTGGGCACTGCAGTTTGGTACTTTCAGTGTGTAGTGCTTCTGGAAGTCTTTAGCACTCAACCCTGACAATACACTCTGGGCAGCATTTCTTGTAAAAATGCCTTCTCGGTAGACTCTAGTACGATTGTACCTATGTTTGAACTTTTCCGGACAAATGTCAACTCTGAGAAGGAATAATTTAGATGAAATTATAACAATCATAACCAAAACAGATTTTGAAGTATTACAAGGCACCACACTCAGCAATTTCATCTTTGTAGAGTATGCTAATATGAATTTGAAAAGGTGAGCTGCTATGCTCCAGTTGTTTGTTTAGTTTTTTCTCTAAAGGCTCAGTAAAGACAAATTTCCATACATCTTTCAAGGAAGTGACATAGTCAATTTTCAAGTTCTTTGAGAGAAGGTCTGGAAACTTGTCAGTTAATAGGAACCATACAGCTTGCTCCCTAAGCATGATAGCCACTGGTAATGAAACCATACAAGAAAACGTGGCTGAGTCACAATCAAACTTTAACACCTGCTGGCATACCTAAACACATAAAGATGGAAAAATAGTTAAAAAGAAAACAACAAAACTTGGAGGATAGAATTGCTACAACCTCATCCATTACGACTTCTTTTATAAAGTGATCCTGCACTAATCCCAGGCAGATAACGCATGGACTGGCTTTCAGCAATTTTTCTTCTGGTTCTAGTTTGAATTCCTCCACGTGACACGGTCATAATATATTACACAACAATCTCGGAATGAATTAAGAAGATTAATTACATCTGATTTTCGTTGGTAGGTCTCCGGCTTCCTTTCTCTCGTGAATCGAATCGCACATCTCCAACATGATCCTAAATTCTGAATAAAATCTACAATTTCCAGATTAAGACTTTCAGAAGGACCTTCGTCTACCGGTGCCATGTTTACATCAATTTCATAGCAGAGTTGCCAAAGAGGTGTGGAAAACATTAACTTCATAAATTCAACCCGATCTATAACCCCTTAAAACTTGAGAGGTTTCGAATTCCGTTCCAAAAGGCTTTTAATTACTATTCGGTGGGAAAACGAAAAAAACTTGTGAAGAATTGACAGACGCAAAAAATAATAATGATGAATGAAATACTGACAGGCTTGGAATAATTCATGGTTAATTATTAGGAAAAAATGCAATAGAACACCGAGAGTCTGTCGGTGCAAAAGATCCGATCCACTCCAAACGTAAATCGCACTTATTTTTCGGTGCTAGCTGTGCGACACCCCGGGGCCTTGAGATGAAAATCATGAAACTGACCGCGGGGCTTCGGGGCCAACCGACCAAGCGCCGAGTTCTAGACCTCCCAACCTGGCAGACTAGCTGGCAACTTTGGGCAATGTGTTAATAAATAAATACAAATGGTAGAAGTGTATTTAGTAGCTCGTATTGTTAATAGAAGCTTCAGCATTTTAGCTCATTGAAAGTGCCAGTGATGGAATTGCTCAGCGATGCTGGCAGGCTGGAAGTTTCTCAGTATTCGTATGTTTTATTACCGTTAAACAACCAGCACAGTCATGTTGATTGTCTTCTTACAGCTGATGTAAAGTTTATAGCACTTCAAATTTGAATGAAAAAAAATCTGTTTATGTTGAAGCCCACACATTTTATTAGGGAAAAGATTATCTGTTGCATCTAGGCTTTCCTAATTATCCATCATTGGAGGGATGTACCATTAATTTGAGCTATGATTTGAAGTGCATTATTTTGAACAAAAAAGGTTTTGAAGAACAAATGCTTCAAAGATTTAACAGTGTTGAAGAATTAATTGAAAAATTAGGCATCTTAATTGTAGGTTAATTTTACCATTGACTTATCACAATTGAACATGCAATAATAAGAAAATGTAATCCATTTTTAAATACCAACAGAAAGACCATCACAAAACAAACCTGTTGTGCAGCAACACAGAGAAACCAAGTGTGGCTACCAACTATTCAAAGATTTTGGCTGATATAGATGCAATAGGCTGGGAAAAACTTTCTAGTGTCAATCATGATTTTACTGAACTGAAGCTGAAAATGTATGATTCCTTGAATCACCAACACATTTTGAATGTCAAATTTAACAACAATGTGCCAGAGTTCTCTGCTGAATATCCCAGAAATATCAGCATTGAATGGCAAGAGGTATTTACTTATTAACCATGTGTTTTTTTAATTATTGGGATTCATAGTAACCAGAATCTTCTCACTAATAGGACAGTAGTACCTTAAGTGAAATGTACAGCTTATTTTGCCAAGAAGCAGAACAATATCAAGATTTCTGGAAAGCCATGGAAGAGCTAGATGCTGGGTGCTGGGTTTTGGAACCCGAAAATCCTTCAAGACGCGATACCTACAGGAAAATATCTATTGGTATATGAACACAGAACGTCTGCAAAATTTACATCATTTATCAATCTCAAATGTTTCCAACAGCTCCCAATGTTTCCTTGAAAGTTGAAGTAGATCCAAACCACCCATATGTTTTCCCTTCTATTACTTGGCTTGGATCTGAAACGGCCGTCTCAAAACTTAGGGAACAAATTTTGGATCGAATTGAGGTGTGTGTCTCTTTTTTATTGTTTATATTTTTCATATTCGCTTTCGTTTTATTCCCACTAACGAAAACAATAGGTGTGGGATAATGACTTGCCAATTAACACCAATCTAGAAAGGCTACTCGAAATTTCTCTGCCATTAAAACAAACGCTTGATATGGGCACTGAAAATTCTGAGGTAACATGTTGTATTTGCTACTCCGAGCGCTTAAATGGCGAAGTGCCGTCGCGAACTTGTGACAATCCGAACTGTGGTCAATCGTTCCACATCTTTTGCTTGTACGAGGTATACATATCTATTTTACGGCACTTGTTATAGAAGCCTTTGTAATATCTTATTTTTCGATTGGAAAAATGCAGTGGTTGCGATCTTTGATACAAACAACAAGAAAGCAAGGGAACAAAGTCTTTGGAGAATGCCCGCTTTGCGAACAAGTAAATCCTAATCCGCTTAATTATTTATAGTCACCTAAAACTAAAATTGCTTTGCAGCCTATTTCATGCAATCCACCTGCTAGCTAAAGTGCCCAAAAGGAAAATTGGCGGTTTCATTCAGTGAGTCGTCATTGCACTAATGCAACCGATGGTTTAAATAAAATTCTAAAAATATTACCGTGTGATACCTGGTGTGCCTCACAAGCCAAAAACCCCAGCGTCTTGTAAAATGCTTATATAAACTATTTTAATTTTCTTCGTGTGATCTTTTGTCTTTCTCCTTTTACTATAAAGAAATCTCGTCGTATTGGTAAAAAGCGTAAAAAAGTCACAAGGGAAACAAGCTGTTGTGCTACTTGGAATTTCGAAACTAAAATATTTTGGCTCGCAAAATGGTTTTCATGATTTCAGAACCTGAATGAACACCTTGATTACTCACACTAGGTGGGTAGAAAATGGAACTGTGAATATTCAATGTGCAAGTTCTAACATAATATTGACAATGTTTCGTTCGTATAACTTTGCGTTGCCAGACTATAAGGCACTTAGAAAGATTTATGCATGATATGCCAAGCATAGATTTCCTTGCATAAATGCACCTGTAACTATGTTTCTACACGAAACTTAAAGAAAGCTCCCGCCTATAGGTTATAAATCTTATTTTGAAAAATATACATAGTATACCTAATCTATAAATGAATAAATGTAGCGACCTCGTAATGAAATTCTCTCACAAGGCAGAGCAGAGAAGGGCCGTTCTCATATCAGTACAAGAATTTTGGAATCTTGCTGTGAAACAATGAGAACTCGTCGAACACTGACTACTAACTTGTAGTAAAATTTTTCGGTGTAATTGTACTCTTGAAGGACCGAATTGTGGTCAAGGTTTTATCAGTTTGGAATTATATTTTATGACCTGAAAGTTGTCTGATGTGTTTCCTCTATGCCAGTCAATGGACAGGGTAGGGCAAGTCGCCTGACTGTCTGGCTTGAAAAAATCTTTGCCGAACAAACTGAACGTCCGACAAGCTTTTATAACAGTTCCTTTGTCGGGAGTCGCAACAGATAAGATATACGTAGAGTCTACAGAGACTTTCTCATGAAGAAACCGTGATTGATCGTGACTCAAAGGCGCGATAGCTCGAAGCAGAATTGATGTTATAAACAATCATAGTTAGCCGATTGAGAAAGTGTGGGCTCAGCAACTGGTTCGCTGTGTCTCGGCTCACAGATAAATTTAGATGACTCATAGAATGCTGCATAAGAGATACCTCTATTTTCAAGAACTTGAAACATTTGAAAAATCTATTATTTTTTTCTCTCTTCGATCTGATAATTACAGTTATCACTATTGTCAAACCAAAACGTGAGCTCATGTAAGAAATAATATATTTTGTCTTCTCCGTTCAGTACAGGGTGTTATTTACTGGTAGAGTGATGATCATTGTAATGACACAGATGGGGTATTAATTCATGTAAAATGACCAGTGAGTGATGTATGTATGCCTCCGAACGTTTTGCTTTCATCGTAAAAAAAAAAAAAAAAACTATTATGACATCCTGCTCCTAGTGCGCTCTCTCTCTTCGTCTACGTTTTCGCTTTATTTCGAGGCCAGGGCGACAAGATGAGAGGTATAACAATAAACCAAACACTTTTTAATGCCTGGCAGACCAATCTGTAAACGGATTTCTCTTTTGACGGAGGCTGCTGCTGCTGACGATAGGCGGCAGACAAGCCGGCAGGGAAGTTTGGTCATCTAAACGGAAAAGCATCGACTTCGGACAAGGCCCTGAATATAAAGGATTTTCTTGATGAATGAGTTTTCAAAAAAAATAATTAAATGTATACACGAAATGCGGTCAATTACAACCTTGATTCAAATGCTGGTAACACTTTCCATCAGCCGGCCAATAATTTTGTTTCATCGTGTCTGGTTGGCAGTCGCACTTGGACTGACCAGTGACTGGATCGGCTGTAATTAGTTGACCAAGTGGGCATTTATCTTGAGTAAATTTTTCTACGCAAATGCCCCTTTCTTTGTCGGGAGCAAAAGCTGTGAAACAGGTGCATCCCGTCTTGTTTGCCTTAGGATCGAAAGTAAAATACTGTCCTGCTGGGCATGGACCTACTGAATGATGTTCGTAACATTTGCCGTCAAACAAGTGAGCGATCCACGAAGATTGACACTGACAAGATGTTCTTCCTGTCTCTGGATCAAGGTAGAAGAGCTCACCAAATTGGCATGGCCCTAAAAATAAAAAATGGGTTTGAATCATAGAATAAACAAAGCTTTAACTGAATTGGTCCACCTTGTCTCCACTGTTTGTAGCAGTTACCATCCTGCGGCCAATAATACCAGTTGTCGAATCGCTGACAGTTCTACGAAATGAGCCAATTTAAGTTGTGTTAGGTTCCAATGGTAAAGAAGATTTGAGGTGAGGGAACGATTTAAAAAATATGAAAGTGGATCAAGGGCTCATTTTATTGACCAACGACCATGACCATTGTCCATTGGACTTGGGTAGATCAGGATCTCTTTTTAAAAATGATGGCCCCTCCATACAATGAAACTCCTAAATAAAGGACCAGTTTAAGACCTTTTTGGGTAGACATTGGGCTGGCTGGCTACTGCGATCATAGACGAACCAGTGACCGTATTCACAAGGTCCTGCAAAATATGTTTTGAACATAATAGTAAAATACCAGTAAATTGTTAATAAGTACATTTGAGTAGGCAACTAACCTTGGTTATAGGCTGCATAGCAACGGCCGTTATCCATTAGGGAGGATGATGGTAAGCAGGCACACCTGGCAGAACTGATAGTCAAGCCATCCGCTTCATTGACGAAACAAGAGATTGGTGTTTCCTGTCAAACGTCACAACCCAATTTTTTTTTTGTTTGTTCGTATACAAATAACAAAAATACGTGTGTAATCGATTACAGGTATTGCTAACTGAAAGCTATTAACACGTTTGTACGAAGAAATAGGTTACCTCAGGACATTGGGTTGCGTTGCATGGCCCAACTCGTGGCGTATTGACCGGATAACAATTGCCATCGTTCCACTCGACATGTCCGTCCTGGCAAACGCATTCTGGGCGCAAGGTGCGGTAGTTGAAATTTAGCACCTTTCCTGACGCGCATGGCCTAGATGAAAAAAAGAAAGAAAAAGATTCCACGTGAAATTGATCTAGTCTCATCTAACTAACTGGTTAAAGCTTGTTACCCTGTTGAGTATAATTCAAAGCATTGAGCCGAATCAGGATGATAATGCATGGTCAGATTTTGGCTACAGGTACATCTTCCCTGAATCAGAACTTGACCCTTTTGGCATGGACCTTGAAACGAGATGAGATTTCATAATTAAAGTTGACAATGAACCTGTTATTGCTTAATGCTATTGTGGTCCCATGATGTGCAAATTCATTTAGCAATGGAAACCAGTGGTACCATAACGGTCCCCTGAGCAATTAATAATGGACGTTCGTTTCATTTTTTTTTATTGAACAGGTGAACAATTTCAACACCAATATTTATTTAAAATGTTATCTAATGGAGCAAATAATAAAATTTTTAAATCCCATTACCTTGCGTGTACTCCTCGTAACATTCACCATCAGATGTGAGGCGCGTCCAGAAGGGAGGACACTGACATTCGGCCGTTTCGAGATCGGAGTTCCAGACCAATTTGTGTCCTGGTTTGCATGGGCCTTGCGTCATTTCGCGATAGCAGATGCCATCGAGCGGCCAGTAAAGATGATATGGAAGACATGTACATTCAGCTTTACCTGACACAGGATTTTCAACCAGTTCATAACCTTCGGGGCAGGTTTTGATTAGGGATCTCTGTCGACCATCAACTGCAACCGTCACCATTAATAAAAACAACACAGATGCTAATAGCTGTTTGATTGCCATTGCGATTGACGATAGGTTTCCCCTGGATTCAGCTGGATGCAATACACAAGGGAAAATGGTGTGGTGTCCGTGCAAGAACGAAAACCCAACTGAAAACTTTAGACTGGAACTCGATTGGGTGTTCCTATTTCTCTCCGGGAGGGGCGGTGCTATTGGAGTTTGCTTGTGTTTGTATGCGTGTGCCGATGAGGGAAGGAGAGAGACAAAAACAACGAAAGTCACGTGACTATTCCCGTTAGGTGCATGGACGCGGAGTCTAGACCTGCAATGTTCGCATTGGAGGTCTCCTCTCACACGCAGCTCATGTATATACAAGAAAAATAGGTAAGACCAGCACAATGACGGTGTATAACAGCAGCCCGAATGCATGAAAACAAAAATGGAAACCAGCAGGATATTGCAACGAGAGAAAGTGATGGAAAATCAGTTAATTAGTATGTCGATTTATCTTGTATTAAAGTTAGCTCCGTGTACTTGTATACAAAATGCGCTTGCATAAATTTTATTTATTATAATACATTGTTTTAACGACAAGGAACAATAGCCATCGTTCAAGCTGGCATTTAATAGCAACCACTGTATGTTTTACGTATTCTAGCAGCTAGATAAAAAAAAAATTAACAATGACGGATATCATAATCATTAGAAACTAGAAGTTTTTGCGTACGTCAAGATTAAACGTAAGATGATCATCAAATTAGGCATTTTTCGGGGTTTTTTCCAGTAACTCTCCGGATGCACTAAAGCGTAAAGATGCGGTTTAGAAAACTTTGTAAGAAAATCCGCGAGTCGGCAAAACCTGATTCAATGGTTATGAGAAATTGTGGCAGAATAAGTCATCCCGTTGGCAAATGTTTTTTTTTGCAGAAACAATTCTCAATCCGTTCATATCTGCTGTTGGTCTTTAAAAAGAACAAGAAACACCTATTTTTTTTGTTATTTAAGCTTTAATACTGTAAAAATGTTGCCTTTCCCTGAAAAGATCTATATCTTTTTCTAAAGAAAAAAAAAACGAAAGAAAAAGAAAGAAAGAAAAAAGGGGAGCTGGTTCTGGGGAAGGTAAAAGAACCGTTCCAAAAGACCCAGTATGGAGCTACGCAACAACCATCCACCATTTAAGTTTACGTAGTATTTTCCAATAGCTTGTTACCATCGTCATAGTAGGCTACTTTAGTAGTTGGTGTGCAATTCTCACTACAAAAGCTGTTGGTTGCGGACCTTAAATGAGAAGAATGAAAGTAGTAAGTATAACGCGAATACACTGCCTTTCTACTGTGGATAAAGGGGCACAGACAAAGAAGGGTCGGCACACCTTTGATTGCGTACGATCGGCACACAGCAGGACTTTCCCTTTCGCCTCTAGACGCTGCTCAGCCTTGAAAATTATTAATGCCAACCTGAGAGACGAAATTCACGATGAAAAGAGAAACGGTGCGTCTGGCTAAATTTACCAGTTTTTTTTGGTGCGGAATTGGCAAGTCTGAAACGTAACGTCACCGAGATGTTCAGAGTTCAACGCCTTCCGGGTAACGGGCATTGAACTCAACCTAACGGTATTCATGATTTTCTTGTTGTTGTTCTCATGTTCTTTAAAGCTCATCACCCCACCTTTTGTACAGCCCTTGTGGCTATACCTGAGCTGAATGACCTTTTTTTTTAGTTGATTGATTGAATCAACTTAAGTATAAAGTAGTTTTCGTTGAACTATGGTTTTAAGCCAGTAATCTGTTTGCTCAAGGAAAAGCAAAAAGTGAAAGTCAAAAGTCAGGTTTTTGTTGTTTCCGCTGCCGTTGATTCTTAATTGTCATTATATACAGTGTATACTGCGGCAGCAACACCCATATCGGGCGGGAGTACCGAAACAAAACGGCGGGAAAATAATTCGTCGAATCGAATATGTCGTACTGGCTATATGTTCACCTGAAATTGAATCAACCTCTAATTTCTCTAACCTCTAAATTTTTTTCTAAGCACAAAAAACAAAATTCGCCGTATGGCACACAATCTTTATTAGTAATTACCAGTTACTGTGGGAAGTCGATTGTTTTAGCAAACGCTGGGGGGTGGTTCCACGAAATTCAAATGGCAATGATAAATTTGTGGAAACTCATACATTTTTTGAATTATCGTGGGAGCAGTGAATTACTAAAACGTGAATCACCTTAAAATCCGTTTGGTGTTGCCAACCCCTCCCGGCCAACTCGTTTGTCTTGAGAGTGTCGATTAGTGGTATAAATATGAAACGGAATGAAAATGTCGCCTCTGTAGTGTGGATAGTAGTTAGAATGAGCTCTGTTTGTTTCTTAGCAAATAGCAACCAAGACGGTGAATGATCGGCCCATTCAAGGGGAGGACGTTTAGAAGGTGGCAGGGGAATGCCGGCTTCCATCAGCACTTCCATATTTGCATGCCGAATTGTTGGCACAGCACGTTGCATGTACGCAAACGTCCCTTTTGCTGCAACAAAACTTTCTACGGTCTTTTGCTCTACTATATAGGTTAGCATTGTTGCTTTTTAAAGTTCCATTTTGCGGGTCATAAACTCTGCGATACCGATAACGATTTGATGGTTTTTTGCTGCACATGGTAACGAGGTTTGCGGATGGGCGTGTACTCATTGTCGCCAGTACTGCGTTTCTGTTTTTGATATACCAGCCTGTGGATTACGCCATACGAACCACCGGATATTATTGTGACAATGCAAGCTCCCAACCATCGTACCGTAACGTAGCACGCTCGACCCTCCCTATACCATGACAATCGGGAAATCCCGTTATTTTTTTCTCTGCTGTTTTCTATTTGCGATCGCTTTCGCCTTCGAACGTACTGAAGCAACATTGTAACCACACTTGTGTGCCCTAATTTTGTGAGCTGACTCACTTTGACGGTCTATAACGAAGGTTCTTCTTACGCGGCGGGCCCTCTTTTTTGCATTTTTATTGTGATTAAGACGCAAAATGACGATTAAACGCCAAGAAAGATCGCATAATGTTTCATTCCTTTCTACATCATGATGTTTTCTTCTTTGCGTTGAAAAGTCGGTGTCTGGTTTATAAATTAGTTGTTTGGTCGGGTCTTAGGAAAGGAGTACTTTCGAGACAGTACAAATTCCGTTGCGCTTTAAAGGAGGTTGACATCGACTTTCGTAAGCAGCGCACTTAACAGCATTTTAATCAAATGGATTGATATTGAGGAGTGGCCACTCGTTAAAGTTTGGCGAATAACCCGAAATTAATTTTCTCGTCGACCACATTCCATGATCAACAGGCAAGTAGGCATCTCCGCCATCTACACGCAAACTTTAATGTAACCAACGTAACAAAATTTTCTCTTTCGGCAGGCCAAAAGTAAAGAGGTGTACATCTTTGCTACGGTTAACGTTAACTAGAGGTTAGCTGTCCAATCACTCACATAGTTAAATAATATATATTCCTCTTAGCTAAACGTTATAGGCCTACTGGGTGCTAACTGAAAATTCTTTTGATCGCAAACATTGGAAAAATCCAAAAATACTTTTCCCAAAGAAAATTTTTTTTAAAGTTTAAGTTGTCATAATGATTAAAACTAGACTAAAGGTTTACATTTTGCACATTTTCAACTATGCCCATATAAAATTCTTCGTTGCGATTGATTTAAAAAACTATGAACTAAAGTGAAATTAACGGTAAAGTTGTTACCCAGTTAACGGGTTAACTTACATGAGTTGTCAACATTTCCTTCTGCTATTTTGTTGTTGTTTTTTCACTGCCTTTTGTTTAATATAATTGGCGCTAATATTTAATACTGATGCTGATGCTGAATTGCTATTTGTCCAAAGTAATAGGTAAGTGATATCTGTCAGGTCGACTTGATTGGAAATTATTTAACATTTTGCTTGGTGCAGCGTTGTTAATTCTACTTGCATCACCTTATTTTTGTTTTCTTGCAGGTCTAGTTAATGGAACCTATACCTCTTCCCCCTCCTTTCCCATTACTGCCAAAGGAGGGAAGCCCGAATAACCTGTCAAAATCTGAAAACACCAAAAGCAATGGAGTTGCTATAGATTTGGATCCTGTGGAACTTTGGATGAAGCTAAATGGAAAAGTAAATGGTACTTTCCTGGTGGCCTGGCAAAATACCCCTACAGTTCTGCAGAATGGTCCACAGTACATACTTATCCAGCAAGCGCTAGTCAATCACAGCAAGAGATTTACTAAGATGTGTGTTTAGGTGTGGACTTGTTGCCTTAGCCATGGCTGCTCAATCCCATGGGCGAGCAATTGATACAGATTCGATATTTCAAAAAGCATTAAATATGGGAATTACCAAACAAGGAGAACTATTCAGTTCCTTTGCTATGTGTGAACTTGCCAGTTGTATAGAAATGAAACCTTTGCTTCTCGATGACGGTTTCCGCGATGCCGAAGTTTTGTTACGATATTTAATATCGGACAAAATGCTTCTTGTTCCGTAAAGATTTTACCCCATAGTATTGAAACAAAAATAAATCCTAACTGGTTTTCATTATTTTTTGAAAATAGGTATGATGCTGATTGTAACCATTCACCATGTCTAAAAAACGGCCATAAAGCCCATTGGGCGTTGCTGGTTGGAATTCTCTTTCAAGTGGATGACAGTTTCAACCACAACGGATGTTGTTCACGAGAGCTTCTGAGGCAAAACATTTATCGGATATCAGATGTGCATGCCAGTTGCGACCTGCCTAGTCTAGTAAATAAAGAAAAGATTTATTTTTTGGCCAAACATGGGAAAAGTAAACGATTGGCCATCTGGAGCTACAACAGTTTGCAAGCCAGTAATAATAATTTGCAAGAAGTTGATCCGAAGCGCGTGAACGATCTAGAATATGTCCTCCCACCTAATAATAATTTAGCAGACCTACGCGGTAAAGTAATAGTTTTGTGCTAATTGCGATATCCAGACGTACTTTGTGTGGTTATTTTCAATTTTTTACTGAGGTGGTTAAGATGAGCCAATAAACATACCACCAGAGTTTTTCTCCCTTTCCTTAATTGAAATTTCTTAGTGGAGTTAGGTGATTCTTCCTCTGTCTTGAGTGGCATTGTATCAATCAAATGTGGGTTGCATAAAAATGAATTGTTTAAAAGAAACATTGTCTCGTATCGTGTATGGCATTGTAAATAAGATCATTGTTGTACGATCGACAAGGGTGAATCATGGTTCAGCATAACATTAAGAATAATGCAGCAAAACGTTGAGCATAGTCTGCTAAGCTCGTTTAAGAAAATTTGCGAAGTTGCTCAGTTGAAATTCACGACGGCACTGCAGACGTTTTTCCCATCCTATATCTCCATAAAATTGCCCGCGGACGTAGCCAAAGCTAACAGGTGGGTGGTTAAAGTGATTATCCAAGATTCTACCCAGTCGTCTAGGCACTTTGGTCGTCGAAACAATCTCATAGTCTTAAAGTGGAATTGTCATATCTTGGCAGTAAATTATTTGCCGTTCCTGTTTGAAGTTTGGACAGATTGGCTGCAGAATTTAGTTTTTTCTGTCGTTTGCATGCAAAATTCCATTCACAATTAATCAAGAACTGCACAAAATATGGGTAAAGCCATTCATTGTTATCATAAAGTATCCTACTGTAAGCCAATAAGACGACACATGGAATTGTAGGGTATCCTTTCTACAGCAAGACAATATTTCGACATCACTGAAATGTTAGTAAAGCATGCGACTAGGTAGAATTAAACCAAACGTTAGTCTTTAGCTTTTCCTTGGCAAACTAAACTTTTTTTCTTTTTATATTTTGTTTCTACTTCTCAATTTTTTATTTTCATTGTTTTGTTTTTTAAAGGAGTTCAGAAGCTTTGTTTTTTGCTGACTTCTGTTATGATTCTGTCCTTACTACTCGGTTGTGGGTCAGAAGCGACCATCTACAGTGGTCGGTCTCCCGGTAATCGCCGAGATTCAGCTTCAGAGACATCGAGTGGGGACGAAAAACTGCAAACGCTTATCTCTCTGGAACCCTATTATAAGTCAACTCCGCAACCACCACTGCAACGGCGGAAACTGCCGAAGAATCCTTACGCCGATTATGTTGATTATTACTCACGAATGTTATAATTTTTTACTTCCTCCGTCTTGTTGTTCTGTCCATGTGCGATAGAGATTAATACATCTCGGCTTATATCAGGATCACAAGTACGATTGTAAATTCAATGGGTGGCAGTAGCTATCTAGGACGTGTATTGAGTAGTAGGTTAGAGCAAGCAAACAAATATAGAACTGAAAAGCGACACAATGGAATGTTAAATTGCTAAGCTCTGCTTTTTGAAAAGCCTAGCTAAAGAATATTAGATGCTCCTTGGGTTAGCACAAAAACATTTGACAAAGTGAACAGTGATTCTGAAAAACGAGGTCTTAATAAGGTTAATGAGGAAGGTACGACGCTCGACGACATGGATAGCTGCAAGACTTTTGTAAATGCGTCAACGTGAGACACGTATCTCTTTACAGGATGGAGTTGCTACAGTTTCATTTATCCGAGTCCGTGGTCTTCGAAAAATCCTTGTGGCGTCTCTTCCTAAGAAAAAAATAGACAAAGGCAAGCAACTCAAATTTTCGTTCATTGTTTAACAGAAACAGTGTGACGTGTATTGGTTTTCACACTCCTACATAGTGGTATGTGTACACAATAAACATGTTAATAATTATTTTTATCATTAAAAATAACGAGGATTCTTCCATTTCTTTCAATGTAAAATTGTGTGTTATCGACAAGGGCTCTCTCTAGGCACAAGACTTTTTGTTCATCTATATCAGACCAATTTCTCTGAGTGCGCCCTCCACTGCCTCGTCCTTTGGAACACACAAATCACATTATAAGTACAATGAAAAAAATATATAAACATATAGAATAGTAGTTATGATTTTCTAAAAATATACTAGGTATCTGTATGACTAATCCCTGATACATGACTACATTAGAAGGCACTTACTTCTACTTTCACTGAGACAGTGCACTGAGATTTCTTATAAGTTACTTAGGAACAAAAAGAATTTGGTTTCGTTTTCGAGATCGAAGGGCCTGTTATAAAGCGACAGGTTTCGCGTCGTTACTAACCTCCTGCAGTAGGTCCTGAGCCGCAATCGCTTTTAAAACGTTCTTTTTTGAGGTCTCCTGCACTTCACCACCAAGCATCAGCTCATCCAACATGAAATAGGCTTTTTCAAAATTAAATATGATATCCAACTCACAGACCTGTTGGAAAACTTTGCTTGTCATACATTCTATGAATCATAACTGTGGACATAACTCACACTTCCAAAGTATTTGTCAAGTAACTCAACATAGCGATGGATGATTTCTAGGGTGAGCAGTTCATTGTCAGATTGTTCAATTGCACAGCAAAAGTACAGACTAGCATACCTGCAATCGAATGAACAGTCAATTGTTTTGTTAGGGCAATCACAAATCACAGGTAATGAAGGAAATACATGGATGAAATTTAGATTACTTCAACACTTTTTGATCAATGATCTCTATGCTTAAAACTATTGAATAAAGTACATGTTGCCAAAACAACAAACCATATGTGCATTGCCTATGTGCTTAACTAAATGGAAGTAGACAAATAAATGTGCCTTACCGTTTGTAGACAATTTTCAACTCTCTCCATTCCAGAAAGCTGCACATTTTGGGTTTTCGTGTCAAAATGGTTGCAACAAGATCTCTAGTAATCTTTTTCTTTGCTTTGTCTGGCTGGGCTGAGTACCATTTTTGAAGACGAAGCTTTCCTTGGCGACTGAACAAAAGCATAAATTGCATCTGCCGAGAAGCAAACGTTAATTTCAAATATTGGCAAGAGAAACACAAGGACATCGTACCATTTTTGGAAGAAAATATTTGAGTCACGATGGCAGAAACAACTTTTCTGCTCGACGTTTCCTGCCTATCCTCCTAGTTTCATATCCCACAAATTATTGCTTACCCTCCTCTCCCCGCTTTGTCGTTCACTCGGCTTTTTCTAGCCAGCGTTGCCAAAACCCAAAAAGGCGAGCGAATCTGAGACGTTCTCCCGCATTCTCCACACGCCAGGCTGCCAGACCCAGCCCCACTAGGCCACTACCTCCACGTTCCTCAGAACAGGTATGTGGGAAGCCTGCGTAAGGTGTCCTCCAGATCTTTGAGAAAGCGGAACCCGTATTCTATGTGAATGTTTTCACGATGGTTGTCTTAATGGAATTTTCCGATATTTTCTGCTCTACTTTTTACTTCGATTACAATGAATGAACCTGAATCTCTTGTTAGCCATGGGAGACCGACGAGATATTACGATCTTTTAACGACTTTTTTCACAGACAATTACTCAGTATTACTTCTCGTGCAATTTTACTCGCGACGAGGTAATCAAAATTTATTTTTGATAATCTAAAGGGAACGTGATAATTCCAACCAAAGAGGGACACAAATAGCCATAACCAATAGTTGACACACAAAATTATAGTCGTCTTCATTTTCTTTTTGGATGTGTCGAATAATGGTATCCGACGATACCTCACGATATGCTGCCTTCAGCTGACAGGATAGCAGTTCTTGAGGTATTTTGGTAAACGTTTGTACCCAAGACAACTACTCGTCAATGAATGTCGTCTCCTCTTTAATGAAAAACTCGACTGTCTCCTCTTCCAATTCTCCTCCACGTCCTTCAGTTTCATCCGTATCCACATCTGCGTCAAAACGATTTTTTTTTAGAAATGCCGAACTCAGTGAAAACTTATCCAGTCACTTACTGTTGCGCAACTCGATGCGTCGGCGGCGTTGTTCTGCGTACTCCTCTAATTTTTGCTTGCGTAAGTCTTCGTATTCCTGCATCAATTTGCGCCTCTTTTCTACCAATTCCTGAAGAACAATGAAAAATTACACACTTTTAGATATCAGAACCCTAAGCAATTTTAAAAAAATGGTTACTTTGGAAGCCTTGGTCATTTTTAGTCGATCTTTGACTTCAAATTGAGCACTAAATTTCTTCAGAGATTTCTTGATGTCCTTAATTTGTTGGGCCGAGAGTAGAGAAGGCGGTCGAGGCCTCCATTGCAACTGACAAAATTTGTCTAGCGCAACTCGCTTAAGGATGCGCCCTTGGAACGACCACAGCCAGTAAGCATTATCGACCTGAAATGACCCGGCGTTATTATGCTGTTGAAAAATTTACTTGTTTGTGTTGTTATACCTTATGGCCCCACCAAGAAACGGCAGTTGCGACGTACCGACCGGTAGGATCCCATTCTACATCAGTAGCCATGAAGTGTTCGCCCGTATTCATGACGGTAAAATCATGCGTGTCGACGAATTCCAGGGTACCAGACATAGCTCGTAGACCAGCCAAAACAATGAATTGACCTGATTTAAAATGCAACAATGGTTCAACGTTTCGAGACATAAAAAATAATGAAAAATAAATTTTTACCTGAAGGGGCCCAATACAACTGGTTGCATGGTTTCCGCTCGTACTTTTTAACCAGAGTAGGTGTCTGGCCTGTTTTGACTTCGTAAAAAGAGACAGAGGTGCTGGGGGGTTCGCCATGGATGACGGCAAACTTGGTACCTACTGGCTCCCATGCAAAAGCTTGAATAGTTTCCTTAATTTCGACCGAGTCTACAGGAATTTGTTTTTCTCTCATGTGGAAAACCTCCAAATTGTAGTAGATACCACTAACAAAAAGAGAGCGTTACGAATTTCTACGATTTAGCTAAGGTCTGTCTTACCTATATTTAATATCTGACTTGTCTTTACGGATTTTGGCATAGCGGTCAACCTTGACGCACAAATAATCGCCCGACTTTTGCCAATACATTTTGCAGTCGGCCACGCTAAACAAATTCTTGACCCTTACTTCATTGCGACTGGGTAGTTCAAGAAGAGTGACGCGAGCAGGAGTATCCTTCTCTTCGCCAACCCAGTATGCAATTGTGTTATCGGTTGGACTCCAAGCAAAGTCACGGATACCTTGAACCTACAGTAAAGATAATGTATAATGCCACGAAAGAAACAAGAAATTTGGCTGCTTACTTTGATCGATTTCTTGTCCAAGAGACCGAAAGATGGCGTTTCGTAGACAGAGAGCATATCAACTCCCATTCTGGCGAAATACTTGTCATCATGTGCCCATTTGAAAATAGGCAAGGCTTGAGATTTATCGGCATTGAAAGCTCGACGCTTAAGTCCACTCAAGACATCCCAAATTATAATAGCTTGTGGTTCATCGGTTGCCCTCGAATCGGCTAAGGGGCTAAAAGATACCAAATACTTTTCACATGGCGAAAAGTCGATAAATTGCACTCCCGGGTGGCTGAAACGAACAATTTGCTGAAATTTCTCTCCACCCCAAAGGGCAATACCCTTTGCATGGAAAGGTGGCCAAATATGTTCCAAGGGGTGACCACCGTACCAATGTCTCTGTCCATCTCTATGGAGAATTATGAATTGATTAAGAGGGAAAAAGAATTTAATATGGATGAACTCACAGGTCTTTCTTCTAGTAGAGTGGGTTCAGGTTGGGTGTTCAAGTTCACAGCAACTTTGTCTCCTTGTTCATATACAATGGAGAATTGGTCACACGCATCTGGGTCAAGGAGGTAGTATTGGAGGCATCCTTGCTCCTTAAATGGCTGTGGAGTAGGATTTTCCCACTTATCAAGAATTTCATTATACTTTTCAAAGTCAGTCAGCAAGTTCACTGTGAAGGTGTGATTCTTATCAAACTTGTAGCCATTAGTTCCTTTAAGAACTTCCAATGCCTCATTGGCATTCGAGTATTCAATGAAAACATGACTAGAGGGTTAGGAAAAATATAATATTTGTTAAGAATGACACATAACATTTAGGCAAGAACCACATTACCCCTTAGTGGACCCATCAGCATTCAGGGGATAGTACTCATTAGTTATCTTGCCAAACTTCTGGAAGAGCTTTCTCAGGACGTTTTGAAGTTTTTCTATTCTCTCTGTGCCAACTTGGGGTACACCATCAATGACAACAATCGATTCAACTCCGTCGGTTTCTTTTGGTCGCTGTCTGATGAGGTCACCCATAAGATCTGCATTGACAGTTACCCGGATTCAATGCCGGCATGCTCAGTCTGCCGTATGGACATGCTTAATTAACAATTGTACCTTGTTCGGAAATATCGTCTTCATATCCTTCCGGGTCATCAAAGTTGGGTTCTTCTTCCAATTCATCATTAGGATTAGAATCCGAGTCTTCATTATTTTGCTGAGCTCTATCACTTTCTTTTCGTCGAGCCATGATGTGGGAAAAGTACTGCACACCGACGGACACGAGTTGTAATGGCGGAACGCTTCTGCCAGATTTCTGTGAATACTGCCAATCGAGAAAGACTGTACAAACTTTTCTAATTTTTTACTCTTTGGTAGTTTACAGAATGCAGAAAAAAAACCGAACGTTACGAATATAAATGTGCAACATATCTTCTTGGCACCCGTCGAAATAAATGCTGCATTAATTATAATAAAAAGCCAGCGAAAGAAGGACAATTAAAAGCTTTTTCAGTGCGTGGCAACTAAGCAATTGCTAGCAGCCGAAATCAAGATGCTTCTAGGCGCGATGATTTTCCGTCGATGAAAACGTTGATTGTGCAGTACACTATGTTGAAAGTTGGATGTTGAAACTGGAAAGTTGTGGGGAAACCACATAAATATTTACGAATGGAAAATATATTGGAAGATTACTTATTTCAGGTGCATTCTGGAACATGCTTAAATGTATCGGAACAAGTAAATGATATAAAAGAAATAGTTCTCAAAGAAAAGAACGGTATGTATTCGAAATTGGTTGCAACAAAACTTGATCCCGCCTACCTGACGGAAAGAACATACAAATTCGTGCAATGCCTTTAGTTCTTCATTGCTGTTTTTTAGAATCGGTTATCCTAGTTTTGTTGAACAGACAAAATGGATTAGTGCCATTGTTGTCCTCGTTCCGAGATTCCAGAAAGGAAGGAAACACAGTGGAAATAATAAAAAATGTGTTGGAAATTTTTGCTTACTTGCTTGAGCAATTCAAAGAAGCAATGAGTAGCCATTTGGTAGTTATCAAAGTAATGTGTTAACATTTGCTCTAGAAAAATAAAGTGAGAGTAATGGATATCTTAATCGCATTTCAGAATTCCATCCTGCAGTATATGAACTCTAAAGATGCTAAATTACGAGAAGCTTCCTATTCTGTTCTTTCCCAAGTTGTTATTGCTGCCCAGCTATCATCAGGAGAAGTACTAGATGAGTTGGATTTTTTTTTACTTTCAAATAAGCTTTTTGAAAAAATGGCAGCATCTGCTGAAGATAATGCAAGCAAATGTAAAGAGATATTCAAGTTTCTGTTACATCATACATTGAATTATTATAATTTTTGTATTTTGAAAATGATCTTTTAGCCAAAATGGAATTCCTAATACTTATTGGAAGGCTTGCTCAATATTTTCCAAACACACTTAAAGAAAAGGCAAGCCGAATGATCAATCAAATACTTTATGAAATGGAAAAGGAGGTAATCCTATTTGTGGACATAACCCAACATATAATTCTGTTTGCTTGAATGGTGATTTTCTATGCACCTTGTTAGATGAAACAGCATGATTATAAAGACAGAGTTGTCGGAGGCTGTCTAGAAGCTCTTAGAGGATTCCTCTATTCATTTCAATCAATTATTAATCAAAAGTTACTAGAAAAAATTCATGGTTACTTGATAATGCTAATATCCCGAAACCCCAACTTCGAAAAAAAAACAATCAGCTTTACTCCTAAAGGTATTTTTAAAAAGTTATTTTCTTATTATCGTACAATTTCTGCCATTATTTGCATCTTTTATTACTTGTTGTATAGCTGTATTAAATATGCTGGCGGAGCACGCAGCTCTATTCAACAAGTGGCTTTTGAAGCAATATAAAATGTGGTTCGATTCACTAAAAACTTATGTATTGCTCGAAAAACCAGGAATCCACGAAATTAGTTTAAACGCATTGGGAAAGTTTATCGAAGAAAGTATTAAATCTTTGAAAAGTGAAGCTGATGTAGGAAAAAAATCGACAATCCTTGAGGTTCCGACAATATCAATTGTTTTCTTTGTTTTGTTATATTAAAGATCTGTTCTAGTTTTTTGTCAGAAACCTGCGCGAGGTTTTGGAATCTGATCGTTCATCTCTTCAGTTGAGAACTGTTGGATTGAAAGCATTGGGCGAGTGCAGCTTGTCAGTCACTGGGGATAATATATGGCACATTTTTATGTACCTTTTTAATAAGACAGCTGTAATTTGCATCCAGTACGCATATACCGTATAGTGAATAATACTAATACTGCAATATTTATCTTTATCTATTATTGTTATCATCACACTTTATTTTATAGAGAGGATACTTCAAAGAGCTTGGATCTTTTGCCAGTTTGCCTTGAATCCCTCGGCCTTGTTCTTACGCACTGTACTTCTCCATTGGGGATTGAAAGAACACAGCAGCTACAGAGAATGTTCGTCCACCTCTTCACCCGATATTTGGACATAGGTAAAACTTTAGTCAAATGGAAAATAAATTGGTAATCCAAAAGTCGATTTGTAGCCGAAAGAAATCGAAGCGGTCGGTCTGCTGCTGTGTTTTTGGTAGGTGTTCATGCTGCCATAAAAAATCCAATGGATTTTTCCGCTTTTGTAAGAGATATTGGTACGTATTTGTTTTTTAATTTTGGCTCGAAGATGTGAATTTTTCAGTTTATCACAATTCTATTGTAGTGACCCAGAGCCTGATTCGTTCCACTCGACCAGAGCTTGATTCAGACGGTGTAAAGAAGTATACCTTCCTGTGGATAACTCTTTTGAATTTCGCTGGTCAAGAAAATCTCCCGTTCAGTTTGGAAGAACGTGCGTACGTTTCAGCTATATTAGACGAGCAGTTGGTTGGTGCCATTTTTACGATCATCGGCCGTCTAGATTTGTCAACAAGGGAAGGCAACTCGAATGAAGATGAATTAAAAGGTTTTATAGGGTTTTTATTGATTATTTCTTTTTTTACATTTTGTTAGTTAACTAATAGTTACGTTGTTTTGCTCAAGCTGAATATCTTCCCAGTAATCCTGCCGATTGGCAGTTGTTTCACAATCTTGTCGATTTACTCGAGGGGTTGCTGAAAGCCGTGGAACCAAGGGAACGAATGCAAAACTCAGTAAATATGATGTTTGTAGTCAAAACATTCTTCTTAGCTTTTCTGATTTTCTATCAGTATACGTTACACACATTTTCTTTTAACGCTTCCGTTTTTTATCCGTAGCTTATTCCATTAGGTGAAGCAGTTATTGCATTGTCAACCAAGTCTCCTTTAATTCCCGGCCTTTACCGTATTTTGGCAACCCTATTGTCCATAATCGGACAAGTTTTGCCGATTGTTCAACATCCCCGCTACCAATCATACATGACAAGCCTGATTAATCAATTGGCGCAATTCTCGGATGATGTCCTCGTCTCTGCCGTGCAGGTGAAATTTTTCTTTATGTATTTATGTTTATGTACAAGTTTCTGTGTATATTTTATTCTGTTACGTATTTCTAATCTATTATTGTAACATTAAAAAAATTTATTTAAGGTTATTTCTGTTTTCCAAGTAGTTAACTAGCTTGTTTTGAAAACCTTTTAGGTCGTTTTATCAAGTCCCACGTGGTTGGTTATCTCACTGAGTAGTTCTATTACTGGTGCCTTGGCTTCAGCCCTCAATCTTGGCTTGACATATCCCCCTTTAGCTGAATGGCCGTTGGATGCATTGGAACATTGGCAAACTACTGTGCCATTTTCAACATTCGATTCCATAATGGAAGAAGTCCTCCCATGCCTGGAAGGTTATCTTAGCGATGTGGAAGAATTGGCTAAAGAAATTACCTTCATTAGTGGCAAACGATTGAAAAGACGGAAACAAAATATTCAATCTACAGAAGTATTGTCCAATTTAGCTAAGAAATTATATTTTCCCATCCTGCATAATCAATGCTTTGTAGGAACGCGAATCCTGGGAAAAAATACGTCGTAGAGTTGTGAGATTACTTGGACGTATGGGGCCTAAGTGCAGCCGTTTGGTTGCTCAAAACGAAGATCACGTAATTGCCAGGTCAGCCACCGGATGGCAAATCAAAGGCCATCTCGAGTTTGGGCTCCCGTTATCCGACATGAAGCCAATCATCCAACTTGATCAGTTTCTTCCACGGATACTGCATTTGGTTCTGCACACTAGTAAGAAAAGCAAAATTATTTTTGCTCAAATAGTGCCCCCGTTAATGCTTCGAATGGCAGGCGAGATAAAAACCAGAATGGCTGCCTGCGAGTTTCTTCACGCCTCGGTGATATTCTTAACTGGAACAAATTCACGTCGTACCGAAGAACTACGACTTCGTTATCCACTTGCACCCTTATATGCGAAGATATTTCCAACCGTTTTGAATTTAGCTGCAGATTCTGATGAAATCATTCGTCAACTCTTCCGTGCGCTGTTAATCCAGGTAGGAAGCTCAATGCGATTACATTGAATGTCGTGTTTGATAATAACCTCTTCATGTACTACAGCTAGTGCATTGGTTCTCTCGCCCTGCCTTCTATCGAAAAGAATCCCGCGGGCCCCGAACCGTTTTGGGAGCGGAAGCGGCTCTTTTAGTGGAAATGTTAATGGAATCAGCATGTAGAGGGCTTGATGCTTCTTTAATCCGCGATCTGGCTTGTGAATGCTTAATGGAATTCCTGAAATGGACAATCAAACAAAGCAGCGATACAACACTTTGGGATGATCCGGCAGCTCCAGATTTTCTCTTTCAAAAACTTCGGGCGTCAGCCACTCATCCGTCCCTCCATCAAAGGCATGGAGCTGCAATCGTGTTCAACAGACTGTATCGCGTTATGCGAGAATCTGATCCACTTACGTCCATCTACACCCTGGATCTATTGACCCACTTTGTCACTAGTCTTTCACTCGGAGAACGTGATCCGTTTTCAACGGAAATCCTTCATCAATCTAAACTGGCGCTTTACCACCTAACCCAAACGGTTAGCTTGAAGAGAAATCTCTTCGAGCATCCGGATAGTCGGCGACGAGTAGCACCTTTCCTTATCCAGGGAACTTTGCCTGAACTGCTTGATTTTTTATTGAATCACACTTTAGGATCACAGCGGCATTGTCGACATATTTGTTTGGAGCTCTGTGGCATTTTGGCCCGTCCGCAATCGCTAACTGAAGTGATGACTCAATTTTTCTCGAAACAGCCACTTGAAAATCGTTTTCCGGAGAATTTCCCATTCCCAGCTCGTCTAGACGTCTATCGCCATCTACTTGGGTTTGGTGTGATTGACACAAACAAATGTGACAACGACGTTGACTTCTCAGATCAATTCGAAAACTTCGCTAAAAGCATTGAAAAACGGCTCAACGAAGGACTTTCTACAGAAGAAGTGCCGTTGAACGACACAACAAGTGAAAGCTGTCTGGCGTGGCTAGGCTTTCTAACGGAATATTTAACAAAATCGCAAAACAGAAAATTTATGCGTATCAAAACATTGATCCGCGCGTGTCTTCTTCCTGCGCGACTGGGGTTCTCTGACGCCTCTGGATCGCAACAACAATTCTACGCGTGTTTGGAAACCCTTTTGCCTTTCTTAACACCCGACAGGAAAGTCATAGAATCAGTTCTAAATTCAGAAGAATTTCGATTGGAGCATTTGAATTTAGCCGAGACACGTAGTCTGGACATTGTTCGGGGACTGACCCTAATCGTAAAAAGCGGCTGTGTGGGTGCTGGTTTCCCATGTGACAAATCACCATCTGCGCTACTGAAATTAGCTGTTGACAATGTTGTTAATAACGAATCAGCGTCGTTAAATATCAGTGGATCTACTGGAGACAGTGTGTCCTCTGCAGTGCGTGTAAGGGCGTCTGCGTTATTAATAGAGCTGGCTTTGTTACTTGGACTCAGCATGGAAGTGTTTTCTAATGAATTTAGAAACCCTGCCAATATTCCAGGCGTGATCGTGACGTATGGCCAATACCTGCGCTCAAAGCTTGGCCACCTCATCTTCCCGGTTGTGATTAATCAAATGTCGAGCGTGCTGCCTTTTATTCCTCAAGAGGGTAATGGTGATTTACAACAATGGGCATTACTTCTAGAACTTTTGCAAACAGCCAATCAAACTCAGCGTTCTCCCGACCAAAGAAAATGGATCGTTCAAAATGTGCTAGATTCGTGGAAAGTACTTGAAAAACATGCAGGATCTTACGGACAAAGCTTCAATTTGCAGTTGTTAGTAAACTGCCTCGCAAGCATTGACATTGATGCTGTGGGACGTAACGGCGATCTCAAGCAGTGGGTCATCGGCTGCTGGAATCAACGTACCGACGTAACCCTTGCTAGTGACCTAGTCCAGCTATTAAACGTCTTCGTCGTCGATTGTTCCGAGTCCGAAGAAAAGACGCTATTTGCCTCTTTACAACAGTTTTTTACCCACAATTTCCCCAGCAAGACCACCGAATTGGAAAAAGATTCAGACAAATCAGCTTATTTTTCTATATTTAACCGGATGATTGGACTAATACGTGTACCAGTAGTATTCCACTTCCTCGTCGATGTGTTTGCGTTAGAGCCCAACCATCCTTGTCTCGATCCATTTATCAAATCGGTCCAAAACGAGGATTGGACAGAAAGTCTCTCTGGAACTTCGCTGGATAAAATTTTGAATAGGCTTTATCAACACGCAAAAACCCGATCGATTAACTGGAAGACCAGATTTGACGCCATAGAAATGCTGTACACATCGTTACTGAAAGCGCTCCGAAGTGCAGTTGTCGAACGACATGTCAGCGAGTTACTAGGGGACATCATCCAAATTTGTGAGGAAGCTCGTGGTGGAGTTGAAGCATTTGTACACAAAATTTTGGTCTGTGCCCTATTTGAGGTCGCCATTGTTCGTGTAGACTACCGAAATCTAACTGGTCATCTCAATACTAATTTCTGTACGTTGCGAAATGGCCAACAGCCCTCAGAAAACGGCCGGGATCTCCTCAAATACATCATGCAGCTTGCGTTGAACATAAGAAAAGCTACTGCTCCGTTTAATGAAAACGAATTGGAAATCTATCAAAACATGGAGAGATTTTCTTTTCGATTGGTCCTGTCAATCGCGTCGGTAACACCAACGTTGGACGAAGAATCGATGGATAAACTTATCTTTAGACCTATGAACCAAAAACTCGCACTATGGAATGCCGTGGTGGGCACGACTAAGCGTTACAATCTAGTGGCCGAAGTGGAACGTCACCGCAAAAGATTTCGTCTTCATCTTCCTACCGTCTCAACTGAGGATCGGCCAACTAAAGGTTTAAATCCGAAATAAGTTCACCTTAAATAGCAGTGTTGCATTAACATATATTTATAGGTTACATTCCATCCCAGTTCCTATTTGGGTCAAGCCTTAGCGAAGACGTTTATCGTTTCGACTTCAACCAGGCGTCATTACCGACCAAGTTTGGCAGCTACGATGAAGAGGAAAATCTTCCAGTTTCGTCGCCAACTATCGTAAATTACTAAACTTATTCAAAGTTACTTGGTCATTCTGTTTTTTAAATGTTGTTTTGTCATGCCAACTATAGGGCGACGCATCAACCGTTTTATATCTGACGGTAGATGACCTGAACAAACACTCGTGCATGAGTTTATTGGTTAATTTTCTCAACAATTTTTACGCCAATCAAACTTTACTTGCTGATTCTGAACCAAAATGGATGATCAGTTTACGAGAAGCCTTACTTAATCCCAATGCCCACAACAACGTTGCGTTATTCATTATTCGATTGGTTGTGAATTTGAAATCTATATTCCGAATTTATGCAAACTTCTGGTAAGCCACTTTGGGGTTCACAAATGCTGCATTGTAACTTTCATGTCATTTTTTGAATCTTTAGGTACAAAGCTATGTTAGTAGCATTATTGCGGAAAATTGGCGGGGAACCACTCAACAGTTTATTCCGTGAGGCGCTTGATATGATGCTAGAATGGTCACACGAAGCGCCGCCATCAGCTAACGATGTTGAGTTTGCTCAAGCAGCGTCCAATCTGGTACAATTGATCCTGAGAAATATCGAGAATAAAAACACGGAGATATTGCGAGATAACGTTGTAAGTATAATTCTCGTAATATCATATTATGTTCGATGATAAACTAAAGTGTGTACTTTCATAAGGAAATGGTCAGAGCCATATTTTCGGTGTGGAACAAGATCTCGCTAAATATACCGTATGAACTAATTGAAGAATTGCTGTCTCCCGACAAGAGCAAAAGGAAGTTGGGTTTGCTCATTTTGGATGCGATTATTGTGCATGATTTTTTACCGAAAAATCATGAATTCAATTCCCGTTTCAAGCAACAGTTGATAAAATGGTTGACTTTGGATGAAAAACGGGATTTGACGCGTTCATGTGCAGCCCTATGCGGATCCATTCTTATCCGAGAGGCCGATCACGAGTTTGAAAAGCTTGTCTGTGATGCACTTCAAATGTGGTATAATAGGAAAAAAATTGATGTGTTTATTGATCTTTTGTACGAAGTGGCAATCCGACACCCAGCCATCCTCTCAACATTTGCTAGCGCCAATCTTTCACTACTTACGGGCTTTTATGGAGCGTTGAAGGTAACAAAAAATCTTTAAATGAAGTTAAATCTATTCTAAGTAATTGGTTTATGCTGTAACAGTCACGGTGTCTGGAAGTCGTGGCAAGATCGTGGTACTACATGGAAGATCCTTGGAAAGAAATTGGTTTTCAAACTATTGAATCCATTCTAAAAGGGTCAAATCCTGCTGAATTGTGTCCTATGCTCGCATTAGTCAAAGATCTCATTCCGCGGGTTGACGTAGCGGAGTGGAAACCACTGTGGCCGACCCTGATTCGTTTGTCACGGCATCAGAACGTCGAATGCCGCTCACGCCTCTATGAAGTTTTCAAGAAAGCTTTTGATTTAACTGATACTCGTGATCCAGAATTTGCTCAAGCAATTTTGAAAGCATGCAGTGATCAGGACGAAGAACTCGCTATCAAAATGCAAAATTTTCTTGCTGAGAAATTGCCTAATGGCACTATGGATCGAATCCTAGCTTACGTGACGGATTTTTACTCTCCCGAGGCAGAAGACTATTTCCTGCCATATTGTTTGCACTTTCTCCTCGAGCGCACAACACAGAGCCATCTTTACCGAGAGCCTATCTTTGATCAACCCTTGGACGACATCCCTTTCCAGTCATTTGATCTGCTTTCATTTAGTTCACAGACGGTCCCCCAACGACCGTCTTGGAGTAATTTTGGCAGGGGATTTTCTTATGGAACGATTCAGGTAAATTCAAGTCTTAATGTTTTATATATATATTTTTTTTTTTGTGTACCCTTTGGAATTTAATTATTTTTGTTACAACCTTTCGTTTTCTTTCACCCTGTGTAGCCTGGATTCCTACGTGCAACGCAAAGTTCAAGTTCCACTGCGGTTTCGTCAACTCAATCACCTGCCAATTGGCTGATGACAGAAACCCTTTCAACGGAACCGTCTTCTACGAATCAAGCAGCGATGAAGACAACAACGGAAACTGTTGAAAAAGAAACCTTTAAAAGTCCACTGAAGTCTTGGAAAAGATTCACCACAACCGGTCCGCCCCCCGCGAAACCAAGTTATGAAAATCGGGGAAGAAGCTCTGTAAATTAATTTTTTTTATAACTTAAGCTTCATGAATTATGTTAGTAATTTCCATATTTTACTTCTTGGAAACATAGAATAAAGCATCTAGTCAACCGACGATTTACCGCAAGTACCGTACAGGTGAACTGCCTGACATTCAAATTCCGCCGTCTTCTCTCATCGCCCCACTCTGCGCTGTTGCACGCAATGATCCTGTTATTGCCAAATCCTTGTTTTGCCATCTTCTTACTGTCTTGCGGCAACAAGTTAGAGAAATCCAAGGCGATGATAAAGTATTTGTATCGAAGTTGAATACCTCCCTTCAATCGATAGTGGAAAATTATCGGTTACGAAGCGGCAATTTCAATTTGGTAGCGGCAATCTTAGAATATTTTTGGACCAATACAGATGAAATTGCCATGGACTCCGGAAAACTAGTTCAACTGGTTAAAGCGAGTCATCTTCAGGCCTTAGGCATTTTAGTGCTTGAATCTTGTTTCCCAGACCGTCCATTTCCAGGTAAATATCGTTTTTGATTATGGCTCTATCTGATAAAGTCCATGTAATCTTTCCATGCAGGGCAAAGTAAGAAACCTAAACGTCAAGAAGTAAAGGATCAGAGTAGCTGGTTTCATGTAGCAAACCTGTATGGAGACATTCAAAATGTGGATAATGTTAGAGCGGTTGTATCCCATCTAACAGACTGCAAAGAGTCAACTAAAAAAGCCATTGAGAGCGAGTCGAAACACAACTGGAGGAAGGCTTTCGAATATTACAGGTGTTACCCTCTACGTTTTGTCTCCAGCTTTCTGTAATTTACGTTTCTAAATCAACTCTTCGTTCTTCACAGCCAAGTTTTCAAGAGCGACACTCCATCCTCAGCCGAAATGAATTTTTGCGACGAATGTAGACTAAAGTGCCTCGAGGAACTTGGACAGTGGGATGAGATTGGCGGCCTTAATCCCAAAAAAGAGCCATGGAATATCCGATTTCGTGTACGGAATGCCTTGCAAAACTTTCAAGTTGGTCCCGCAGCACGGGAACTTGATAACATTCCCTTGTCTACCGTTGATCCTGTTCTTTTGGCAGATTTGGCTGCATTGGCTTTAAGGAATGGAAACGAAGATCGAGCTGCCATTTGCATTGCCAAGGCCACGGATAAATTTCTTTCTCGATACAGTCAGCTGTCTCCATTGAACTTTGGAGGTCGCAGGAACCTCCTCGAACACGTCTGCATTATCACCGAGATTCAGACGTTCATGGAACATTCTGATATCATTCCGAATGCTAGTCACCCTCAAACGGGTGACAGTCTTCTTGTATGGGATACGATCTTAGCACTAAGAACATTTTTTGCTCAACGCACAAAGACGGAAAGGAATTTAGCATCCGTTAAATCCTTTCGTTTGAAACTGGCTACCGTTGCCTTAGAACAAAAAAACACTGAGCTAGCCCGCAAACTTGTGACGGGAACTACTGATTTTCAAGAGATGTTGCCCTTTCATCATTTGATTCAGAGCAAAATTCTTACCATGGAATCATTGTTGGACTCCGATGTTGGAGCAAGTAATTTGGATCGGTTCATCTTGGCCAAGGAAACCATCAGTCGTGCAGTAGCTGTCTCCGCTGATGTTCCGGAGAACGGTAAATCCCTAGGCAGAATTTAAATTGTCGGATTGGGCAAGAGCAAAGGAACTAATATTGAAACAAAATTTAACTCTTTCTGCTTAGGTCGATGGGAAATCGATCTTGAAAGATTTGAGGCATCCCTATGCGCGCAAGTATTTCAACTGGTCGATAACATACAGCCTAAAGAATTGGCTAGTAGACAGGCAAAGCTAGTTGAGCTATGGAATGTTCAACCTAGAGAGATCATCCAGGTTGGACTGAAACACGCGGAACGCCAAGCCCAAATTGCTGAAATGCAAGGGACCAACTCCGACATGGCAGAAGCCTATTTCATCTTAGCAAAATATTTCTCGGAATGGAAAAATATCATGCCGGGTAAAAGTTCGATTCCCACGTACATTTCTGGCAACATTAAGTTATTATTAATATATTATTATTTTTCTGTATTTTTTTTTCTCTTCAATATGTAGATGAGGAGTATAGACATGGCTTGACGCGATCAGTTCTTTCTTCTATGCGTTACGGATCACTTGATGGCCAGGGCCTGTTCCCCCTAGTAATTTTGGCATTAAAAGACGACTGTGCGGACACTCGTGCGTTCGAGACATTTAGCTGTCACGTTCCTTTATTCATGTTCTTGCCTTGGGTTAATCAGCTCGTTTCGTATTTCACGTCATCTTCGGCAATTCCAAAATTGCTTATTGATATAGCAGAACAACATCCCATCTACGTCAAAATACCCTTCGGCCTCACGCGACTCAGTCTTGGTGCGGAAGCGCTCACCAAGAGCGAGACGAGCCTTCTTGAATCTAAACTGTTGACTGACCAAACATGGGAAATGTTTTTGAAAAGTATTGACTACCTTAAACCCCCAGAAAAGGCTGCACGCCAACTGTTGAATTCAGGTACATATTATTTTCTTGCGGTACCATTTACTCGCATTAATAATTTGTATCGTCCTTTCTCCCCTTTCTTTTCAACAGAGACTTATGCGCAAGATTTTCCAATTTTTCAGTCCAAGTATTTGAATTTGCCTCCACCAACAGCTAGGTCAGCCCACGGCCACACTCACTATTCGTTTAGCGAAGCATTTACGGGAAAATTTCAAGAGTCGTTGGATCAAGGTCACATCAAATCACTTTTAAATTCGCTGGACTCCTTCAAAAAGAAAACGTTTCCTGGTCAGAAAAGCCTTCGAGATTATTCTCCTTGGTTAGCAAATTACCGTATCGACGATGGGACCGTAAATAAGTTGGAACTTCCAGGATTGAATGGAAAGACCCTAAAGATTGAAACCTTTAGGGACGATCTTCACTACCTTCAGTCAAAACAGCTTCCAGTACGGTTAACCATCGTAGGTTTGTTGGAATTCAGTTACATGTTTCATTGGCCCTTTTATACCGATCTTGTATTTGCGTTTTAAATGAATGTTTTAGTGGACGGTGCTGTTGAATATCCTGTACTTGTTAAACATGGTGAGGACTTGAGACAGGACGAAAGAATCGTTCAGTTAATCAACTCAATCGATGTAGCTCTCGTCAGGGATGTCGAGAGCAGAAAACGGAGTCTGCGGATTCGCACCTTCCAGGTATTTGCTTAAAAATTTTCTATTTGGAACCTAGGTTGATAACAGCCATGTTTATATCAGGTCATACCTTTGACAACAGCTTTCGGTATATTACAATGGTTACCCGAAACACTTACTTTAAAAGCTTTTCTAGACACCGATATTCACTTCCGCTCGTCTCTGAAATCGTAAGTAAAAGACACAGGCTATTTCCGTTATTATTTGCTATTCTTTCGTGATTATGTATTGGTTTCTAAGTAATGTTTATTATGGAGTAACCTGATAACTTTATATTCCATAGTCTCAAGCGCGACATTGAGAGACAATTTTCAGGCAAAAACCCACTCCATTTTATAACTGCAACCCAACAGCAGCTTCTCAATGACTATTCCAAGCTCGCTGATAAAGTGTACCCGTATGGCCTAAGAGGTGCTTTGAAAAAACTCAGCCAATCGCCAGAATCATTTTTCTATCTACGAAATCGACTGGCATCCTCTCATGGCACTCAATGTTCAGCTCTTTGGATATTAGGAGTAGGAGATCGACACCTTTCGAATTCTCTGGTTTCAACTAAAAACGGTTAGTTACCTCTCATGCCGCCTTACAAAGGGATATTGCTTTATGAAGATTGTTTATTTTATGTTTTCTTCTAAATCGGCTAGGAGACATAATCGCTATTGATTATGGCATGGCGTTTGGCATGGCCACATCCCAACTTCCCGTGCCAGAAGTCGTATCCTGCCGATTGACGAATCAGTTCCAGTTTCTAATACCGGGCCTTAGTCTTAACGGTTCAGTTCGTGATAGTATGGTCCACACGTTGCGCGTTGCAAAAGCGGAATCAGGCTCCATCATTGCGGCACTATCTGTTTTTGTAACCGAGCCTACCCTTAATTGGTTGAAGGAGGCCGAGCTATTGGCAGAAAATCGATATCAGGCTATGTTGGCAAATGAATCAACCAGCTGGTCACCCGCGCAAATCATTGAAAGAACAGATAATTTACTAAAAGGATTCAACCCTTCTGTCATCACCTGTCAAGATTTACAAAAAAACAAGATTTTCTCAACAGCAGATGGCCAAAAGCTTTTACCTCAATTATTTGCTGTTGTTCGAGGAAATGGGAGCATGCAAACAAGCCCCGACATGAATCCCGAAATTGCTGCTGTTAAAAGAAAAGCTGAACTACATTTGAGTCGTCGAGCAAGTATGCCGCAGCAAGGGCTGTCTTCTGATCAACAGGTTTGCTGTTCATAATTTTTTTTTTAATCAACAAAGCATTTCGGACAAAGATTGATTAATTCTGCGTACCTTGTAGATCGAATGCTTGATTGAACAGTCCACAGATCCTGCTTGTCTAAGCCGAATGTACTGGGGATGGGAGCCTTGGATTTAAATATCATCGAAGTGGTTGCGAATCGTGATCTAAAAATTGGCATATGAATGATTTTTTTTTTGTAAATAGCAGCTACCCGAAGCCGAGAAAAGGTGATTGAATCCAACTGTAAATCAAATACGCATTCGGATGCGATAAAGCAAAATAAAGGTGAAGGGCTTACCATGGACTCCATCCCCGATTTTGTAACTGATTATGCACCCATTTGTCGAACATGTCAAGAAAGACAACAAATAATATTTAAGTTGTTAAAGTGTAGGTTTAGCCGTAAAGTACACAATTCAGAGTTTCGTTTCCCCGGTGTAGCCAGGTTGGACTTCAGAAAGGCGGAGCTTACATAGACAACGAACTTGCCCCACCTTTGCATTGCCTCCTATTTCAATTTTTTGACCTGTGTCGTCTGCCTCAGGTAAGCTGTGTCCTTCAGTCGTAAGTGGGCGATGTTAAGACTATGGCCAACAAACCAGCAAATTGCAGGGAAATGCGTCTGTTCATCTTCCTTGTTTTATTTGTGACATGGATATATTGTGACAAATCATTCGAGAATGATAGCAACACACAGTTAATCGAGGTAAAGTGGTACTATTGAACAATAACAAAGTTGTCAGCCCTCTCAGGAGGTAAATTTAAAGGCAAGCAGGGAATTCTATTTGCCAATATATTTGCTTGTTACAGGAAAATCGTGTTAAAAGAACCCTTGTCGGTTCACCAACTGCAAACCCATCTCGGCTGAACGTGATTCTACAGACGGCACAAACGAGAGTGACTTCGACTTTGATTCGTTCGCTTGTCAGTTTAGAACGAAGATGGTTGGAGGTCTCATCGAATGTATCTGAAACAATCAGCTACATAGTTCGCGGCATTATCTCTATACTATCCATCGTATTCTCTCCATTAATATATCTGGCGAAAGTAGCAGCTCAACCCCCCACCTTTTCCAGAAAGAAACGTAATGCAGATCTGGATGTACTTCATATGGAGTTTTCTCTCCCAGAATGGATGAATCAAATGGAATCGTGGATGAAGATGCACAAGCCATCCGAACACAGGTATAGATGTTGTTTCTACCCAACAGAACCGCGACCTGGAGGATTGGTCAGATGTTTTCCTTTGTTATCCAAGTACGTGTACCCATGGAATAATCCCTGTTCAAAAGAAAATGGTTTCCGCGATGTCGTCGTTAGCAAAGACTATAAATTGCATTATTAAGAAAATAGTTGACTTTCTTTTGATCCTTTTATTTTCCTAAATCGTAACGTTATACCAAAACAAGCCAGTGCTAGTTCTGAAAGCGTTTCTCGTACTCATTTTGAACGTGTTTTCCTGTTTGATTTCAGTACGATGGTACCGTTTAAATACGGTTTATGAAAGGCAAAGAAAATGCGTACGTATTCCGTATGTAATGTAATTATGTACTAGAACCCAATCAGTATAAAAATAAGTTTATTTACCAAGTTTCAGTAAAAATTATAGTAAATAGTGAAATATAAAATGATTTTTGGTCAAGGAAACATTATTTTATAGAGATTCTGGTGAAATGCTTAGCGAAAATAGGTTCAAACAAATAACACCATCACCTGATTCTCTCTTGTGACCTGTTGGTAATGGATGCTTTGTTGGTAGTTTCCTGGACATTGTTATTAATTTGAAATGTAAGACTAGAAAACAAATAGATATTAATTAAAATTTAGAATGGATTCAACGGAAATGTAAGAAAGGATGACACGAGGCGTCCTTTGTGTTATCATCGCAGTACATTCACAAGCATTACAATGTAGGCTATGTAAGAAAGATTTTACCTTTTCAGGGTGTTTGGTTATTACTTATTATTATAGTATATTTATTATTATAGTGTAGCATATTATTAATAATAGTTACCTCTACAAGTTATTTAATCCTTAGGTAAGTGAAAATCAGCACAACAGTAATTATCAGATTTTCAGAAAATACTAAGCACTAAGCACTAAGTACTAAATACTCGTCGCTATGGTTGACGATGACGCTATGTCGCTCGACTTACCAAAAATCTAGTTTCGAGACGCTACCGCTACGTGTTTCCACACAAAGCATTAAAAATAAAAAAAAATTTAAGACCAAAACGGTTTGGAGACGGAAAATCCAGGCGCAATGTTATTTATAACAACGGTACGCAAAAAATGGCGACCATACGCATTAAAACTGCAAATGAAAACAGTATAAACTTAGTATGTTAAACGAAATAACGAAAACTAAAAAAAATAACTGCTGTACGACATTGGAACTGTTTTCAAAGGGATATTCCGTATAGATTTCAGTATCAAATACCAATACCGAAATCAGACGGATTTCACTTACTAGGGCGATCTGAGTTTCTTGGAAACGGGTAAGCACTCAAATTGAATCAATAGGAAAGAAAAGTCCTAAAATCTGTGCGTGGATGTGGGAGTAAACCGTGTTGTTAATCAGACCTGTCTGATAACCTGTCCGATACCTAAAAGTAGCGGTTATGGCAATCCGTTTACTCCCAAAAATTAATTAAAATTAAATAATAATAAATAAAGCTATTAATTTAAAAATTTTTATTTTTATATGGCTAGAATACGTAAACGTGTGCTTAGAATTACCTTAGAATAACGGATTGCCATAAAAAGAAACTCTTTACATTCTTTTTTCTTTCTAAAAAGAAAAAACTCTCACCTTCACAAGCAATTGGCACCCTCACCTCTGCCGAAAACAAATTGTGATTCAATCGAATTTAAATCTTAATTTTTTATGAAACAGCACTACACTATCCATATGCCAAGCGTCAGTATAGGCCTGAGACCAGCCAAAGAAAATTTCGTATCTCTCACAATATTTCTTGAATAAACATGTTTGAATTAACAATTGAAGCTTGAAAATAATTGAGTATTGTTTTTAAAAATGCAAATTTTCATATTTCGTTAACCTAACACGTTTCAACCAGAAAATATTTTTAAAAAATGGAAAATAAACCGATAGATTGGATACGTGAGTTCCTGTCATGAATCAATTTGGGATAAAAGCGCGTCCATTTTGGCAGAATTTTCGTGATTTTGAACTATTTCAAAAGCAAAAACAAAAAGTTCTTTGCAAATCGAAAATGAATTCCACACTTAGACAACTTCCTGGCTCCAAAAAGGAATTCCCTTTCGTTAAATGCGTCGTGGACCACCGGAGACCCGCCAGCTTGAAGGCGCAGAATGTACCGGCTGTACACAGCAAACCGGACAAAAAGAAACCCAGCTTTGGAAAGGCCGTCTCCGCAACAGGAAACACCGGACCATTGACTATCCAGAACCGCCCGCCTTGGGATTCGTCCATCAAGATTGAGCCCACTCCGGTTCTGTACATCAAGCCGTTGCCGGGCACAAGAAAGACACAAGAAGATTTACAAAACAAGTCTTTCAAGGCTCGACCCATACCAGCTAGTCACGCCAAGCCTTTCCGGCCCATTTTACCCAGCAAAACCCGCAAATCCACCGGAACACAAACTACGGACGATGAATCTGTTACTGGACAACAGAAACCGGACAGCAAGCACGTTAAAGAAGCCACCAGCAAACCGGAAGAGTTGACGGCCGAGAGCCCTCAAGCGCCTCATGAAATCCCTGAGATCCCTGAGAAAGCAGCAGAAATGCCAAGCGGATCAGTCGATCCTGGATTATTGAGCCGCGAAAGGCAATCGGTGGTTGGTCCGGTCTTACCGCCAACAAAGCCGCAAGAAAACGTGCTCATTGAAGAAATCGAAGTAAAAGAGAAAGAGGTCATTGACGAGAAAGAACAAGTCGCCGAGCTTCCGGAAACTAGAGCAGAAATGCCAGCCGGAGCGGAGGACTCTGAATTAATGAGCCGTGAATTACAACCAGTGCAACCATTTATTGCAATTTGTACAACCACTGATTTCCCGGTTTTTCTGTCCACAAAACCAGAAAACGACGTTCCGATTAAAGACACCGAAGTGAAAGAGGTCACTGCCGAGAAAGAACAGATCGTCCAGCTCCCGGCCACCGCTGCCGAAATGCCAGCCGGAGCTGAGGATCCTGGACTAATCTTCCGCATGTGGCATTCATTGGTTGATCCCATTTTGGGCCAAGGGAAACCAGAAAACGAAGGAACAGGACAAACTGAGGAGGTTGCTGTCAAGCAGCCGGAATCCGAAGTGCCTCGTGTGACTGAAGAGCCTGGTGTTCCAGCGGTCACGGAAACGGGATTGTCAATTATCGAAAAGGTTGTTATTCCATTGGTTGAGGAAAAGGAATCGGCGGTGATCGAAGAGAGTGCCATGCCATCGGTTGAAGAAAAGAAAGAGGAATTGCTAGAAATGGCAAAAGAGGCGGTAGAAAATCAGCCGATGGCAGGGCCGTCGTCCGTCGAAGGTGCAACGAGGAAATATCCTCCGGGTTATGGATCGAAAAAGGAAAGGATCAGAAAGGCTTTGGAGAAAAAGGGGATAATGCCTGGCGATGAGCTGCCACCGAAAAAACCATTCAAAAACCAAGGACGCAAGCGTTCAAAATCACCATCCCTTATGGAAATCTACGAGAACTTGTTGAAGGCTCCTCCTTACAAAGAGAGCAACTAACAAACGTTGTTGTTTTAATTTCACAGAAATGCGGAATTAATGTGTCTCTTGCCTTGTAAAACAAACTGTTCTGTCAGCAAAATCTCAAATAAAATTTGGCTCCTAAATCATTTGTTCATTATTCTTTTTATATTTCGATGATTTCAGTTCGAATTTAATATATCGATTAACTACACAAAGGAAGGAAGGTCTTCTTATAATGATCGGTTAAACCCGGTGCTTCGGTATTTTCAATAGGGTGGGTCAGACTTGCCGCGATCGCGATCAAAAATTGATCGCCGATCCGATCTTCGATCAAAAAATGATCGCCGATCCGATCTTTTGAGAAAGATCGGCGATCCCAAAAAAATGATCGCGATCCGATCTTTTTGAGCGATCAAACTTTTCGTCATCTAGCTGTCGATTTTGCAGCCACATGGTACTCTTTCACTACTATTTTTGCGAATGCCAATTGAGGGAAGCTGTTTAGTGTTCACCCTCAATGGCCGTCAGTGACTGTCGCTGTGACAGCCAATGCTAAATTCGTTAAATAGTGTAAATTTTGAGCGCTAGATGTCGTACAAAAAGATCGGTAAAAATGATCGGCCGATCTTGATCGGCGATCCGATCAAACTCAAAAGATCGGATCGGAGATCGAGATCGGAAAATTGATCGGCGCGGCAAGTCTGGGGTGGGTCGAACTTATAGTTTTCGAAGAACATTCCTCGTAGCTGGAACTGCAAGTCCGTTCCGCCTAGTGGACTCAACAACATCTTCTCCCGAATTTTCTTCTTCACAATAACTCTTGAAACTGTCCGTTAATGATGAAATAATAAGAAATGTTTATATATATATGGCTCGAATGTGTAAAGCTGCCTTTAGAGAATTAACTAGGAATCTGACCGGTAGATGGCGGCAGCATTTGCAGAAGAACAAAATGCGGAATTACTTTCGTTGCAACACTACGTTTTGAATAAACAGAGATCCATTTTATCAGTAGATGGCAGTTGGTTCATAAATAACAGACGAATAAGTACGCTTTGCGACTCCGACTTCACAAACTACTATCGAACAATTGTCGGTTTCTTTCAGACTAATTTTTACAAATTTGATGGCGTCGCGCAAAGAGAAACCTGTGACAGGTAGGAATTTTTGTTTATTCCAACAAAACAAAATCTATAATATAATTTTTCTCTTAGGAAAGGGAAGCAATCCAAATTCAGCGGAAGATGACAGACCAACAGCTAATTCTACCAATGAAACTTCTATATCAGTTGAAGAAACTAACAGAATAAGAGCCAAACTTGGTTTGAAGCCATTGGAAACTGGAGAAAAAAATTCCACTGTCGAATCCAGTTCTGATAAAAAAGATGTTCATGTCCCGGCAGGTACTGTGCATTATGCAATGTGCATACACACTCATCGATATTCAAATAATAATTTATTATTTAGAGAACTTGCGTGAAAAAAAGACAACAGAAGAGTTAAGACGTAAGCTGGATGAAAGACGGGAAAAAAGAAAAATTGAACAAAAGCTTGCACAAGTGCGTACCATTGTGCAAACAGCAACAACAGAAGATGATGATGCTGTTAGCTGGGTGGAAAAATCCAGGAAATTGCAGAAACAAAAAGAAGAGGCTGCAAAACGGGCAAAAATGCTTGAAGAAATGGATGAAGCATTTGGTGTTGCGGATATGGTAACAACAGAATTGATAAAACAAAAAGCCAAAGCATACACTAGCAAAGATCTGCGAGGATTAAAAGTGGAACATGACAGGGTGAGTTTGATAGCCAGCTATTCCAGTTCTTGCTTTGGGCCATGTGTTCATAATTTTTCTTCCAAAAATAGGAAAACATATTAGAAGGAAAAGATGTTGTATTGACTCTGAAAGATCAGAACATATTGCAAGAGGAAGGGGACGTCCTTGTAAATGTAAATCTGATAGATACAGAAAGATACAAAAAGAACAATGAAATCAAGAAACAGAGACCTGGTTACCAGCCTTTTGAAGAAGAAGAAGTTGATGAATTGGGTATTCCAAAATCCAAAATCTTCTGGCTAAATATGACACTGAAATAGATGGAGAAAAAAGAGACAGCTTCGTTCTAGGTAAGCACTGTTAGGTGCAATAATTAATAGTGTAATTTGTTCTAATGATGGAATATCCGTTAACTACTCTTAAATATTGTTAACCTTTAGGTAAAGCTGGTGATGAAGAAGCCAAACTAAAAGCGCAAAAGTTGATGAAAGACAAATTACTATTGCAGCAGAAGAAAATTGAGTCGCTAGAATCCCGGCCGCTGCAAATTGCCTCTGAGTACTATACGGCAGAAGAAATGGTTTCCTTCAAGAAAGTAAAGCGTCGCGTGAAAAAAGGTGGAACGAAGGGCAATCGTGTATTAAAAGCCGACGATCTTATTCAAGGAACAGGAGAAGAAGTAGTTTCATCAGACTTAGGATCTCGAAAGAGGAAA
Organism: Daphnia carinata; assembly: GCF_022539665.2. Taxonomy (NCBI): domain Eukaryota; kingdom Metazoa; phylum Arthropoda; class Branchiopoda; order Diplostraca; family Daphniidae; genus Daphnia; species Daphnia carinata. The sequence goes on along the minus strand of NC_081336.1, from coordinate 4,222,625 downwards.
ATGGAGGAAGAGGCTGTGGAAGGTGCGTTCGCCCCACTTTGTTCATAGTGCATATATAAATGTTACTCATAACGTATTGCTCACTTCAGATTTGAGCGGTTTCAAGGTCACAATAGAAGAGTCACAAAAAGAAATTCGACAAGCAATAATGAAGGCGAACAAGCTCAAAGAAAAAAAGGTTGAGCAATGGGACATGACTACAGTGGCGAGGTCAATAAAACGCGAACCAGTTGAAGAAAACGAAAGTATGGAAGAAGACCCGATGAAAAGTAGTATCATACTTAATGCAACGGCAGAGTTTTGTCGAACTCTTGGAGATATTCCTACATATGGCATGGCAGGAAATCGTGACGAAGACGAAGATGAGTTAATGGTACACCATTGCAAGATGTTCTTTCCCTTTTTTGTTAGTATATTTACTTTTGTATCAGGATTTTGAGCGACAGTTAGCAGAAGAACGTAGAAGAAATCAAGAAAAAGAAGAACGGAAGAGGGAAGCCGAAAGACTTCAGGAACGCGGAGGATGGAACGTATTGGAACGCGATAACGAGCAAGGATCCGACGACAGCATGGATGTTGATCGTCACGAAAAAGGTATGCATAAATATTACGTTTGAAAGAAACGTGTGACGTTAAATCAATTATTTTAACATCAGATAACGCTACCGTTATATTGGATGAAGAACCTGATGTCGGCTCGGGAATGGCGGCTGCTCTAAAATTGGCCATGAGCAAAGGCTACCTCGAGAAAGAGGAGAAAAAGAGGATTGTAATTTCCAAATCCGCACAAGAATTGCAAGCGCAGCGTTACACAATAGAAGACAAAGCAACGTAGGTTTAGTTCCAATTTCTGCCTAGTGGTCCCTGAAATCAGAATTTAAAAAAATAAACAAACTTTTATTTTATCTTAGGGAAGATGATAAGTACTCCAGAAGAAATCGGTTCGATGGTCCGGTTGTTGAATTCAAAGACAAAGAAGGCTATAAACCTTTGCCAAAACTCGAATACATGGACGATAATGGCAAACCCATGTCGACAAAAGAAGCTTTCCGGTATGTTTCCCTTTTAATTTTTTTTTTTTTTGCTTTTCATTCCATTTCTTTGTCTTTTATTAATTCCATTTTTCTTCGCCTCTGTGGATGTTGATTCATCTTCTTGTTTCTTGAACATGCTTTCGACATCATAGGCATCTATCACACAAATTTCATGGAAAAGGATCTGGCAAGCTTAAATCCGAAAAGCGAGCCAAAAAGGATGAAGACAAAATGGTAAGTTTATGGATTTATTCTTTATTTATCCATTCATATTATTGTGTTAACAGTTTTTCTTGTTTTACAGTTAATGAACCGAATGTCGTCGACAGATACACCATTAAACACGTTAAAAAAATTGCAGGACAAGCAGAAAGAATTGCAAAGCCCATACGTGGTTCTTAGCGGGAAAATGGCACCGTAAGTTTTGACGTCAGTTAATATAACATAACTAGTGTTAAAAATATTTTTGTACACAGAACGTCAATAGTGAAACCTGGCAAAGGGAAAAAGTGAAAGGTTTCATAGCAATTTGGCATCTGACAGCAACTGCTCTGTAGTCACGTTGTTCTGCTGCCACAACTGACGGAGCCTATCAAGGTTCATTCGCTTCTCTCTAGGGACACCTTCCATTAGAAAAATGTATGGTCCAAATTCCTGGAAAGACTTCTGAATATTTAATTTTGAGTTGTATCCTTCACATCGACTTGAAATACACTTGATGGTAATGTTGAAGTCTGTTTTAAAATGAAAATGTTCAGTTAAATGCATGGGGTTAGCAAAACTTGTTCATGAAAAAACACCATACTTGAGCAATCATTATTAGTTGCACAACTAGGCTCCCCGACGATGATATCGTCGAGATCAGTCAGTTTTATATGGCCATTCACTAACACAAATTGTGGTCTTCTTAAATCGGGTAAGCCCAAAACACCAATGGGGCTTTGCTGGGCATAGTTAACCAAAGTGGCAAGATCTACAATGATTTGTCTTCGTTGATTCCATGTCATTTGCAGAAGTTTTAGATTGGTCAATGGTTCACCAATTTCAGTAGCAATGACTGCATATTTCATGCAAGGGCTCTCTTCTGCTGTCTTAGTACAATAATGTTTGAGCTGAATTATGGTTGCATGCTTCAGCTGTTTTAAAAGACTAATTTCTCTGACTAATTTTTCAACTGCTTTGTTATGGCACGCAAGCACAGAATTGGTTTTGGCACAATCAGTGACATCTTTTCCTTTTAAATTGACTGTTTTGATAGCTATTGATTGACTATCCACCTTGGCACTGTAGACTATTTTTGTCCAACCATTGGCAATAAATTTTTCATATATTAAACTGTCAAGCAAATGACAATTCATGTGTGGATCTGTGTCTGTATCCGATTTGCTTGGAGCACAGATTGGGACTAGGTATTGATTCTCGGAAATATCATTTAGATTTTTAATTCTGTACTGTGCCACTGTGGTCCATAACAAAGTTAAGGCCACTATACAAGCCGATGCCATGTAAAGAATCATCAATCCAAGAAACATCTTATATCGCCATTGCCGTGAATAATTCATTGTTGGAGCTCGGCCTGTCGAAAAATTCGATGTTTTTTTTCGGAATTATCACATTTTTGCAAATACTTAGTCTGTTTACGACAATGTTTTTCACCAAACTAAGAAATGGCCACGGCGATCCGCGATATTTCGACGCCTACTGCTATATTATGGAAAACACTGCGGAATAACTCCATAGCCCCATCTATTATAGCGGGAATTTTGCCTCAAAAATCAACAAAAATTGACACTCATTGGAATTAGTTTGAGTATTACAGATAATACTCATAAGTTGAATGATGATTCCGGGAAAATGGAAATTTTTTGTATTAAGTCAATCATTTTTTAAATAGGCCGAATATTTGACATTTGCTAGCTCGTTAGTACGCTACAGCGCTAGCGCGATGCATCTCTTTATTTTCTTTTATTTTCAAAACGGCTGGTTTAAGGAGAAAACGAATAGCTGAACCAGAATCGGCGTTCAATTTTTATTATACTTTGTGATTTTCATCAAATTCCAAAAGTTGTCGTTTTTCGCTGATTTTGACAAAAGTGGTAAGGCTATAGCCTTTGCACTTTTCCATTTTTGGCTAAATTTTACATTTCACTTAAAATACAGGATTTCGAATCAAAAATGAATGCTTATCACGGAAATCAAATTTATTTTTCAAATGGCCTTATGTATTTTTAGTTAAACGTAAAAAACGAAAAAATAAGAAATGTCGGGCTTATTTATACGGGCTTAAAATTTTTTTCGGCAAAACCTGACACTCATCGAAATTGGTTCAATATCACAGGCTATACTCAAAATTGAATGCTGATTCCGGGAAAATTGCTATTTTTTTCATTAAGTTAATCATTTTGGAAGCACGCCGAATATTTGAAAACAACGTTAGCGCGCCAGTACGTTACAGCGCTAGACCGATGCAGCAGGAACATTCGGTGTATTTCCATAATGGTTAACTTAATGAAAAAAATAAAAATTTTATCGGAATCAGCATTCAATTTTGAGTATATCCTGTGATATTGAACCAATTTCGATAAGTGTCAGTTTTTACAGAAAAAGTTTTTAAGCCCGACTAAATATATCAGCCCGACTAACTATATAAGCCCGACTTTTCTTATTTTTTGCACGAATATTCGGTGTAATTTAAAAACGGCTAACTTGACAAGAAAACGGGTGGCTTTTTCTGAATAGGCGTTAAATTTTAATTATACTGTGTGATTTTCATTGAATTCCAAGAGATGTCATTTTTGACCGATTTTGACAAAAGTGGTAAGGCTATAGCCTTTGCACTTTTTCAATTTTGGCCAAATTTTAAATTTCGTTTAAAATACATAGTTTCGATTCAGAATTGTATGCTTATTACGGAAATCAAATTTATTTTCCTATTGGCCTTATGATTTTTTAATTAAACGTAAAAAACAAAAAAATAAGAAAAGTCGGGCTTATTATTTAGTCGGGCTTAAAATATTTTTCTTCAAAAACTGACACTCATCGGAATTGGTTGAATATCACAGGATATACTAAAAATTGAATGCTGATTCCAGAAAAATTGTTATTTTTTTCATGAAGTTAATCGTTTTTGAAATACACCGAATATTTGACACAATGCTAGCGCGCTAGAACGCTACAGCGCTAGGGCGAAGCAGCAGAAGTATTCGGTGTATTTCCAAAATTTTAACTTAATTAAACTTTAATTTTAGACTTAATGAAAAAAATAACAATAAGATCTAAATTTTTGCTTTAAACAAAATTTTTTTTATTAAACAAAATTTTAGACTTAATGAAAAAAATAACAATAAGATCTAAATTTTTGCGAAAAATGAAAAAGTGGAAGCACTTTAACCAGACTTAACACTAGATGTCGCCGAGAAAGATCGGAAAAATGATCGGCAAAATTCGATCGGCAACCCGATCAATCTCAAATGATCGGATCGCCGATCAAGATAAAAAAAAAAATCGATCGTAGCGGCAAGTCTGAAAGGAGTATTTAAAATCGCGATCAACGCCCCACATAGATTTTCATGCCAACTGCATTTATATTCAACAAATCACGCTACATACGTACATCGCAATATTATATAGTTACATAGTTACTAATCGTATACTTAAGCAAGTCACGCAGTTTTTTCTTATCAAAAGGGAACATGTGTCAACTTGCGAGCCGGGAAACGGAACCCATTAGTGGCGTCGTAGGCTGCTCTGCTTCTGGAGTTTGTAGCGTCGGAGACATCTCGTAGAGGGCCAAAGTGATTCGTCCGGGCTATTAGTTGGCCGGCGGCCGCAGTCTCGCTCGATAGGCGCGCTGTGTCAATATTGGACACAAGCGCGCATTCAGCCGAGGCGGCGGCGGGAACAGGAAATTGGACAGGCCGCTGGTGAAGAGACCATTTTGTCGAGGAAATAGCGCGACCACTGGCTGTTGCCGACGCTCTTTCGATTCTCTATTTATAAAGGATATACGAAATAGGACATGAGCGACTCAATATTGAAGCTATTGATGACGTCGCCGCTGTGTCCACTATACCATACCACTAGATACGTATATATATATATGGGCCATACAAATTGCTGGCTTGTCGATCGCTTGTTGGCGATGAATCGTCCGCTCTACTCATTACGTAGCGTGTTGAACAACATCCTGATATTGAATAGACATCGGCGACGTAGAGACCAGCAACAGTCTCTCCCCTCTTTTGTTACATGTATCCTGTATACACTCTTTAGTTGTGTGTGCGTCAATAGCAACTGCCACTGATGGCCATGATGGACACACGTACTCTCTTTCTGTCTGGTTATTAAATGGACAGGACGATGCTAATACAACTGAATGATCGCTGCCTTGAGCTGTCTAGTGTATTGGGTTCGCGCATTGTTATCGTGGTCGTCTAGTTTCTACAAGTACACGTCCCAAGGCTGCTACTTGTATAGCGATGAGAAATTAATTTGTTTAGCACCTCCTCCAGCCATCGAGTAGCTATTCGTGTTGCCTAGGCAACCAGCCACATCGTCATGAGGTGCTGGAGGATAGAAATGATGAGAGTTGCTCCGGATTTTGACTGCACCCATCCATCGCCAGGAAAGCTAATGTAAAAAAAAAAGGGCGTGTTCATTGTAAACATGAATCACCTTGTCCTGAAATCAACAGCAGTTGACTACTTATATATTCAAATGAGGGCAGTATAGCCACCGGATTTGGTTAGCGTTATGAACCGTTAACAAACGGCGCAAAAGTTTGAACGTGTTTTTGTTGGTAGTCGTCGCTTGTGTGCCCTACTTTCCGGTAATTGCGCTGTTCGCTTGGGGTCTTATGCTCTGACTAGCGACCGTCCTGACCATCACCGTATATGTATAGGGAAAAAAAATTAAGACACCATGTTTAAAGAATTATGCTAGTATCGAAATTGAATGGGCGATATTCTTTTTCGTGGAGAGCAGAGCGTAATCGTTCAATAGAACGCGAGATGTAGTCGGCATGCACAATAAGATCGAGAGGGGTCTTTAAATGAGAATAGTGCTTGACACCTTCTGGATGCAACGCGAATACTATTAAAGTTAAAGTGCGTAATTATACAGTTTGCACATCTCATTATGGACCATCCATATGTGGTATCGGTATTGACTTGAAAAAACCAGTCGGTTCAAGCTAAACGTACATAGGCCAAAGCTGCTGATCAATTATAAAATTACAACTCCACAATGCGCTTCGGAATAGTAGTATAGAACTTCCACTTGCGTATTGAAGTAAATTAAAAATTAAAAATGGAATGTCGAGCTGCCTTGTTAAAGTAACACGTATAGTACATCACTTAGACCTCAATGTGCCTGCATAGAAACGCGGACATGAGAAGTAACAATTCACATGCGGTTCTATTGATGGTGAGGTATTAAAGCGAGATGAGAGGATGAACTCAAGTATTTTACTGTACGCTTCAATCGGCAACAATACCCGCGTGTCAGTATCTCTTCTGTGAGTTTAGGCCTACACAACCGTGTTTTTGTTACATAAAAAAAATTGGGATATGAGAGATTTTCTATACACTCCTATAACCGATAGATTCTTCTCTTCTTCAATTGTATTTCTTATACACATAGGCCTGCAGCTCGTTGTTATAGACTGGCAGAAGTGAACACTGTTATTACATACTGACACTCGTATTATTTCTTTTTTTTTACCCTTGGATCCGCTCCATTCTGTTTCGTTTCCACAACAGGGTGCGTTCCAGTTATTCTCATCGACTCACATCACCCTCACGTATGTATGTGGGGTGAAGTAGGAATGTCTATTATGCTAAAGAATGATACACGCATAGACGGAAATACGAAGCCTAAAGGCGTCATACAAAACGAAGAAGAGAGAAAATAATTCGGTCCAAATTATTTCTTCACATGTTGCCACTTTTTGTATACAGTTGTACAGTAAAGCGATTATTGGATGAGAGAAAGCTAGACAGGTCG